>NC_056735.1:1662941276-1662951276 GCF_019279795.1 Protopterus annectens | reverse complement strand
ACAAAACCATAGCTTTCATTTACCTTTCTACATACAGGTGGCTACAGTCATTACACACATGCACAAGGCAGATAGCATGCTAGCAGTACATAAGGTTCAATATCTATGTTGACAGAGATAATATCCCCTCTCTACTGGTCACGCATGACACCTATCATATCATACAACACCCCATGTGGCATGTATGTCTTTAGACATGTCCACCTAATGCAATGACTTCAAACATACCCAAATAACAGGACCATAGGACCTACACAAGGCCTGTATTGACAGACTCAGGGAAATCCAGCTCTGCACTGTATGTTCCTGAGTAGTCACAGGTGATATGTTCATGACATGTACAGCCATGTGCGGCCACAGCTCCTACATATACCCCATGTCAACAATTGCAAGCCATGCATGCTGTGTACTGTCTGGACATTAGCCTTAGTACCACAATAACCAGTACATGCTGGGGTGAGAGGTTTACAAGCCACAGACCTTGCACATGCTTGAATGAGTGTACTGCCTAGCTCTGACAGAGGACATTACTGGCATTCTTCCAGTACACATGAGGTGTGTGCAGCAAATATGATGTGTGCACTGTTGACCATTACAGTGCCCTGGCTTCACCATGGCACTGTCAAGTAACAGTTTGTAGGAGCATGACATGGAATAATGCTGTGTGTGTCATGCTATATGCTGTTGTAATATATGTACATTTGGCTACTCATTGAAAGTGGTGGTGTCCTACCAGTACATGAATACAACATCCATTATGGTGTAATGCTCGGCTATGTTTCACACATGACGTGGGGAAGGTGTGGAATGTATCCTCTTGACCTGCTAGTGCATGTACTGATGTAGACCGCATATGTGTACATGTATTGCTGTTTGTGTAGATTCCATGTGTGTGTGCAGTGCTGGATGTCTGAAGGTCTGATGGCATGCACCTTACATAAATATAGTGGTGGTTAGCATACATACCTGAATTGCACCATTTGTGTTAGTAGCCTATGCCCCATACCTGCAACACAATGCATGCACTTTGCACCATTGCACTGCCATGGTGTGTGCAACATACACCACATATAAACAGGCCATTGTTGACTTTTGTACATCTGCCACTGATGCTTTGTGTTGGCCACCACCCCTATGTGTGAGGACATGAGCAGTAGGGTATGTCAACTGCATGCTATGTTTGCCTGAGACCTAGCTTGCATATCTCCCCCAAAGCAGTGCATGTCTGTTCAACATTATTCTGCCTACCCCTGAGCTGAGTGTAGACATAGTACATGTGGCTGTATACACGTTTGACATGGCTGTCCCTACTTTGCAATGGTACCATGGACCAGCACAGGTTTACAGTAAACCGGCCTGCTGTGTGGCAGATGACCTTGCCAATCACATGTAGTATGACATGTCTTCTTCTGACATGTTGAATGACATGCATACATGTGTAACACAATGGTGTCCTTGCCAATCTACAGTACAGTAATTGCGTCCCAATGCAGGGACGTGTTATACTAACATGGGCCTTCAGCTGATGCAATGTTGTCTGTCCACCCTACAAATATGCAGGGATATACTGCACATTGAGCTGATGTGCATAGCCATTGCAGGGCATCATGTGGCTTCACAATTGCTATACAGTGTGAGCTACTGACACAGTTCATAGCCATGACTATGTTCACATACAATACATATCTAATGTGGAATGTGACCCACATCACTGAGGTGTATACACAATAAACCCTAATGTGGAATGTGTGACACAGGTCACAGAAGGGTATATGGATGACACTCCTGCACATCTGCAACCATATTACTGATACCCGGCAACCATGCCCACACATGTATAACTTACAAGTACTCTATGTCCCAGATGTCATCTGTGTATCTCTCACACATGAGGAGCAGGCATGACAGTGATATCTGACACCAGCAAGGTGAATGTACTGTATCTGTGGCTTGATGTGAATGTATGCATATGTTGTGCAACACATGTATGTATTTGGATACTGTATAAGTGAATGCTTTCATGTCATGACACACTCCAGATTTTCAAGACAAGTTATGTGGTGGTTTCATGTTATGTCTACACAGGCTGTGCACAGGCCTGTATGATGCTTCATGTTTCACATCTGCAATATCACCATTACACAAAGGCCATAGTTGTATTGTGTCAAGCCAATGTACAACAGGGTGTACACACATGTACATCACTTCTACTGTGTGTGTTGCTTCATGTCTCTGGCCATCCTCCATGGCCATGTGTACACATGTTCAGTCCAATGGTTGTGATGGCAATCTTATTTCATATGTCAGTGTTATCCCATATGACATATACCCATAGATGTCATATGCTCCACTGAGGACAGCGTTATGCAGACAAAGGGTGGTATGTATGGGATGCGAGACATGTTTTGTAGGATAGTTGAGCAGTGTTGCAGTCAGCCTACTACATGTCATGGACACGTCTAATAGCACATGATACTGTGTGACATTCATAGCAAGGGTATACTCCACAAGGGTGTATCCTGTGGGCTGGCCATACTCCAGCTGCAACACATTTAGTGTGTGTGCACACATATGCTCTCTGTACAGTACTGTTCGTATTCCCAACATGTGTAATGCTGATATGTAGTACCTGTCCCTACAGTAGAACACACCTCCACCATTGTATTCACTGTTGCTCACACATCTGGCAATGACAGTTTGGAAGGTTTAGTGTAGGTGTTTCATATATTCTTCAATTGTTTCACATAGGTAAACAGTGTGATGCATTGCAGGTCTGACCAGTGTCCATTACCAGGACCACCATACATTATGTGTACGTGTGTTATGGCAAATAGCATTCAATTAATATGTTCTGTGCATTATCAAGCCTGGTAAATAATAACAATCTCATCTGACACAGACTGCTGTCACTGCAAAATGCCACAGGTACCTAAACAGGAGTGTCACAGCAGTAAGATCATTATCCACACCTGTGTGGTAGCTACAGAGTGCAATATCCATGTTAGCACATAAGCTAGTACAATACACTATACTATGGAGTATGCACAGCTGTGCATACATAGAGTAGCAGACTATAGTATGTGGCATGTGTGCATACATGCCTTGCATATGATGTTACATTACATATTGTACAGTAACACAAGTAACTATGTGATATATAGTTGTGTTTTATGTGCAGTAGTGACTTACCAGGCAACTCTATGCTCGGTGGTTGAGAGACACCCACCTCCACAATACCAGCTAAAGATTGTGGATGGAGGTCTGCAGGTGTCCCCAGGTTGGCCAGTAGCTCCTTGGTACATGTGAGTGGGGGCTGAGTGAGTGTCCCCCCACCTGTTGCACCTTGTTCCCTGGAGATTGCATTAGCACACTGTTTTGCCCATCTTATCATGTCAGTGCAGTGTCAGCGCACTTGCTGATAGGCACATTTGTGACCACCAACATCATTTACCCTCCTGAAGAGTTCCTCCCACAGGGCATCCCACTGCTGTGCATCCTGTGGCACATGTCTGAAGAGTGTCGTGTAGTTGTTGAGGAGGTATGGGATGAGGGCATCCTCCAAACAGCTGTATGGTGGCAGTCTGCTACATGGCATATCTGAAAGACATAATGATGGAGACAGGTCACAGTAACTCACAGAGAAGTACAGCTGAACATACATGTGTATCACATTTATTAAGATTACAAATACATCTTTGTAAATCTACATGACACTAGCACCACTGACATGTATAAGTCACACACATTTGACACCTACTGGCGATGTGATGTTATCACCATATATGCGTGTGTCATGTGATGACATTACTCATACACCATGTGGATGTTGTCTTGACGTGGGCATGTTTGTTTGCCTGTAGTGGTGTCTTTACCTATCATCTCATGGCTGGATGTGTTCACATTAATGCAATCGACCTTAATGCTGTGTATATGCCACATATATAGTCATACATAGCCATTAGGGACATGACCTGTGACCCTGCAGACTTGCAAGCATGTATGGGTTTTGCCATATACATCTAAATTGCTCTGTACAGCTGTGTAGCATCCTGCCATGTATTGCCTGTGCTGCACATGTGCAACACATGGGACATAAGCTAGCCTGATGGTATTTGCAGGATTGGATATCAACTATAGCATGTATGGTCATAGTGATCTAGTAGGCTATATGCCCTGGGCCATTTATGAGCTTAGGCAGACAGGTTACCTAGCTGTAGGCAACAGACAGGTAAGTTTCAGTGGCCAGTTCAAGCAGTGCCACAGAACTGATACACATGGTTACTGATATATTTGGCATGCGGTCATCACACTATGTCACAGAGAGGGGCACTGTGCAGCTTCGCTGGACAGGGATGCATAGTATGGCAAGAGTATGTTAAGTGTATGGATCAGGGATCTGTCAGGCATGTTGCGATCATTGTACTAGAAAGGTGGCTGTCCATGACGTATGTGTTTATTTGGGATCAGGATGTGTTAAGTGTAGCATGTCCAACACCTCTGGGTTGGACATGGCTTTATTCAGGGTAGGCTGCATGCTACATAGTGCAGCTAGGGATTGTGAAGGGCAGTGTAGGCCATCTATACATGGGCAATAACCCTTAAAGGAAATATGTGATCTATTATGGGTCACATGGGTGTTGAGTATGGCTGAGCAGTTATCTCTATATTCCTGGATGGCACCCTGTCATGATTAGGGGTGCCACATATGACTACCTGTCTTTTGTGGTGATGTAACTGTCAAAGGGAAGTACAGTCCAGCTGCAAGCCATACACACAGTTGCCGTTATGTTGACTGCTGCCTAAGTGGTAGTTAATGGGTACAGGGTTTGTAACATAGGGGATGACAATGCAATACTTAGCTGTCAGATTGTGGCCATACATCATACACCACACATCTGACACACTAAGGCCCTTCTGTATGTTGAATGCAGCACACAATGAGTCAACTATTGCTCCTAGTTCATAGTCTTTTGCAAACATCAATAGGCTGATGCCTTCTGTGTTAGTCTATGTGGCATAGATAACAAAGAGGGGGAGTACCAGGAATGATCCCTGTATTATTGTGGTTGGCACTGGTTTGATGTGCATGTATTCATCAGACACCTTCTGTAGTGTGGGTTCTGCCAGCAGTCCAATTGCCAACCACTCCTGTGACATAGGAATGTACACCTAGTTTACAGAGTGTAGCTGGCAAGGTCATGATATGCAATGTGAATCAACCCTACTGTCATCTACATCTGTACCGAGTATATCAATTATGTTGACCACAGTTCATGGCCGTACAGACCAGACTCAGCACAGTAGTTGTGCACTATGTCCCATTATCAATGGTGTCTCCCCCCTTTGTGGGGTGTGATAACTGTTGCTGTGCACCATTCAGTGTGTACACAGCCTGACATGGAACTATGATTGAACATGATGTGTATGTGGATAGCTGAATGTTCTTACATTTGTGTAGGATACACCCTGGGATGTTGACAGGTCCCATGAAAGCTGTATGTATGGCATTAGAGAGTGCAGCTTGCAGTGCATAGTTGTTAGTATAGGGGCCCTGTAGGGTACATGGATATATTACTAAGTGTACCTGTTGGAGGTGGGAGGGTGGTGGGAGTGAGTTTAGGTTCTCCAAGACCCTATATGGATGAATGGGTTCTATTTCTGTAGGTGCAGTACTTCCCATGCCATAGTGCTGTGCAGCATGGCAGGTTTTGTCGTTGCCATTACGATTAATGACACAGCTATAGAATGCTCTGTGCTTGGCCTCATAATATGTGGCTAATTAGTTTCACAGTAGCTTTGCGTGGTTTTATATGGTGTATCTGCATCTTACTGAGGCTGACCAGGGATCATCTACACTCATGTGTGTTCACTCTTGCAAGAGTTAATACCTTCTATGGTACAGTTTAAAGCATGGTACCACCAGTTTGCCTACTTGTTTGTGTTGGGTTGACTCCTGGTTCTGTTTCAATGACACAATCACTGCACATATGTGACTGCTTAAGGTTCATTTGTGTAGGATTCAGCATTTGCACATGCATTGTCCATCTGCATGGGTGCCATGGCACTCACCACTCTGCTCTTAGGAAACATAACATTGGCATTGGAGACTAACTATGTGTAGCATACTGTTAGCCCTGTTTGTGTGACTACTGTGATCCAGGTCAGTGGGGTTGATGGAATCCAACATGCATTGAGGGCAGGTGTTGGTACATGAGGAGTCTTCCCAGTTCATAATGGAATAGTTGAGAGTAGCCAATATTATGGTTCTGTCTCAGACATAATCTTCCCCATTACAGCACATTATGACAGTTGGGAAGCCCGCGGCCTGGTGGGTGATCTGTCTCAAGGTGCATTTTGACTTCCACCGTGGCACAAAGGTAGTTGCTCAGCATAATGCATCTGATGTTATGCAAGTGCAATTAGCGTGGGGGTGTACATATCCTTCAGGCATATGGACACACCTGAAGCCCGTGTGTTCCAATAAAGGATAATAGGCAAGAGGTGAGGTATGTGTTATAACATGGTCATGCAGGTGTGCTCTGGAGCATTGAAACATGTCTCAGCCATTGCACAGATATGTTCTCCATATAGTGTTTCTGACATGTATCATTGTGTAGAGAGACCCACAGTTTATTGCTTGGCTGTCCCTGTAACAGCAGTGGACCCTCACCTGAACCGTGCATGATGAAGGCACTATAAGGGAAGCATGAGCCCTAGGCAATATCCAGATTCCCAGGGGTGACAGGTGCAGGCCCTGTCTGGCAAAGCATCATGGTCTGTCAACCATGTTATCCCAGGACGACAGATACTGGAAACCCTCTGTGACATGCACCACTACACTAGACAATTGTGGAATACAATCCTGTTGTCTGTACTGCAGTATCATTCTGGCCAATGGCAGAATGCTACCCAGGTCTTGGGACATACCTGCATGGGCTACAAGACCAGACAGTTCCTAAATGTGTTTCCATGCAGTCCAGGCTACTGCATCACAGGTCCTGTACAACAACATGGAATATGCCAGAGCCATGTGTATAGTTCAAAAGGTGGTCTGAGTGTATGAGTATGTGGCTAATCATGGCAGGCAGGCAGCTGATAGTATGTATGCCCTCATATTGGTCGGTGTGTAACATAGTGCTAGAGTTTGCATTCACAAATGAGTACTGTTGGGCATGTTTCCAGTCATGTGTTCAGAGGTGTGACACAATTATGCAAACTATGTCATACAGTTTGTGTATTTCGGTGTCTGTCTCTTCCTGCTTGGGGGGAGGCCACTTGCTTGGCCAGATACTTAGATGCATCTGTGAATGTGTGTGATTTCCGGTAGTGTGTGAGGGTGTCCTTATTGTGTTCTGGTAAGGGTATGTGGTGGTTGTGTTGATGAGCTGCATGCATTAACCTACACCTCATGACTGTCCAGTCCAGTCATGGCTGTAGAATGGGCTGCCTTCCAGCTTACCCCTGTAGCTGCATCCCAAACAATGTGTGGGGCGTGGTGTTAGGTGGGTCTGGCTGTGTACATGGCATAGAGATTACATTACCCCAGGATGGCCACATACACAATGCTGACATTAGGAAACACCAGTAGCTGACTAGTGGACATGCCTGTATGAACAGTCAGTACTACAAGTACCAAGTACTGTATTTAGTTTATGTATTGCCTATGAAGATGTTTTAGACAGTGATGCTCACATGTATATAGTTGTATTATGGATGTGACAACACTGGCTATTACTGAAACATTGTAGCTACCTTTAGCAACAATCCTCCTCTGAGGAGCACATCACATCCTGTTAGTTGATTACAGATGATGCAAGTGTCTACAGGTCTGTTTCCTTCTCTGGGTATATACTCACATATCCACCAGGACCATGAGCTCTGATGGGCACAGACACCCACTCTCCAAACAGAGTCATGTATCGATAGGTATTCCAAAAAACACTATAAACTGGTAAGTTAATAAAACTGGCAAAACCAAAAGTAAAAACCACCAACAGTTTTATTAGGACCAGTAACTCACATCAAACAAAACTGACTTAGCGCTTTCACCCAACTAGGGCATCTTCAGAGTCAGTTATCAAAATTTCAAACAGTTACATTTAAACCATAATTCAAACATCTTTCAGCCAATGAACATCAGTTGTAGCACACATGCTGTAATGGTCTTTGAAATTAACTCTTTGGGTTCAGTGTAATTTTAGTAATCGAAAAACACACAATGTTTTTCATACGTACCCAAAATCTTGTTAAAAATCACATTTCCCCACAAAATTCCATCTGTAGATCTCTTATTAAAAAACAGTGGTAGACTACTTTGATGAATTAAATACTTGAAGCCTTGTGTTTTAATATACAAGCCAGAGATAAAATGTCGTTGATGCCTGGTCTTGTACTGGTGTCTAATCTAATCTGCCAAAGACATTCTCTGACTTCAAGTATGTTTTTATAATCACCCCCAAAATCTTTTGTATAAATTCTATCAATGACAAAAAATATGAATTTTTTAAAATTTACAGAGTCCTTGCTGTGCACGTATAGAGAGTTGGTTGCCTTTTTGTTTTTAATATCCCTGGTGTGTTCCAAAATTCTTTGTTTTAATCTCCTTGTTGTCATGCCCACATAAAACGCTGGGCATGACAAACAAGTAGTCACATATATCGCCATGTTCGTGTTGCAGTTACAGTAGCCTGGGCCCACCAGTGATCTTTTGTAATTACCAACATGTACATAGGGACTGTCATTGATGAATTTACAAGCCTTGCATTTACCACATTTGGCCATCCTTGCTGGCCTTTGTCCAACAGGTTTAGGGTTTCTCTCTAAGAATTCCTTTATATTTGTGCCCCTACTGTTGATGAATTTTGGACCTTCCCCTATGACTGCTAGTATTTCTGTAGAGAATATACTGTACCATCCTGTTTCAACAATATTCTTCACCTTACCAGACATGGTGTTGTACTGCAACACCATCCCAGCCTGGGTATCAGTATGCTTGTGATGTTTGTTGACAGTTTTTTCCATACCCCTTTGATTATCTATTAAAATGGGTTTAAAGTGTGTGCCCCTTCTTTGAACTAGGTCTTTCTTTACAGATGTTAACAACTCCATGGGGTAACTCCTTTCCGTAAACAACTCAATTAGTTTGTCAACTTCATTTAAGAATATGTTGTCATCACTAATTATACGTGATGCCCTCATCATCTGCCCCTTAACAACATTTTTCTTAATGCAATGTGGGTGGCAACTCTCGTAATGTAGGAAAGTATTGCTGTATGTCTTTTTCCTGACTAAACTTGATTCATGTATCAATAGGCACTGATGCCACTATCAACATGATCAGGCTATAATCAGATAGTGTGAGCCATCACTTAAGATGCGGCTGTTACACATGGGCAGCTGTCTCCTACATCTTACACTCCTACTGCAGATGTTACACTGGAGTTAAAGATGATATGCAACCTGTTTCATTACCATTGCTGTGCACTACCTTACATACAGTATGTGCAGGTGGCTGGCAATGAGAGGTTGGGCTACACAAACCTGGTAGTTCAACCAGTGTGTCTGTACTCTCAATATCCACTCTATATAGGTGTGCACATAGCCATTTGGCCCAGCCCTGTAACAAGTGTCACTACACATTTGCATAATGTGTACACATGCACAGCTGTTATTGCTTGCAAACGATAGTAGAGAGGTGGATATTACATGTGTTATGTGCATGGATAGTTACCTGGCTATTCCAATTATCTTTGCTATCATGCTGCTAACCTGTCAGATGAATATTAATGCTATGTATCCTGTCATTGAGTATTGTAATTGCCAATAGACATAACTACTGTTTGCATAACATAACAGAACTGCTATGTAAAATAGAATACAGATCTGCCTAGAATACTGCACGTTACACAGTTATTGGCACAGTATCCCACAATGCACACCATATTTGCATGGTAAGCCCACTTTTAACATGTTCATCTTACTTATAAACCCATACATATGT
>NC_056735.1:1662864973-1662889973 GCF_019279795.1 Protopterus annectens | reverse complement strand
CCGAAGTTTCTAAGTGTATATATATATATATATATATATATATATATATATATATATATATATATATACACACACACACACACACACACACACACACACTATATATATATATATATATATATGTAAATGCGTGTGTATATATATATATATATATATATATATATATGTAAATGCATATATAAATATACATATATATATATATATATATATATATATATATATATATATATATATATCTATATCTACGCCAAGATTCATGAAGCTTGCGCCAGGTGCAGGTGTAGTGTCAGCGATCTAACACCAAATATGGCCACCGAGCGATTCAGGTACGAGCTGTTTCCACATGCACTACCTGCATACGCCATGCCCGCACAGCTCCCGGAGCATGTATGCTAATCACCCCATACATAGCAGCGTAACATGCAAATTAAGGTATATAGTGATTCAGAAGGTGGTGCAGGCAAAGTGTAAGCATGCAGAAATGTAAACTTAAAAAAACAGTTAACATTTTTCAAACATAAAATTGGAGCCATGACAGCTGACCAAACTCACGTATTATACTGTTAATATATGCCAGTGGCTAAATATATAGCCATTGGCATAAAACAACATGCACAAAGTATGAAAAAGAACATTTAATATTATGCCCACACTAACGCAAAGTTAAAGCACAGGGCATCGGAGTGCAAAGGGGATGGCAAGAAATATACAAAAATATCAAATAAAACTGCAATGAAACACATATCACGATTTCCCCATAATAGTCAATGGCAGGTATGCTACACCATACTCATGGCGCAAGGGTTGCCAAGGGGCAGTGACAGTGTTACGCGCAGTAGCTAGGAATTAGTAGGCAATGCCATGCAAATGAGAGGAGTAATACTGAATTGCAGATTTCCCGCTGGTGTAAGGATGCACCTCACAGCATAGCGTTATAACATCGAGGTGAGCCTTTGAGATAAAAATGACATCAAGAGAGGGGTATGTCGCCATTGCTGTAAGCACATTGGAGCATTGCTAACCTGGTTTGCCTGTTGCTAAGCAAAGCTGCAGGATAGGGGTGTGTTGAAGTAGCCATAGCTTGGCTTAGCTGAGAGCACACAAGGTAACCAAATGTGCATGTGAACGTGGATGAAAACGCACTGTAAACCTGGTAAACGTCTGTGCGCAGAGCGCACAAGAACAGAAAAGATAAGGAGATGCTGCAGCTTGGAAATAGGAGTACAAATGAGTAATTAACACCTAGGAACCAACAGTGGGCCATTGACAACAGCTAACAAGGCTGCTAGCAGCTTCCTGCAGAACAGGAAAAGGGAGGTGCTGTACTGCAAAGAAAACAGAACTGTCACAGCAGAACAAAGCAAAATTGCAGGAGAACAGCTACAAAACACATTTTGCAACACATTCCTGGGTAGGGAAAGTACAAAACTAGAAAGCCAGCAGCTGGATGCATGCCTGTCAATGGGAGGGGATTCAGATTGAAAAGTGAAATAAAGGGCAACAGATTAATCACAGTAGGCAAGCATAATTTAACACCAAAGGCCCAACAATTGCAGTACTCACTGTAAAACCAATAATTAAGATACCTTGCAGCTGGATTTGCACATACACACCCAATGACATCAGCAGCATTCAAAACATAATAGTATAAAATGTGAAAGCACCTCATGCACACACTCTGCACCATCGGTGTAAACAGACGGGAACTTTTAAAATGTACATAGTAGGGGCTGCCATAGCTTTGATTCATCAGCATGTGTTGGAGACTGAAGGTGGTGTGGAGGATGATGCTGACAACCACCTCAGGCACCAGAGGAGGAGAAGAGTGTTCAGACCAAGGGTAACCTACCAGGGGCTAAATGATCTGGAGATAGTAGAGCATTACAAGATGGATAGGGACACCATACAGCAATGTGTTGAGCTGTGCTGGCCATGCCTCAGAGCGAGAAATAAAAGAGGGGAACCCATCCCAGTGGGCATGAAGGTATGTGTAAGCTTGAGAATACTAGCCACAGGTACCTTCCAAAGGCCAACTGGGGATATCCTGGGGGTCTCACAGGCATCAGCATCCAGGGTACTCCATCAGTTCCTGGATGCCATGTTACCACATGCCAATGAGCAGATATACCTCCCCTGAACGCAGGAGGAGTTGGCCAGCAATATGCATCTCTTCCACCATGTGGCAGAATACCCGGAGGTACTGGTTGCAACAGACTGCATGCACATACACATCAAGTCACGACCCGGTGAGCAGGGTAGGTGCTACATAAACCTCAAGGGATACCCCTCCATCAACTGCCAGGTCATTTGCAATGCCCAGGGCGTTATCATGGATGTGTGTGCTGGCAGCCCTGGAAGCTATCACGACTCCCACATCTGACATGCCTCACAGCTGTATCAGGTATTTGCTAGGGGGGACATCCATATGGCCATCTGGCGGGGGATGCTGGCTATGCACTGGAAACGTGGATGATGACTCACATCAGAAATGCACACACACCCATGCAAGAACACCATAATGAGGCACACACATAAACTAGAATCATCATAGAGCGTGTGTTTGGGATGCTGAAATCTTGGTTTTGTTGTGTGGACATATCTGGTGGAGCCTTGCAGTACTCTCCAGGCACGTGTGCAGACATCTTCATAGTATGTGCCATGCTAGACAATATGATCCTGCAGAAACAGCTGCAGCAGGGACAGAATGGTGAAGGCCCTCACAGCCCACCACCATTGCCAAGGGCCCCACAGGCACAGAGGTACTCAGACCATGAACACCCTGAGCCAGCCCCAGTAGGCAGATGGAGGCGTGCCCAGTATGCCCATGGCTTGGCAAAGAGGGAACATATAGCACACACACACTAACAGTGTAGGCACCTATGGACTGACACCCTTCTCCACTTGCACACACAGTAAACATGGATGGCACACTCACACACAAGACCACCTGTAAATTGTCATGTATAGGTGGTCTACTGCGTACATCCTACAGTGGCAGCCCTCAACTATTGCACACACAACCGCTATTGGCACAAGGTAAGTCAACACCTGAACAGTAAATTAAACTATCAGCATGTGCTGATACTGTATGTATAGGTTCATAGGTAGGTATGTGGCTAACTGCCCAAGGCCATTCATATGCTTAGCTGAAATGTGTCAGCTGTCGCCACCCCATTGATTAACTAACTGTCCCTCTGTGGAGCAGAGCCAATTGCAGGATCCCTGGGGTGTACCCACTGTTCCCCATCCAGTCTGCAAGGTGTCCCTGGAGTGTTAGTGAGGGGCTCCATATAATGTAATCAGGGATGTAGTTCCAAAGCATGGGGAGTACCTGTGACAGGTATCTGTCACTCCAGCATTTTCCAGTTATGGTTGTGGCAAGGTTTAGTTCATTACAGTGTGTGGCTCACTGTGACATGGATTCCCATAGATGGAGCATATCCATTAAGCCTGACTTGGACATGTCTTTGTTGGGCAGCAAAAATCATCTCTGAGTAAATGAGATGCCACTGAGTAATGCAAGAGTTCATGCAGTCTGGCAGCATAGGACACATGTCTGAGGCCAGTAATGCTCTTGGCGAGGTATGTTCGTGGATCCTCCAGTTGTCGGATGTGTCTTCTGAGGTACATCCCAAATGGGTTATCATACTCGATGATGGGATTGATGAGTGATGAGTAAAGGGGCACAATAACCTCAGTATGTCTAGATGCGAACCCTTAAGTAATCAGACAGCCTACACAGACGGATGGCCTAAGTACTTTGGAGATGTGATTGTCAAAGGAGAGATCACTAGCTAATGTAGTCCCCACATACCCATTACCTCATCTGTATTAAAGTGGCTGTGACTCGTATGTTAATATGTGGGTGTTTAGTTTTCCCAACATGGAATGACCAAGCAGTTCGCGGCCTTTAACTGGAGGCCATGACTGCGACATCCTGTGTTGGTCTATGTGAGGCCCCTTGAAGGATGTCTGTGACAGCCAGACTGTCAATTATGGCCCCCAGTTTGCAGTAATCGCCAAACACTGTCTGCTGTAGTCCACCTGTGTTTGCCTGTACCTCTGAGAAGTATATGGCAAACAGTAGGGGTCCCAGGACTGAGCCCTGTGGGACACCAGTTGTGACTGGTTAAGAGTTGGACCTGCAGGCTGCTAGGCTTACCATGTGGGTTCTGTGTGTAAGCCTGTTGGCAACCCAACCTGTGATGTATGGGTGTATGTATTGGCTGGTGAGTTTATAAACAATACCGGAGTGGGGAATGGTGTCATAATCCTTAGCGAAGTCCAGGTAGCATGTGTGAACTACCACACCCCAAACATAAAGTCTAGGTGACTGTAAGATGTCAAACAGGTTCAGTAGGCATGATCTGCACTCATCAAGCAGACCTGGGTTGGGTCAAGTGTCTGGAGGTTCCCAATGTCTTAATGAGCTCCATGATTATGTGCTCCATAGCCTTGCAGACCAGGCTAGTCAGGCTTATAGGGCAATAGTTCCCAGGGTCTATTGTGGTGCCACCTTTGTGGAGTGTGTGCCAGTCTGTGGGTATGTAGCCTGTAGAGAGTGTGTTTGAACAGTGTGTTTAGCTGAGGGGTTAGTTCATTTGGAGCTCATGTAAGACGCAGCCTGGGACACTGTCTGGTCCCATTGAGGCTGTATTTGTGGCTTTGGATAGGGCTGTTTTATTCTGTGTGTTGGTGAGTGCCAGGGCCATACATTCTTCTAGTATGGTTAAGGGCTGTTTAGGGGTTGAGAGGGGTGTGAAGTTTGCACTGAACGTCTGCCAAAATGCTAGCAATATCAGTCGGTTCAGTGTATATTGTGCCAGTCTCCACCAACTCAGAGCAGATCTGAGAGTTCCCACTTAGGTTCTTGACATAGCTAAAGAACGCTTTGTGGTTGTCTGTAGGGTCCTTGTGAAATTGTCTTTTGAAGCTAGCCTTGGATGATATCATGAAGGATTGTAGTTTCTTGCTGATACTGATCAGGGATGTCTGTCCTTCTAGGGATTTCGCTCTTATCTGTACTAGTTACCTCCTACTGTTGTAGAGCCTGTGTATGACAGGGGTCCACCAGACCAGTTTCCTGTTCTTGGAGACGTGAGTCTAGGTTGGACTTGGGATAGCACAATCCATGCATTCCTGCAAATGATCATAGAGTGCCTTTGTATAGGTTTCAGCATCTTGGACAGCATTGTCCATTGGTGTGGGGGCTGTGAACCGTTCCACCTCGGGCATAAGCAACGTGAAGTCTGCTTTGGAAAAGATTTCCACTGTGGTTTCCTTGTTTGGGGTTGTAGGCAGAATGCGAATATCCAGAGTGATTAGTCTATGGTCTGATCTAACCAGCGAGGGGTTGACTGGTATGGAACACCAGTCGCCCATGTTGGTTATGACCAGGTCCAATATGTTGTTCTCTCTCGTGGGGGTGTAGATCAGTTGTTCCAGGGTGTTAGAGTCGAGGAATTCTAGGAAGTGCTGGGCAAGGGAGTTAGTACTTGAGTAGCTATCCCAGTTAATGTTTGGGTAGTTGACATCACACAGTATTAGGGTTTTTGGTAGGACCCACATATTTCCCAGTGTCCCCAGAAATGGGGAATGTGGGTCCTGGAACATGGTGGGTGATCTGTAGCAAGCTACAATTTGGATTGCAGTGTTGCCCATTGTCAATTGCACTTGGAAGATCTCTGATGCATCGTGCTGCACCACTAACCTGGAGGTGTGAGTATCCTTGATGAATATGGATACACCCCTGCCTTTTGTGTTCCGGTCCGGGTTCTGTGGCCGAAAGGTATGGTATGAGTTATAGCCTGGTGGTGCTGGGGTGCTCTCTGGAGCCTTAAACCGGGTGTCTGTTACTGCACAGATATCAATGTTTTCCATACTGAGGAGTGCTTCGAGTGTGTGCCATGTGAGGTTTAGACTTCTGGCATTGAGTAGCAATACCCTCAGTTTCTGGTTACATGTGCTATGCATGGTGGTGGGTTTGTCTTATGAGCCTTACCTAAAAGTCCACCTTGCCTAATTTCCACCTCTCCACTATTGTTTGCAATCAATGACAGCTGTGCATGTGTACATGTTCTGCAAACGTGTACTGACCCTTGTTACAGGGCTGTGCCAAATGCTTATGTGCACACCTACATATAGTGGATATTGACAGTAGAGACACACTGGTTGAACGTGTAGATTTGTGTAGCCTAACCTCTCATTGCCAGACTAACAGCTTCTTGGAAATATGTTGACAGTATTGGTAATGGAACAGGGTGCATATCATCTTTAACTCCAGTGTGACATCTGCAGAAGGCATGTAAGATGTAGGAAACTGCTGCCCATGTGTAATAGCAGCTTCATAGGTGATGGCGTACACTATCTGATTATATCCTGATCATGTCAATAGTGGCAGCAGAGTCTATTGATATTTGACTCTGTGGGGAGTGGGTGTCTGAGTCCAACAGAGCTCATGGTTCTGCTGGGTATGTGTGTTTATACCCAGACAAGGATACAGCCCTGTTCACACTTGCATCATGTGGAATCAACTATCAGGATGTAATGTGGCCCTCAGAGGGGGAATGCTACTAAAGGTAGCTACCATGTTCCTGTAATAGCTAGTGTTTCCATGTCCATAACTCAGATATTTACATGTGAGCATCACTGTCTAAAACATCTTCATAAGCAGTAAGTATTCTAAATACAGTACGTGGTACTTGTAGTACTGAATGCTCATACAGGCATGTCCACTACTCTGGAGGGAATGCAATCTTTATGCCATGTACACTGCCAAACACGCCTAACACCGCACCCCACACACTGTCTGGAATGCAGCTACAGGGGTGATCTTGGAGGCAGTCCGTACTACACCCATGACTGGACTAGACAGTCAAGAGGTGTAGGTTAACACATGCATCTCATCACCACAACCAACACATACCCTTACCAGAACAGAGTAAGGACAGACACACATTCCACCAGATATCACACACATCCACAGAGGCCTCTAAGTATCTGGCCAAGCAAGAGGCCTCCCATGTTGGAATAGACAGACAACAGAATACAAAGACTGTACGACATAGTTCGCATAATTGTGTCACACCTCAGAACATGTGGCCAGAAACATGGCCAACAGTACTCATTTGTGAACGCAAACCCTAACACTATGTTACACACCAAGCTATATGAGGGCAAATATACTGTCAACTGCCTGTCTTCCATGATTAGCCACATACCCTACACTCCGACCACCTTTAGAACTATACACATGTCACTGGCATATGCTATGTTGTTGTGCAGGACCTGTGATGCAGTAGCTTGGACTGCATGGAAATACATGTAGGAACTGTCAGGTCATGTAGCCCATGCGGGTATGTCCCAAGGCCTGGGTAGCATTCTGCCAGTGGCCAGAATGATGCAGCAGTACAGGGACAAGGATTGTATTTCACAATCGTGACATTTACTAGTGTAGTGCAAAGAGTATCCAGCATCTCTCTGCCTGGGATAACATGGTTGATAAACCATGATGCTTTGTCAGACAGGGTCTGCACCTGTCACCCCTGAGAATCTGGATACTGGTAACAGCCCACACGTCCCCTATAGTGCCCTCATCATGCCAGGTTCAAGTGAAAGTCCACTGGTGCAACAGGGACAGCCAAGAAATAAACTATGGGTCTTGCTACTCAATGATACAAATCAGTTACTCAATATGGACTCACGGCAATCTGAAACATGGAGAACATATCTGTGCAGTAATTGAGATATGGTTCAACACTTTGGAGAGCACCCCTGCATGACCATGTTGTAACACATACCTCACCTCTTGGCCAACATCCTTTATTGGAACATATAGGCCACAGGTATGTCCAACTTCCTGAGGGATATGTACACCCCCACGCAAGTTGCACTTGCACAACGTGAGATGCATTATGCTGAGCAACTGCCTTTGTGCCAAAGTGTAATCCAAATTGCACCTTGTGACAGATCATCCACCATGCTTCCGAAATCCCAACTGTCATTGTGCTATAATGGGGAATACCAGCTGTGAGACAGGACACCATAATCATGGCCACTCAGCTATCCCATTATAAACTGGGAAGACTCATCATGTACCAACACATTTGCTCAATGCATGTTGGATGTCATCAACACCAATGACCTGGATCACCATAGTCACACCAACAGGGCTAACAGTATGCCACACATGGTCAGTCTTCAAAGCCAATGTTATGCTCCTTAAGAGCGAAGTGGTGACTGTCATGGCACCCATGCAGATGTACAATGTATGTGCAAATTCTGGGTCCTACACAAATACATTTTAGGCACTCCCATATGTGCAGTGATCATGCCATTGAAACAGAAACAGGATTCAAACAAATACAACCATGAAGGCAAACCGGTAGTACCCTGCCTTAAACTGTACCACAGAAGGTAGTAACTGTTGTAAGGGTCAACACACGAGTGGAAGTTGATCCATGGTCAGCCTCAGTAAGATGCAGATACACCATATAATGCCACGCAGCGATACTTTGAAATTACTCATCCACATATTATGAGGCCAAACATAGAGGATTCCACAGCTGTGTCATGAAACATAATGGCAACAACAACACCTGCTGTGCTTCACAGCACTATGGCATGAGAGGTACTGCACCTACAGAAATAGCACCTGTTCAGCCAGATAGGGTCTTGGATAACATAAACACACTGTCCCCCCCCCCAACGGGTACACATTCATATATCCATGTAGACTACAGAGCCCCTGTAATAACAACTATGCAGGTACAAGCTGCACTCTCGAATACCATACATACAGGCTGCATGGGATCTGTCCACATTCCAGGTTATATCCTACACAAATTTCAAAACAATCTGCTCCCCACATAAACATCTCATACAATCATAGCTTCATGTCAGGCTGTGTACACACTAAATGGTGCACAGCAACAGTCATCTGTTAATGCTGTCAATATCTGAGGGACCCTGGTATGTGTACAGCTGATCTGGTTACTAACAGTGGTATCATTGCATTGCATAAGACATAATGTAACTGTGTCAGTACATGGGTACTCTGCACAGTTGTTGTAGGGCTAGGTACAGTCCACCAGTCAAAGATTACTTGGTGTTGTTCCATTACATGTCATACCACATGTACGGATGTGTGTTGGTGGTCTGAGGACATGGTGGTGTCTGAGGAATACATCCTAAGATGCAGCTTTTGACACTGTGACCCTGCACCTGGCTCATCTGTGATGATATATGTTGGAATACTGGTCTATACATGTAAGTAGCCATTATGAATGTGGGGACACCACCACCTGGAGTGGTCTGTACCGGTGTTATGGCCCACATGTCTGGTTCTGAGTTATATGGTGGTAATGCTATTGTGCACAACAGAGCCGTCAGCCAGGTGTTCCTCACTGCACAGATGTCAGTATTCCCCATTGTAGGTTCAACAGTGAGCAGCTGTGATTACGACAGACACATCTAGCATTGGTTAGCATAAGCATTCAATGCAATTGTCTTCTAGGTGTCAGGGTGTTTTCCCGTGTTTAGGTCATTTGCCTTGGAATGGCACTATATGGGCAAATGCGAATGAGGTATTATCAACACTCCCTTGAATCATGGATGCATGTGATGTGTGACAAAGGCTTGTCTTCTGTCAGTCATGTCATCCCAGACTGACAGACACTGGACAACCTCGTAATTACAGCAGGACATTGGCTTATTGTGTTGGTCAAGCAGTTGCCATTCCTAGCATGAAATCACCATGAGTGGTAGTATTGTGCTTGTTATAGACTGATACATCTAAGGTGTCGGACAGCAGCAGGTGTTGTGTAGATGACCAGTGTCAGATACATGTAGTGCAGTGTTCCTGATAACAATGACAACTACTAACACCAGAGACCATTACAACATGTTCTGTATGTCTAACTGTATGAGCATGGCCACTGTGGCCTTCCGTGTTTAGAATCAGAATTCATCCTAAACAGCCCTGTGCTACTAAGAGTATGAGCATGCCCAGTATAACCTTGTGTATTTGGACTCATAGTGCATTCCAAACAGCCGTGTGCTACTAAGTGTGTGAGCATACCCACTGACATCTTGTGTATGTTATATGCTACTATGTGTATGAGCATGGCTACTGTAACCCTGTATAGTGATAGTAGTCGTCCATTCCACAGAAGGGCATACTCCTGTTCTGGATGGACTCCTACATTAAACACACAGGTTCACAGCTATGTACATCATAACTGTCAGCATCCCTGTTGATGTCCGCAATCCTCAAAGGTCATGATGACTGCCTTGGAATGTGTAATCTCTGTGGCGCAACTCGTAACTGCGTAGTACTGGAATAGTGATCTGTAGATAGGCAGGTGTTCTGATCCCATCACTGGTGTGTGTGTGTGTGTGTGTGTGTGTGTGTGTGTGTGTGTGTGTGTGTGTGTGTGTGTGTGTGTGTGTGTGTCCATCTGCCGGTGGACAGAATAATGCTTTTTAGAGTACTCACACTCCGTATGATTCCTATACTCAATTTGGCAAGGCTGATGATGTCACCCACCTAGGAATACACCTCTGGGATTGATGTGACCCAGTAATCTCAATAGCGCGTTCTGTAACTGCCTAATGCTGTAATGTGATAAAGTAGTTAGGTCGGTGTTCTAATCCCAGACATGCCGAGTGTGTGTGTGTGTGTGTGTGTGTGTGTGTGTGTGTGTGTGTGTGCGTCCGCCTGCCGGTGGACAGAACAATGCTTTTTAGAGTACTCACATTCTGTACGATTCCTATACTCAACTTTGGCAAGGCTGATGATGTCCCCACCTAGGAATACACCTCTGGGATTGATGTGGCCCAGTAATCTCGATAGCACATTCTGTAACTGCATAATGCTGTAGTGTGATAAAGTAGTCAGGTAGGTGTTTTAGTCTAAGACATTGCAGGTGTGTGTGTTTGTCAGTCATATCCGATGTATTGGGGACTGTGAGTGGCTAGCCACTAGATGTGTTGAGGAGCGTGTTTTGTTGTTTCCCTATATAGTGGCCATAAATGTCACAATCAGCCAAGAGACTGGGGTGGCAAGACATACCTATACATTTGGCAATTGGCCTGGTGAGTAATGTCAGCAACCCTAATATTACCCTGAATACAGTCTGAACCCATGTGTCACACAGAAACACACTTGCCTTGGGATAAACACCAGTACATAATACAGGAGTCACTGGTGGTTTCCTTTTCATTCTTGTCTAATGCTTTGTTGTCACGAGGTTTGTTCTTGAGATACATATACTATATCTATGTATGTGTATATATATATATATATATATATATATATATATATATATAGACATTAACACAAATACATCTACGTGATGGAATACATGTCCTACACTGTTGAATGCCTGTGCTGGATGATATGTACGTGATAACATCTTATGTATGTATATCTGCCATGGCTTAGTGGTAAAGCACATCGTCTGTGGTGAGCAGGGTCCTGGTTTCAAGCCTTGCAGAGGCCGGTTGTTTTGTTGCTGGGCAGAACAAGGGCTGTTGAATAGGGAGTGAGTAAGGTGCTTTTAAGCAGGTGTGCGGGTTTGCGCAATGGTAAGCAGTGGTTAGTTTTGGGGAGGCTCAGTATGGGTCATGTAACTATGCATTAGCAGGCAATCTTATGCAAATGAGGTAAAGGACAGTGAATCCCGGTTATCCCCAGGGTGTGAGGCAGGTCCCAAGAGTGCATGTGTATAGATAGCTGGGTGCAGGACGCGGATATATGCGATATCATGGGGGGTGTGTCAGGCATACTGTACATGGATTGGAGCCCTGTGGCTCAGGATTGCTCCTAGCTTAGCACGGCTAAGCTAGGGGTGTGTCTATACCTGCCTAGTGCAATTAGGAGGGACAAAAGCAGTAGGAGAGTAATCAAGGTGAACTAGCTGAGCTGACAGGTGATATGTATCAGAATCAGCCGATTACAGGGGCAGCAGACCAGCCCAGCCCAGAACACTACTATAAACTAAGCAAACACCTTCCCCTCTGATTTTTCCACACTCTACACCACCGGTGTATACATGCGGGGGTTGCAGCAGGCAACATAGATCAACATGTGCAAGAGGCTGAGGGTGGTGAAGATGTGAATGCTGCCAAACAACCCTCAGTGAGGAGACAGAGAACAGTGTACAGACTCAGGGTAACCTACCAGCGGCTACATGAGCTGGAGATAGTGGAGCACTATAGGGTGGACAGAGACCTCCTACAGCAGATTGTTGAGCTGTGACGGCCACACCGGACACATCAAATAGGCCGAGGGGAACCCATCCCAGTGGATACAAAGGTATGTGTAGGTCTAGGTATACTAGGCACAGGTACCTCCCAATGCACAACTGGGGATATCATGGGGATCTCATAGGCATCAGCATCCAAAGTATTCCACCAGTTCCTGGATGCCATGTCAGCACATGCCAGTGAGCACGTATATTTCCTCAACACACGTGAGGTGTTGACCAGCAATATGCATCTCTTCCACCAAATAGCAGATTACCCTGGGGTAGTGGGTGCTATAGCCTGCACGCACTTATGCATCAAAGCACCACCCAGTGAACAGGGTTGGGCCTACATCATCTGCAGGGGCATCCCCTCCATCAACTCCCAGGTTGTATGTGATGCCCAGGGCATTATAATGAATGTGTGTGCTGGCTGCCCTGGAAGCTATGACAGTTCAGAAATATGGCATCTGACGCAGCTGTACCACAGCTTTGCCAATATGGACATCCCCTACGGTCACCTAATGGGGATGCTGGGTACCCACTGGAGCCATGGCTGATGACACCCATCAGAAATGTACACACACCTAAACAACAACTCCATAATGAGGCACATGCACAGGCCAGACATATAATAGAGCATGTGTTTGGGATGCTCAGGTCACGGTTCCAGTGTCTGGATACATCTGGTGAAGCCTTGCAGTATTCACCAGCTACATGCATCCAAATTGTTATGGTATGTGCTATGCTACACAATATGATCCTGCGGAAACAGCTGCAGCAGGAACAGCATGGGGCAGGGCCACACAGCTCCCCACCATTACCAAAGCCTGTACAGGCCCAGAGTGACTCAGAGGAGGAACAACCTGAGCCTGACCCAGTAGGTGGAAGGAGGCATGCCCAGTATGACCTGGCCTTGGCAAAGAGGCAATGCATAGCATATGCACTGACACAGTAGGGACCCAGGGAATGTCACCATCTCTGACTCGCACAGACAGTAAAAGGGATGCGAAACATGACACTACCTGTGCTCAGCCATGTATAGGGAGTGTACTATGTGCATCCAACATAGGCAGCCCTCCAGCACCATCCTCAAGTCTGGCACACCCTCAAGGTAAGTAAATCAACCTACCAATTGCCAAATGTAGTAGAATGTGTTGGTACCTGTAGCTATGGTATGCATGTGAGCATGCAAGGGAATTGGGTGGCTGAATGTTAAGGCAGCAGACAGTAGACACCCACAGTGGCACCATGACATCTGTAACACATACTGGAGTCACCATAGTAGCCAGTACTACACAGGGTGACAAAACCCACTGCAGGTAATGGGCCGAGCATCATGTGTGTCCATAAGACCTACACAAGTCTCAACCAGCTGGACAGGTGCAAACCAACACAAACAAATGCTGTACTATGGCCTCTGAATGTGCCCTATGGGTAACCCCTCCCACAGACCCACACAGACAGACTACAGCAGGCCAGGCAGTTGGATGTAGGTTGTGAAGGCTAGGAGGTTAGAAACTAATATGTTGGTAAATAAAGCTAAGATCTGTAGTACACTGGTATGCCTCTAGCCAGCACAGTGGGTAAGACTACACACTGAAATGGAGTGCCTGACATACCAGTACACTACTAGCAAATGTGTGTGGCCCACATCCAAGGTACACTTATAGCAAAAGTCAGGTGTGCCCCCCCCCGTTCCTGTGTAGGAATGTAGATACAGTCAGGGTCCCCTCCCACTATGCAAAAATGTAGCAACAGTCAATGCCATATGACCGATGGATACCCTGCAGACACAGCATGCTACCTGTTGGTGTACAACACAAAGGTCAGCACCACAATACAGACTACCAGAACATGTAACACATGCAATACAGATGACCATAGTGGGTATGCTCACACACTTGAAGGTATGAAGGCAATGTCAGTCTACAACATACTGAATGGTCATACTGGGCATGCTCACACACAAACACATGAAGGCCATGTCTGCAAACACCAGTGGTCCGGACATATCTGGCAGTCGCAGTTCGTAGTGCAGACACGTCAGTATGCACCATGCCTGCCTTGCACACACAGTGGATAGGAATACAGGCATATATGCAAGGACAATACACTATAATGCATCTAAGGTAGACAGACATAGATGTATGGAAGAGGGTGACCATGACAAGGAGCCATCCATGCCTGTCGCATCCAGCACACAGCCAAAGAGCACCAAACACATGAGGTGCAGATATCATTCACTGCAGATACTAGCCACCTGTATGTGTCAGCATGTCAGACTATGTGGTGCACGTGCCAGCTGTGCAACATGACTGTTCAGGGAAGCAGTCATTTAGTAGCTGTATACATGTACCTGTGACATATGACCCCATGTGCACCTGCATGTGGCATGTCAACCCCTACATGACTGGGTTATGGCCCATGCACACACTGCCCTCCCCATAGCAGTATTATGACAAGCCTGCTGAGGCCATCCATTGTGAAATACACCTTTGGGAGAGCTGTAGCTCAGTAATCTCCATGGCACGTCCCATAACTGCATACTGCTGTAGTGTTATACTAGTTAGGTAGTAGTTCTAACCCCAGACTTGCCAGTTGTGTGTGTGAATGTGTGCACGTCTGTCTGTCTCAGACTGTGTAGAGAGAAATGGTTTATAGGCTACCCACAGTCTGTACAAATCATATACTCACCTTTGGCAATGCTGCTGATGTCACTCACCTAGAAATACACCCCTGGGAACATCATAGACCAGTAGTCTCTGTTGTGCATTCTGTAACTGCATATTGCTGTAGTGTGATAGAGTAGTTACGCCAGTGTTGTAATCCCAGACTTGCCAACTGTGTGTGTGTGTGTGTGTGTGTGTGTGTGTGTGTGTGTGTGTGTGTGTGTGTGTGTGTGTGTGTGTGTCCATCTGCCTGAGGACAGACCAATGCTTGTAGAGTACTCACACTCCATACAAGTCATATACTCACCTTTGGCAATCCTGCTGATGTCACACACTTAGAAATACACCTCTAGGACTACTGTAACCCGGTATTCTCCATAGCACATGCCGTAAATGTGTATTGCTGCAGTGTGATACACTAGGCAGGTAGGGGTTCAAATCCAGGACATGGCAGGTGTATGTGTTTGACTGTCAGAACCTGTGTGGGGGTGGCTGTGAGTGTCTAACCACTGGACATATTGGGGAGCAGATCTTGTAGTTTTCATATATGGTGTCTGCCTTATGACACACTGCCCACCTCACGAGGCATACAGATGTCAGTCAGCCACAGGACTGTGTTGGCAAGCCATACCCCTACATCTGGCAAAAGGCCTGGTGAACAAAGTATGCAACCCTACTAGTACCTGGTACATGTCGTGAACCCATGTGTCATACACAAATACACTTGCCTAGGATATCCTGCTATGTTGCTAGTACCATGCACATTGATGACAGATAGTAGGCATGGTGTGATTGCAGTGGGCTGCAGAGGACATGGCACCCTGTACAGCAGTACAATAGGCACATAATTGTGGACAATGTGCCTTCACTATGTTCCCCACCGGATGTCTGCAACATATGTGGTGCCATCAAATGTGATCCACAGAGGTCATACAATGCTGTACACATGTGCCCTGTATGGACTGATACCACTGACACCAGGGAATACCTGTATCATGCTATCAATACAGGTGCAGGAGGGTTGACCTACTGACTATAAGCAGGTTTCACCACAACAGGCCAGTATTGGCATATCGAAGGATAACAGTCTGTGTACACAACATGGGCCTGCCATACCAGGCACACCTGTACATGTCACTGTACAGTATTGTGGGACATGAACATCCCAGGCAATGTCCATGTCAAGGACTATCAAACACAGACATGGCATGCATTGCAAAGCTATGGCCATACACAATGGTAACCAGGATGTCAGGACAGTTCATGCAGTACCCATCTGTGTGGGACACTGCAGACACTACATCCCTGTACCACACTGCACACCATTGTTGGGTGGTGCAATGCCAAGGATTACCCCTCACCCAGCCTTGTACAGCCATCTTGCACAGCCAACCACTATACACCCATGAAGCAATGCATACATGCATGTCAGCACTGGCACCTTGTGTCTGTGTGTGGGTTATGATGCTCCCAACCACAGTCACTCCCAGTATAACCCCCATTGGCATACCAACAGATGTCAAATATGTTCACATGCCTTAGCCCATAGAACCTCCAGATATCCCTTATGGTGTATGTAGTACCTGTGCATAACTGCAGTGTGGCAAACTAAGTAGTTAGGGAGTGTATTTGTGGCCCTGGCAAAGAGTGTCAATGCAAGTCCATTAGAGAGTGTGGTTGTGGTGACAATAGCATCCGTTCATGTGGACAGCCATGCGTGCTACACCTAATGTAAGTCTACTATATCTCTGTTACACATGTCTCTCACCAACACACATATATGTTCTTACAGCACAGCAACATGTTGGCTTTGTGGCACATGTAGTAACTGCATGCACTTGTAATAGTAATGACTAGTCAGTCAGGGGATTGACCTCTGTACTGGTAGGTGTGTGACAGACGATGCTTAGGTTTTAGTCTCCAAGCCCTTCTCTGATGTAGGTTGTCTGTCCCTCCCACACACTCTCTGGTGGATGTGGAGGTGTACACCTGCTCAGCAGCAGCATGTGTATTGTAAGTGATGGATATGATCAGGTGATGGCCTCTGCACCTATTGCAGTCCTTCCCTAGCTGATTGCATGTGGAACAGCTGTGATGATGTTCCCATAGCCATTCGCATGATAAACACAGTACAATATCTAGGAACATTATGTTGATGTTTGGCCATGACAGTTGCTGGGAGTGGTACCTGGATGTGGTGTTTGGAAATGGCATCACAGATGATATCTGGATGTTCCTCAAACATCATACACAGTGGAAAATAACCTAAAGGCAGGAGGGTGATGTGCCAGACATGACTATAGCATGTAAGTGTAGCTATGCTTCATTGAGACTACTGCCTGTTTAACATGTTGTGTGTGGTAATGGCTATTCTGCATGTTTTATAACAGACATGACTGTGCTCTGTTTGTGAGGGACCCCCATCTGTAGGGCCATCTGTGGACTGGTCAGTGTGTGCAACCATTTGTTTCCTGTGTTACACACTGAACACACATCTGTGCACAGCAGGAGCATAGTGTGAGGATTGCTGCCAGTACATAGTGATAGGGATGTGTTACTGCCATCGCATCCCTGACTGCACATATGTCACATGGCACAGTGGCATGACAGACACTGTCTGGGGTTCTCATTGGCAAGCCAATAATGGGCCACTGTTCATAGCTGCAGTCAAACATCTTCTACACTTTGTACAGATGTCATGAAGTATATATGCATGTGTTGTGCTCCCTCTGCAAATGTATACCATCTGTTGTGTTGGGTTGATGGTCAAAGTAATCCTGAATGCTGTAGTCTATTACTAAGCCATGTATGTGTTTAAACTGCAACACCATAGGCTATATGGCTTTGGAGGTCCTGGCAGAACCTCCTGTCCCACTTCAGCTGACCATAGCACCGGGCACCAGCACATCTGTGGCCCAGTCTTGAACCTCAACCTCTGTTGGTTCTGCACTACCTTCTGGTGATATCACCACTGAGGATGGGGACTGTCCCCCCTGGGAGCAGGGCCAGACAGGAACATGTCCACTGTCGTGCGGTCCCAGACGTGGTGCGTTGGGGGCTCAATAAAAGGTTCTGAGGCCAGATACGCAAGCTCAAGGGCAGAGTGTCACATTTACAGGGTGAGGTCGCCCCTCCTGACAGCCCCCAGCACTGCCTCCTTTGCAGCTGTTTTGGTGAAGTGGTGGCTGCCCATGGCTGGGGACCTCTGTCCCACTGTTCTCATGGCCTTGTGAATGCTGAACACCCCTCCCCATCCAAGGTGTATCCCCCCACATGTGTCATATACCGACCCTGTATGCTGTCTTGTGTGCGATCCTACCCTACCTATCCTCCATGGGTATACCTACTCTCCTTCCCCCACATCCCACACTCACCCTACCAAAACATAAGGCCAATCGGTTCCCAGGACAACATTTGTCCCATACATAGCTGTCCATTTCACACATGTACTCACTGGTCACATGTAACCCTTGTTATATGCATCACAACATAATCCTGTTATCCTCACCCCTGTCTCTCAGGCGCACGATCCTGGTATGCACATCACTCCTAAATGTTCCAGGTACACGTGATGCGGATGACCCCATTGTACACACAACACTACTGGTCCCTCTCTGGTTACCCCATTTAGCTTTATCATGATGATGATGGTGCACACAGCACCTTGCAAGAGTACTGTTCTCACATAATGATTGGACAGGTACTGTTGTGTTAATGTACATTACATGCACAGACTGATGTATACAGCCAATGTACAACTGTTTGCGTG
Source organism: Protopterus annectens (assembly GCF_019279795.1). Classification (NCBI taxonomy): domain Eukaryota; kingdom Metazoa; phylum Chordata; order Ceratodontiformes; family Protopteridae; genus Protopterus; species Protopterus annectens. Next base: position 1,662,871,287 of record NC_056735.1, on the reverse strand, counting down.
TATGACTGACACATGTCTGTCTGAGGGAGTCTTGATATTACATAGGACAACACCACTACATAATACAGGTGTTGTTGGCAGTGGTGGCTGGTGACTTCAAATCGAAGGGGGGGTGCAGTAGACAGCTGAATGGGTGGGGCCAATGGGAATGGGTGTGGCCAACTAGAAAGGGGAGGGTCTATGCTCAAAACCACAAAAACTGGAACTTTAAATATACTGCCCTTCGTGCCAAACCGTCATTATGAGAGTCCAATCAAGACAAAATGAAGTGTAGAGGAAAAAACTATTTCAATGCATTGACTGCATGACAGCTTACTTAATATCTAGATGGAAACAAAAAGGTTGTGAGGCATGAAAAAATAAATTACTTTTTAAATACATTACTGGAATGCCAGTCAAAATCAAGTACAAGAAAAACAAGCAGCACTCATCTCAAACCACTTCTCCTTGCACTGCAGTTCTAATTATAATTTATATTCACCTTTATAAAAAGTACCAAGTAACATGCTGAAAGTAGCAATGATACCCCCCCCCCACTTGTAAAAATGTTTCTTATCCAAAAAAGTCCTGCTGCCTGACAACTATCTACTTGTTTCATTGGGAAAACATGATCAAATTAAAAATAAATGAACAGCAAACAAGAAACAAGCTCAAGATAAATTGCTTAAAGGATTACTGCACAGGTTATGGACCACACATGATAGACTGACATTCTGTTTAGTTTATGGGTAAAGCCTGCAAAGATAACTGCAAGGCTCCAACAAAGGTAATGAGCTTCTTAAAATACTGTAATCTTGCCCTTTATTACAAATACTGTCATATGCATTTCCATACCCAAGGCTTATACGTTATCTAGTTATATAAGTATTCTCTGCATGGCAACAACAAAAAGGCTTTCAATGTTGATAATTATTTAACAGTAAGCTTACTTGCATCTTACAATCTCAGACAAGCTTACATGATGGTCATGAAATCATTGCTACTTAAACAAAGAGCAACGGGTACTTTCTGAATAACAAGAAGCATAATCAACAGTATAAAATATGACAGAAAACCAGAACATTCTGCAAAGTCAAGCAAGACACATGAAAAGCCAATGTAGTACTTGTGTCTACCTTGGATGGGGGGGGGATACTCTGCATGGGGGGGGGATACTCTGCATACTTACACTGCATAACTGCTCCTTGCCTTGCTTAGACACATCCAGAGTCACTACATGGGGGAGTGGGGTGCAACAAGTATGTCACAATGTGAAATGTCTCTGGCTGACTGTGATGGCCCTGGCACATTTGTCATACCTCTTAGCCTCAGAGCAAGACATCTGGACAAAGGCCCAAAAATAAGGACAATTTTTAAATATTGTTCTTATAAACTTTGAAAGATAATAGAATAGTAGGTTTTGCATTAGTATGAATTTTCTGAAGGGTAAGAAATCTGAAACTCAAATGTCTGTCATTATTTTTTAACTTCAGCCTTTAATGATTTGCCACTAATGTTCAAAAAACCCTACAATTTTATGAAAAATGGACCAAAAATGTAATGCAAAAATATAAAATTGCCACACAATACAGCTAGGAACCTGTCAAAGAAGGGACACATGTTTAATATTAGTACTGATAACTTGAGCAGCTGACAAAATAAAAGAATTTACATGCATTTCTGAAATAAAAGTAATCTATAACTCTGATTATTACAGTTATTTATTAATTGTAAACCTTCTACGTTTTCTTCCAAAATTGCCATTTTGCGGAGGGATTATTAGGGGAAGAGCAACATTTTGAGCCAAAATCAGGGACAGTTGAGAAGTTTGGATATGCCTACTTCTATAAAGCAATTTGCATGTACCTCTCAACCTGTTAATTCAGGAAATCTGGAAAAGGCCAAATATATTGGAGGAACATATAAACAGTACTAAAAATTGCTTTTGTATAAACTGAGACAGTTGATAGAATATAACAGGTCTTGCTTTAGCATGCATTTTTCTGAAGGTTATGAAGTCTGAAACTCAGTGTCTGTCATTATTTAGTGACTTAATTCCTAAATGATTTGCCAGAAAAACACACATTTTATGAGGAACAAACCAAAAATAAGAAGCACAAATCTATTCAGTCTGTCAAAATCTGGACAGTTGAGAGGTATAGTTCAGCCGGGGCTTTTTTGAGTTTGCCGCCCTTTCCCCTCACAAAATCACAGTCGAATGGAGCCTCCCCCCCACAGCCATTCCAATGAACCATTACTTGGCTATTTCTCCCAAATTACCATAAACACTAATGTGCATACTGCTTGACTTTTACAATGATTTGGACTTCATTTGAAAGTTTTATTTTGCATTTTACAGCACAAACACTAAGACATCTGCTAAACAAAGCAATGCAGTCTCACAATGAAAACAGACTTAGCATTAAAACTTCTCTGCTCTTGAAACTCACATTCAATGAAACAGCATTGAAACCCACATTCAAAGAATTTTGCCAGTGGCAGATAAAGATTAACTTTGGGCTGTTTTCAAATCATAGGCCCCTTGCACATGAAACATACACGTGCTCTTTGATACACCTTCCTGATTGTATTAAATTATATTCCTTGTGCAATACAGTACAGTTGTTAGAGAGCATTTTAAATTTATTGTTTTGAATATTTTTCCAGTAAACAATGAAACAAAATGCATGCATCAATAATGACAAAACTGCCCAATTCAAAACATTTTCCAGTAAACAATGAAACAAAATGCATGCATCAATAATGACAAAACTGCCCAGTTCAGAACATTTCCATCATAAAAGTCTACTCAAACATCTACAGTCCACCAGTATCAATAAATATGCACAATCTCTGAAGTAGTAAAAGTCATCTAAATATTTCCACATTAAAGAACTCTGCAACTAATGAAGAGGTTGCTTCTAGCAAACAACTTTATATTTCATTGTTTCATCTACAAATAAAGTGCATTTTGCCCTTGAGGGATAACTTGCCTATGTTGCATTAAAAGAATTATAAGCTAGTAATATTGCAATAGGGAATGGATGGCAAACTGATAACAAGTTCAAAGTTACTAGGTATCTTCACCAAAAAGCACTTTAGCATCCACCCCCTTTACAACATAGCACAGTATCAGCAATGCAGCTACTTACTGTGAGAGTAGAACCCACAGCCTTCTGCATCAAAAGCAAGTACACTACTGCTTGTGCTATTAACAATGCAATTAGACTCAGCATAAGCAGTACTGAACTTTTGTTCCCCTGCAGCTCTCAGATTCTTGTAAAATCTACTTGACACTCAGCTGTATCTCTGAACTTTGCAGCACAAGAAATCTGGAAAAAGCCAAAATTTATTGGGGGGGAGCCCAAAAAACAGGGACACATTTTAAACATTGCTTGTATAATGTTGGAAAGTTGCTAGAATAAAATGCTGTGCTACCACCATACATTTTCCTGCCAAGTATTGAACTCAGTACCCTGTGCAAAACACAGTCAGAGCAACATACCACTATGCCAACTCATCTGTTTTTTGAAAGAAAGGAAGACTGAAACTTAAATGTCTACCATTTAGTGAATTCAGTTCTCACCATAGCGTTCAACCTCTTAGCACAAAACACGTGAACAAAGCCAATAATGGGGGAATACAGCCCCCAAACATATTCAGTGAATTCAGTTCTCACCATAGCTCTCAACCAAAAAAACAGGTAGACAAAGCCAGTAATGAGGGAATACAGCCCCCAAACATATTCAGTGAATTCAGTTCTCACCATAGCTCTCAACCTTATCACAAAAAACCTGGACGAAGCTAATAATGGGGGAATACAGTTCCAAAAATAGGGACAAATTTCAAATACCCATGTTATAAACTTAGGAAATTGCTAGAATAAAAGGTTTTGTGTTACCATGTACTTTCTGAAGAATATGAAGTCTGAAATTCAAATGCCTGTTATTTTTATTTATTTAACATTTGTTAACCAGGAAAGTCTGACTTGGAACAAAAGCCAATTTTCAGCAGCAGCCTTGGAAGAAACATTCGAGACATATATCTTTGTAAGAGGAGAAAACATGCAGCCTCCACACAGAAGGCACCCCAGCCAAGAATCAAACTAGAGAACCTACAGCTGCTAGGCAACAATGCTACCAGTGCACCACTGCACTACTGATTGATTGTGTAAGGTAACAAAAATACAGAAACCACAGATTTTATGCGGAACAGAACAGAACAGAACAAATATGAGGCAAAAATCTGCAATTTGTTTTACAAATGGTGGTGGGTAGGGATTTCAGGTCCTTGCCACCTGCAACTAAGGTGCAGGGTTCAAGCCTGAGGTATTCTATACCAAACACCATGTGTTCTCTCTAGCCACCCTTATACAGCAATTGGGGCATTTCACACGCAATTTGGCTCACTTCCTAGTATAACTGAAAAGATGTGGTAGGTAGGATGACACTTAAGATGCAGAAAAAAAGGTGCAGAGTTATACTGAAATGACACCAGCCATACCAAGGGCACAACATGTGTGAAATGGAGTATAATTTTTAGAAAACTAAATGCAAGAAGTGTCAGAACAAAGTTAGCCGCTAGAATAAACAGATTTAGGTCAATTAAATACAAGGAATTTGGTTTACCCAAGCAACTCTTCCCCATGACTTTCATTGAATATGGGCCAGTGAATTCATTGTTATTGTAATCTCTTCATTGAAGGATGAACACACTGGATGTGTAACTTATGCCACAGTATTTGAATGTGATGCATTTAACGAATTATGCTGCTGTACTGAGCATGCATTTTTTTTTTACTAAATACATTTCCAGCAAAGGACATCTACCATTTAAGTGTTCTATGTCAATTCAGACTTAGTTTTGGAAGTATAATTTTTTACGCTCTTTAGATACTGAAGAAAAAGGTTTAGTATGTATGCAACAGTTGAAGGATTACCTAACTGACCAAGTCACAGCCTTTTAGTAGTGGTATGTCATACTCTAATTATTTGTCCTCTACCATATCAAGGAAATGTTAGTGGTGGTAGTCAGTTATTTTCTGACCTGCCTGCTTAATGTAATTTGGAACTGTGTGAGGAAGAGAAGCACTCATACCTAGTGGGCATACCACATCTGCAGCTTATTCTGCCAATTTGAGCAAATGCGGGTGGTTTAATTTTCTGCATGGCAGTATATTCTATCTGCACATTTAGCAAGTAAAGTTGGACAGCTGAGGTCAGCAGATTAAGGTTTTAATATTTTGTACATTTTTTGCTCACTAACGAAAAAGTCTTTTAAGTTGTAACAGAAATATAGTTGTGTGTGAAAAACCAAAAAAAAAAAAAACACTGCAGCAAACTTACGAAGGTAAAACATACTATGAAAAACAATGTACTGAACAAACAATAGATTTCCAGACCCCTTTTACTGCAGGCTACATAGTTTCCAATCAACTATCATTTGTTCAGTAAATTTTGTCTTAGTGCTTGTCTCCCTGTATCTAATGCAATCTATTTTATTACTTTTTTCATTTTTTTTTTTGCTCAGTTTAAAAATCATCATAAAATGGAGTTGCTTTTCCTAATTTAACTGACCCATTCATTCTGCTGAAAAAATACAAGAACATCTATACAGTTCTCTGTTTTCTTTTATTTAAAAAATAGAGAAAATTCTATGCATGACATGTTAAACTGCATATTTTTAAATTACACTGTTTTCTGTTACATTGTTCATTGTAAATCCTTTCAGAACAGAATTCGTGTGAAGTATCTGACTGTGTGATCTTCACAATGTGGCTCTCAGTTCACAATTATGGCTCTAAGGTGGAAGGCTTATTTATTTACTGACAGACCCCATTAGGTGCAAATGTAACAGTTCAGAGTTAACGTGATGTGAAGTTACAAAAGTGACAGTGGTATTATAACTTCAGCTGATTCCTGGCTAATAATATTCTCAAATTTCTTTGAAGTTAAATTATTAAGTTTAAGGCTATAAATAATTATGTACTGTTATTCACCTCCAAATTTTGTCTGTATACTGTAGTGATAATTGGGCCAAAGCCTCCTCTTGGAAGAAGACAGAGGAACTAATTCTGAATGGAACACCAAACTCACTGCAGGACACGCACAAGCACACACACAAGCACACATACAAGCACACACACACGCGCACACACATGCGCACACGCGCACACACACGCGCACGTCTCATGGCCAGGTGATCCGATCTTGCAGCTCCTTGGGCTGGCGTGCAACAAAGCCATCCTGCAGCTTCTTGGACCTTCACGATTGCATGATCCTGTAGCCCGCGCATACTCTCCCGTGAGATGTGAGGACGCTAGAGCCTCCTGCTAT
>NC_056735.1:1662769973-1662859973 GCF_019279795.1 Protopterus annectens | reverse complement strand
ATTAGGGTGACTGCAAAATATCCCAAATAAATTAAAACAAAGAGTTAGAAGGTCACACTGAAAAACCAATCAGAAAAAACTAAATGAAAACTCCAGCCAAGCTAGAACTTCCAATGAGTGACCTCCCAAACCTCCTGTAACAGAGGCACATGGGATATATGCAAATGACCCTTATGAACATCAGGTGTTTCAACTATATGGTGATTCTGATTGCCCATGACTTTTACATTTGAAGCCGTTTTAATGGACAATTTCAGGCCAATAAAGCCAAACCCCACTAGTTATGGATATGCACATTTCGGCCTTGTTATGACCTCTTCAGCATAGCATAAGCAGAATAGCTCGCCATTCATCTTTGGGCCGTCCAGACAAGGACGACTTGGACCGCGAATGGCCAGTTATTGAGCGAATGCTCTGACCATTGGTAGGGTTGCCACCTTTTCAAATGGCCAAAGTGGGACATTTTTGGGACACAAATCAGATTTTAAAGGCAGACACATACCCATGGTCACTACAAAGGATAGAAATTTTTTGCCTACATAATAGCTTATTCTTGTAGCATTTTAGTTGTTTATTCTGTTTCTTATAACATTTAGGTATTTTAGATACAGAATAACTGTGTTATGCAACTATTACATACAGTATAGGATATAATTATGTCCTACAATCTCAGGACATTTGCCATTTTTAATATTTTTGTCAGGAAACAACTGCCCAAAGAGGGACTGCCCCTCGCAGAGTGAGAAAGGTGATAACCCTAACCATTGGGCTAGGCTTAGCAAACCATTGGGCTAGGCTTAGCAAAGGGCAGCGGCATGCAAACACGTTGCGTTTCGCTTCCACTTGGTATAAAAATCAACATTACAATGAAATACAGACACGGGGTTTTAAATGTCATTGTTCGAGGGATGGGGGTTCAAACTTCAGTTATGTGCTTTTGTGTTTACTCCTGTGATTTAATTTTGGGGTTCACAGAACTTTCTTGTATGATTTGCATACATGTCAGTATCCACAGACACTGACAGAAGTGATTACTATTAGAGACAGGTTGTACTAGTCAGCATTTTAGGTTGTGCAACTGTAATCGACATGTTCACGCCTCCGTGCAGTGCTTAAACATGCCCCCTGCACTCACGCACGTTTCCAGTGCATGTGGACGGTGCGACAGCACACCTTCATTAATATGCACATGGTGCTGCTGTGCCATCTTTACACCGCACAATCGGCACAAGGCTAACACCATCCTTGCACTGAGCTTCATGAATCCCGGGGATAGATGTGTATATATATATATATATATATATATATATATATATATATATATATATATATATACATACATATATATATATATATATATATATATATATATATATATATATATATAAAATATATGTGCATACGCATAAATGCGTATACACAAAATCCAACGGTTGGTGCACAGAACAAGACTCCCAAAAGACTGGAACTGTGCACGGGTGAAACCAAACACTACGAAACACAAACCCAGCACTAGTCCACATCCAATAGTACATAATGAAACTGTAGGAACCACAGGGTCGATAAATATACTGCTTTATTAAGTCCACAAAAATAGCAGCATCAGTTGCATCGTCACGTCAAGCAAGCAAGCAAACCATTTTCACCTCATACGCGTCATCAGTGCTGCATAATTCCAGATGTCTCTCCAACAAGCCAACAAAAGAAGTATACTCTTCTTTCCCCACACCTGTTTCCCCTTCCTATTGTTCTTCTGTGTGTTCTTCTGTTTTCTTTTCCCCATTTCTGCATTTACATTCTCCTCTTCTCATTTATATATTGAAATGACTAGTCACTTTGTTGTACAGCCTTGTATGGGCTGTTGCCAATGCCTATGGTGCATCTGTGGGGAGCTTTGTTGCCCATATGAGCAGATGTTGTGGTAAGCATGACTCCTGCTTCTCTTCCCAGAGCAGTTTTTCCAGCAGCATGGTTACCACCATTATTGTGGTTACAATGTTTCATTATGCAGCTCTTGTCCCTGGTATGTGAGCACTATGCCAGCAATTATGCATACGCATGTGACACCAAGATGCATACTGCTAAATTCTACGCTATGTGCCAATAAGTTATGCTTCAGTCTGAATATCCCCTAAACAGTGAAAAAACAGCCAGAGTCTTACTCAAAAAATGATGCCATTTACCCATGTGCAGTAGGAGAAAGACTAACATTCTTATATTTTCCCAAAGAAAACAGAAGCAAGATTTCCATGACATATTGCTGTCAACACAATGATGTTGGTTAAAGAGGTTTAAAGGGTAGGCATATAATTCCAAAGAATACTGCAGAAAGTAACAAAAAACATGTAATTGCTATTTCTTACAGGAAATCAAAGGAGTGTCAGTATGTGCTTAGTTAATATATAATTACGCATTAATACTGTATAATGTATATGCATTAAATGTGCAGCAAACTCACTGGATTATGCAAGTCATTTCATAACATTCCTTTAGTAGTTGCACTTAACAGGGAATTCATAATTTTTAGGGAGTTTCCCTGTCAGCATTAACTAAGTTAAGATCATAAAACAGGTTTTTCTTATAATGAATTAACCCTCTGCCAAGAATCTGTACCTGTTTTGCTTAATACACGAGACTCATTCATTACATTAAATGGTGTAAGCCTTGTAGATCATAAACTTTTTTGCAGTGCTCAAGAATATATTCTGTGCTAACACTTTTGGCATCCTCTTCCTGTTGCTGCTATTTATGTTACACAATCTTACCCAAAGGCAGTACACTCTAACAGTTCTGCATATTCAGTCACTGTACATGGCTTTGTCTCTGTGCATAGACAACAAGAGACTTGCTCTTGGTAACATTTTACTGTTATACCTGTTCAAATAATATTTTGAGCCCCCTATCACTCCAGTACACTTCAAAATATTTGATTTTGTAATGTTTTCACTTCCCTACTTCTTTACTCAAAACTATTTGTAAGACTTTTATACCAGTCAATGCCACAAGCCAAAGGAGAGAACATTATTCAAAACATTGCTGTTAAAATCTTTTATACAAGCAGAAGATACATAATGATTTGGAAACAAAGATGGAGTTTAACAGCAATGGTACAGTCACACACAAAGAGACATCTCTAAGAGACTGGTGAAAAGGCGAGCTGTGTTGAATCTGAATGAAACATAGTGCTGGCTAAAAAAAAAAAAAAAATCACACCATCTAGTAGGTAATCACAGATGAAAGGAAAAGCTGAAAGTACTTATACATTAGGAATGAAACAGTATTTTTGAGGCAGCTATAGCAGAAAGCTGGCTGCATGGCATAGAGGAATAAAGCTATGTATATACAAAAAAAAAAAAATCAGCAATTAATGAGTTAGGTACCAGACTAGTCAATAAGGGGAAATGGGAGTCAGCAACCAATGATGGCTCAGCCAACTTTAAAGGAACAGAGGTGTTTGGTCTGCTGCAATGTTGACACACACCGGAGAAGGGGCATGCAGTACACAACACTTGCAATGGTGACATGCATCACTATGTAACCATATTCATGTGGCATCCATCATTGTACAGACGAAGAGCACAACTCTCTGCCAAAGGTGAGTGGACATACATAGGGGAAGTTGTAGATGCACAGATGCATGTCATCCATCAGGGCTCCCCTACAGTTGCTCGAGGGGAAACAGCTAAAACCTTAGTAACATGAAGGAATAAAAGATGAAAAGTATCATGCTAAACATAGATTTCCATTGGAAATCATTACCTTTGTGGTTTCTTAGGTGTGTGCTGACAATGATTCACTTGTTTTGGACGTTTCTTCCTTCTTTTGAGTTGGTGCGACCATGAAGTTATTATATATAGATTTGCAGACATGGAAGGCTTGCATTGTTTTTTTCTCCCTTCTGTTTTTTTGGGCATTTTTTTTTCATCCTTTTGGCTCACTGGCTTTGAGGAAGTCAATTTTGCATTGTAGAACCCAGCCATCAATGGTGAATTTAGGGCGTGAAAAGGAGAAAAGTCTCTTGATGGTTGCCTGAGTGATGGCCACTCCATGATTGTTTTTTGCCATGTAAAATGGGAATGCATGGGCGAAGTTGATGGTGGTAGCAAAGCTAAACAAATAAATAAATCAATGAATACAAACTGTCAAAAGAATCAGAAAAACAAAATGCAACATTCAAGGAATGGGAGGTAGCAAAAAAATAGCAAGTAATACTTTGTATAAATGAAAACACTATGTGGCAACCATTATGGAAAACAATATAGAGAAGACAATTATAAAAAGTCTACTCTAACTGAAAAAGACAAAAGCACTAAATATGAACGTAAGTAAGTCAATAAGTAGTCAGTCACTCAGTTAATCATTAACTACATACCTGCAGGATGAAGCCCACCTGTCATGTGAAGAAAATTAGCTGGTGTAGTACATGCTGGAATAAGAATTTCCATGCAAGAGCTTAAATTCATGGAGTATTCCTGCAAAAGAGTATATCACCTTCAATATATATTTCTCCATAAAGATGACTATGAGGAAATTAAACAACAAACCAAAATGCTGATGGTCCTCTAAAGGTGGGCAGTCAGATGCTTCAGCATTAGAATCCAGAAATAAGGAAACAGTATAAAGGATGCAGGGGTCAAACAGTTCACCAACATACTGTGTAGCAGAGTAGCCTAACAGCCTACACTGTGTCCATGTCCATATAATACACTTCAACTGTACATGTGTCAAATGTTAAACAATAAATAGTCTCATGGCTAAATCATATGTCAGATTTGTAATATATTATGTGTCGAGTGACAGTTATTTGTGTAACTATGTATTACACAAGGTACTGAACTGCATTGGCTCAATGAATCCTAGCAATCATAAAATAATTTAATTGTAAAAAATATAGTAGTTTTCTATCAGTTGGATGCTTCTGCATAAATGTTATAGCCAAGCTGGTGACCTGTGTTTCATCATGAGAGTGTGTTCTTTGTTGTATAAAACTAGACAACTGCTCCTTTGGTTATGGACTTCATACCTGAAAGGTTTATAGGAATGCACTGGCAATCAGTCTGCAGACCATTACAAGTCTAACCAAAAGCACTATTTAGAAGTTCCCCCTAGCTTCTAGAAGGACAAGACAAGACAAGATAAAGGGAAGAATTCAGTTGTTTAGGTTTACCTTGAAGGTAGCAAGAGTGCTGCTCTGATTGACATGTAGATGAGGTTTGTTCCAGAACTGAAGAATACATTGGGGTATGAATCTTTCATGCCAACACACCTTATTTATTTACTGATGAAGGTTAGTTCCTTTAGATGAGTATTTGAGGTACCATTAGTTCTGCAAAGGAATAGGAGGTCAAATAACCTTGCATCTTTCATGGCTCAAAATGCTAGATACAAATCTCCACAGGGGAGTCTGTAATAGACTAAGTACAGAGAAAGGGCTGACAGTCTCTCCTGATAACTGAGATTATTGAGGCCACTGATCTTTTTATTTAAGAATCCCTGAGGTCTCTCAAGTTATATGATATGTTTTGACAAATATATGCCAAAATGTGCATTATTATTCAATAATGGGTCTGATGAGATACAAGTAAAAGGAAATTAAGACTTCTTTGGATCTAGTGGCGATACCTTTGGAAATTAGATGAGTCAGATAGCTTTCTGAACTACTGTGGAGACATGCTGGCAAAATGATAAGGAATTATCAACAAGAGTACACATATCCCTTACAATAGTGTTTGACTGAAGAGATGTATCACCTATATGGTAAGTGAAACTGTGGAGACATGCTGGCAAAATGATAAGGAATTATCAACAAGAGTACACATATCCCTTACAATAATGTTTGACTGAAGAGATGCATCACCTATATGGCAAGTGAAACTGTTTTTATTTACCAAAATGAACTATGCAACATTTTTTTACATTTGAGACCATTGTCATTGAGCCAGTTGTTAACATGGTGTAACCCATGCTGGAACAATTGTGAAGATCGAATAACAACATTCAGTTTACAGTCATCTGCAAACATAGTTAACCATAGGCCAGGAGCGCTGGCCTGAAGGTCTAAAAAATATGTCTCATTAACTCAATTTGTAAAGTGGGTCTAGCTTCCCTCTTAACTCTCACACCTTGTTAGCATTTAAAGTTGGGGGTGGGGGTTAAGTGGATAGCGAGTTCCCCTTACAAATGTGCAGTTTATGGGCAAAGAGCAGATATTATTCATCCTGGTATTCTCTAAAAATACTACAATATAGGTAGCAGCCCGAAAGTGAACATAATGAGCGATGAGATATGAACACAACAGAACTAAATTCATGTCCATGTGATGCCTAGTTTTGGATAATTAAAACTTTCAAATTTAGACCTCAGTTCCAGACTTACTACCTGCCCAGGTTTGGTTCATGTCAAAACAGAACACAGTCTAATACAAATACACAAGTAAGTAGCATACAAAGAGTAGAGAAAGTATATGCAGACAATTAAAAAATGTTCAAGGTACTATTAGATGGTTGACAGTATCACAAATCATCGCTACAGTTACTGCAACACATCAGATTTGATAATGACCACCATATGCTGATGTTAAAATTAACCTAAGAAACCTATAATGTCTGAAACAGTTACAAACATAAATGGTAAACAGTACCAGTTCAGTACAATATATAGCTGTACCTTAGGCAAGGACAGTTTATAATATGATGCACATTAGTTAACCCAGGTATATGGACAGCTACATATGGTTTCATTGGTGCAGTCATATCATGTGTGCTGATTTCTAATGGTGCAGCTTGTTTACAACTCAATTGCAAAACTTCTTTTCACAGTCACTGACTGAACATTGATATTCAACAGGTTAGTTTAGCAAGGTGGATGACTGAAATTTCACAGAGAATTATAACTGTGATCATACGGCATTCTCACCTGAGAATGTATGTCTTGCTGTTAGAATAACTATGAGGAGGAGGTTGGTTTTTTTCACCATCCAAATGTCACTGTTTTGTCAGTTCTACAAATGAGATCTGGTATACAAGGGGGTGTGAAGAATCTTTATACATGCAGGGTACATTTTCTTTGATATTGTACTGCCATACAAAAAACTGTGTCCACTTGTTCAGCCTTGCCATATCCTTTGCTGACTCTTGTCTGTTCCCACTGCTGCACCTATCTTTGTTTCATCAGCAAAGAATATCCTTTCTTTACCCCCACAGATGCTTTCTGAGAAAAATACACTAAAGAATACTGACACTGGACAGACTACTGGTGTACATCAGCCTCTTTCTTAATTTGTGACATTGTCCCTCTTACCAAAATGCTGACAGTCCTACCATTTTACCACGCAGCTATGTAGTTCCTCTGTCCTGTTCCTAACCCTTCTGTGTTGTTCAGAACCCCAACATCTCCATTTCTGCCCTTTCCCTGCTATAAACCACAGAGTTTCATGAACAATGCTGGCTTACAGTACCTTAGTGTGGACACCCATGGCACCTGCTGCATTGGCTAGGACTATGACTAGAATTCTGCCCCTCTTGTACAGTCCTGCACCAGTTGGCTGAATCATCCATGTAGTAAACCTCAGACATCCTGCTCCCTGTATATCCTGCAGCTCTGAATGTTCCAGATGTAGGTCATCTGTAATCTTCACTGTCAAACTCCTACACCACCATTATTTTCTCCTCCAACACTTGTGTCTGGTAGACAATATAATGTATCAGTCCAGCAGATCTCTACTTCTTCCTTTACCAAAGCATAAAATTCGTCAGGAACACCACAGCTTTACACAGTAAAAGTATTTATTTGTAAAACTGGACCAGAGAAGCACTTTCACATTGTAAAACCAATGCTTCTTCAGATTATAAAAACACAAAGCCACAACTCAGTTTAAAAACAGTTAGATGTTCAATCAGCTATGTTAATTCATCACTTCATTAAACCAGTTTCCTCCCTTTCAATACAGGTTTTAAAGAGACACAAGCATTAATACCAGGATGTTTATCAGCCTGTAGCCTCAAGATCCATTTAAGTTCTACCATTTCAGTATAGTTAGTGAGATCACCCCCCCCCCCGGTGACCCACATGAACTATTTGTAGTACTCTAAAAACAAACTCATGTCCAGCATTTTCTTTAATATGTTTAGCTAGTGCATTGTTCATATTGCAAGTCCTAATCTCATAAGAATGACTAAAATCTATCTTTTAATCTCTTATTGGTCTTACCAACATATAATCCTGTGCAGGACTTGCATGTGGCTAAGTAAATCACATTTGCTGTACTACAATCCATAGAATCTGGGACTAAAAATATATTTCATCTTTGAATGTTTAAATACTTGTTCCTGTGAAATATATGTACAGGCTCTGCAATGCCTGCAACTGTATGTACCAAGTCTGGCAGATAGCAATTTACTTGACCTAGTATTACAATTCCCTGTGCACAGTTGTCTTTTCAAGTTTAAAACAGTTTTTGTACATAAAGGAGGGATTGTTCTCAATTATTTCAGCTGTCTTGTCGTCACTTGTGAGTATTCCCCAGTTTTTTTCGCATAATATTACAAACAGAGCCTACATCATTTGTGTACTTCAGACCACATCTGAGTTTACTGACAAAGCTCCTATCCTTATGGGCACTAGAAGTACGTCTAGAGAAGTATGGGGCAGCAGCGTTTTTTTATCCTTGACCACCCTCTCTTTATACTGTATCAGAAGGTCCTTCTTATAGCCCCTTTTCAAAAAATGTTGACTCAATGCATCAATGTTTTCATGAAATGCTTCCTCTTGTGTGCATAGCCTAGAGGCTCTCATGTATTGGCCTCTTACAACATTAGGATATATATGCCTGGGGTGTATACTATCAAAGGACAAGTAACTATTTTTCCAAAATCCATTTTGGAATATATTGGTATCTATCTGACCCTTTTGGTTAACCATTAATGATACATCCAAGAAATCTATCTTTTTTTGTGACATGGACATAGTAAACATAAAAAATTCAGTAGTATGGTTAATGTAGTGAAGAAAACCATACAATTCTACTTGGCCCCCTCCCCACAAGATAAAAACATTGTCCACAAAATGACGGTAAAATCTAATCTGTGGTCTGTATATATTGTTATTGTTAAGCACAAATTGTTCGTCCCATGAGTTCATTACTGCATTTGCATATGAATTTGCACAGGGGGTGCCCATGACCCCCCCCCATTTTTGTACATATAAGCAGTCACCATACAAAAAAACATTATTGTTTAGAACCAAATCCAACAAGCAGCAAACAATGTCAACCGGACTGTTGTCGAAATCCCCTCTGTGTGTCAACAGTTGGTATCAAGGCCATGCTCATTCGGGATGCACGTAAATAAATTCACTACATCAGGGGTCACGAGAAAAAACCCTGTTATATCACCACAACTCTCCAAAAACATGAAGAGGTCAGTTAAAAATTGCTTAGTGCCCCGGAGTACAACAGAGACCAAAGCCAACATTGCCTTAAACTTACTTTCTACATATAAAGAACATGTTTATGTGACCCATCCTTTCCCTGACACAGTGAAACGTAGGGGTGGTTTAGTCAAAGATTTATGAACTTTGGGAAGGCCCTTTATCAATGGTATCTTAGGTTCAGTCACATACAGAAAATCAAACAAGTCACGGTCAATGGAAGTTTCCATAAATAATTCATATAAAGCACTATGTACATAATCAATAATAGATCTGACCCTCTCCATGCTGATCTGTACATATGTTGTATCCTCATTTAGCATGGTAAGCATATCATATTATAATCTTTGTGATTCATGACTACTATAGACCCTCTTTTATTAGAGGGTCTGATGCTTATAGACTAATTATTCTTTAAGTCATTTAGGGCTCAGTGATGTGATGCTGTTAAATTATAATAGCCCTTTCTCCATGCATGTATTTACATAACTCATTTTCACATAGTTTTATAAAAAGCTGTACATGTAAGGGCATAGATGGAACAAAAAATCGGCCGCCTGAAACGCAGTCTATTGGTAACATCATTACTGTCATTAAACATTAGTTTTAAAGTGAAATTCCAACAGAAAAGTCTTAGATCAATCAGAACATCACTCACCTCTGATTGTAGAGGGAATAAAACTGAGTCCCTTATTCAGAACAGATAGTTCTGCTTCAGTTAAAATATGGTCAGAAAGGTTATACACTATACAATTCGCCTCCTCATCTTGTGTATTCCTTGTGGGCTCTCGGAATGTTTACTCTTGTGCCCTTTGCTGAGTGAATGAGATTACTTCACCATCACCGGTAAGGGATGAAAACCCTGTTTCTCAGTTGGTCTTTCTTATGGTCTGGCTCCCATATTATGCCGCTGCGGTGTTTGCAGACCTCAAATTACTCGATTGTGGAGCATCATGCACTTAAGGGCTATTCAATGCAACATCCTGTACACAATTATGGGAAGGCAGCACATCAGTTCTTATGGCAGCATTACCTGCTCCTTCAACATCCTGCTCCAGTCTAGCGTCTTATAGATAGGTTCATAGGTAGGTGCTAGGCTATTGACCCTAGGGCCTATACAAGCCTAGCCAAAAAGGTACCATGGCTTTCGCCACCCCAGAAAATTATTTTCCTGTGCCCCTGTCAAGCAGAACCACAGAAGTGATCCCCAAGGTGAATTTTCTATTACCCATCCAATCATCAAGATTTTTCTTGAAGAGTGCTAATGAGGAGCTCTGTTTGACATAGATAGGTAGTCTGTTCCAGAGTATGGGAAGTCTCTGGGACAGGAATCTATCCCTCCAGAATGTTCTGTTTATTGTGGTGACAAGGTTTAGGTCCCTAGAGCATGTAGCTCGGAGGGATTGGGATTTCTTTAAGTGGAGCATGTCCAACAGCTCTGGGTTTGACATAGCTTTGTATGTTAGGCAGAGATCGCCTCTGAGTAGGCGATATGTGACGGAGTAAAGCTGGAGTTGTTTGAGTCGGTCTGTGTAAGGCATCTGTTTGAGGCCAGTAGTCCTCTTTGTGAGGTATTTTTGCAGCCTTTCCAGTTGTTGTAGATGTCTTGTGAGGTACACACCAAAAGGGGCGTTGTACTCTATAATGGGTCTAATGAGTGATGAGTAGAGGGGAACAATGACATCTTTTCTGGATGAGAAACCTTTTGTAATAAGGTGTGCCACGTAGAAGGATTTCATGACCACTGTGGAGATGTGATTATCAAAGGAGAGACTACTGTCCACCTGTGTCCCAAGATCTCTTATCACACTTTCGGTGTTAAGTAGACTACCGCCTATGTGGTAGTTCATGGGTACAGAGTTTTTACCAAAGGAGATGACCATGCACATTTTGGCATTGAGCTTTAGACCATGGCTTTGACACCAGGCATCTGTCTCAGTGAGGCCCTTTTGTAGGATGTCCACATCATTAGGAGTTTTGATTATGGCTCCTAGTTTGCAGTCATCTGCGAATTTAGTTAGCCAAAGACCTTCTGTGTTAGCCTGTACTTCAGAGAAGTAGATACCAAACAGGAGAGGACCCAGGACTGAACCTTATGGTACTCCACTTGTCACTGGTCTGAAGTCTGATTTGAAGTCTGCTACTTTAACAGTGTGGTTCTGTCAATAAGTCAGTTGGCAACCCATCTTATGACATAGGGATTTATACCTAGTTTAGTGAGTTTATCTATAATTCCAGAGTGGGGGATGGTGTCAAATGCTTTGGCGAGATCTAGATAGGCTGTGTGAACTCCCTTACCCTCATCTATGGCTTTGGTGACTACTTCAAACAAGTCTAACTGGTTTAGGAGACATGATCTGCCTTTTACAAACCCGAACTGTGTGGGGTCCAGAGTTTGGAGATCTCCAATGTCTTTGTTTATGAGTTCCATGATGATACATTCATGCCCTTGCAGACCAGGCTCATCAGGCTAATGGGTGGTAGCTCCCGGGGTCTGTTGTGGTCACTCCTTTGTGCAGTGGGATAACCATTGCGTTGTGTCATTCAATGGGCACAAAGCCTGAGGTGAGGCTATGATTGAACATGGTACTTAGGTGGGGTGCCAGTTCATTCTGTAGTTTGTGTAGAAGGCAGCCTGGGATGTTGTCAAGTCTCATGGATGCTGTCTTCTTGACTTTGGAGAGTGAGGTTTTTACCTGTGCAGCCATGATTACAGGATTCTTGATTTTCTAACACTACCATATTATTCTGGTCAAGCACTGGAGCCTTTTGCTGGCCACCCCTCTTCTCTGTTGTTCTTGGCCATACAAAAATATGACCAGATACCAAGTCATTATAATCCCTTATTAGTTTTCCAGTTTTTATACGTTGAAGTTTCAGTTCATAATTGGCCACATTAGTGAAGGTCTTTCCTACAGTATGCATAAACCTTTCACCTTTAAAGTGCTGCTCAATATTTAACCAGCATACTTCTACTGCCTCTAATAAACTTTGCTCAAAAGGTAGAAAAAATTAATCGGCAAGTTGATGGTCTGGATTTACGAAAGCTTGCATGGAGTTGTAGAGTAGAGTAAGACATCAGAAAGCCAATATGTCTGCTGAGCGATCGAGCAACAGCCGGCAGGGGTGTGCATGAGAGCTTCTAAAGCTACTCTTGCACGGACAGCGTCATGGTATGCAAATTACCTCATTTGCTGCTGAAAGCTATGCAAATGAGGTAAATTTGCAATACAGAAAACACTAACCTGTCCGTGGAAGAGTAGTGTTATTTGCAGAAATGTACTCCATTGGTAACGGAGTACCATTCTGCAAATTGCTAAATGGAGCTGTGACAGCTCCAAATAAAGGATACATCCAGTTGAGGAAGCATGCCAATGGCCAAATATAAGGCCATTGGCATTTTTAAATGTTTAAAATTATTTAAATCTAATTTTTTTCCCCGATCTCCGATGTTTAAGCATAGTGCAGCGCCGCGCAAATGTGCGGCGCTTAAAAAAACAATAAAATCATTTCAAAATAACCAAAAATAGGCATTTTCACTAAAAAGCTTATCCTGTCATGCAGGTGAATGGCAGGCTGAAGAAAACATGGCCACTGAGTACTGGTTGCTAAGGGGGGGAAGCTCAGTGTGAGAGATGTAACCAAGCATTAGTAGGCAATCCGATGCAAATGAGGATAAGGATAGTGAATCCCAATTTACCCCAGCATGTGAGCCATGTCCCAAGAGTGTAAGTGTAGGAGTAGGTGAGTAGTAGAGTAGAAGATAGGTGACATCATGAGGGGGTACGTCAGAAAGGCTGCATGCTTATTGGAGCACAGTGTCCTGTGTTTGCCCTGAGTTGCTCAGGATTGCAAGAGGCGTGTCCGCAGTTGTCCTTTTTGAAAACCAGAAACTAAAGGTGTATGCCGTGAAAATATCTAAAATATCTTGCAAATGGACACACAGCGTGTGTGCGCATGTGGACCCGTGTGCGTGCGTGTTCGCGTGTTTGCGCTTGTTTGCGCGGTGCTGCCCCGGGTGGAAACAGAAAGGGAAAAGGAAGGAAAACAAGTAGTAGGGAGTTAACCAAGGAGAACTAGCAGAGCTGCCAGGTGAAATATATCAGAATCAGCCAATTACACAGGCAGCAGACTAGCCCAGCTCAGCACTTTAAACTCTGCAAACAGCATTCTTCCCTGTTTTTTTCCCAAGAACTCTGCAACACTGCAGTATACAAAGAGGGAAAGCTTAAAAACTTTAAAGTCAGACAAAATGTTAGGGGCTGCTCTTGCTATCATAAACCAACATGTGCAAGGTGCTGAGGGTGATGATGTTGTGAATGCTGCTGAGCAACCCACAGTGAGGAGACGTAGAAGAGTGTACAGACCCAGGGTAACCTACCAGGTACTACATGAGCTGGAGATAGTGGAGCGCTATAGGGTGGACAGAGACCTCCTGCAGCAAATTGTTAAGCTGTGCTGGCCACGCCTCACACACAGAACCAACAGAGGGGAACCCATCCCAGTGGATACCAAGGTATGTGTTGGCCTAAGAATACTAGCTACAGGTACCTTCCAAAGACCAACTGGTGATATGATGGGGATTTCACAGGCAACAGCATCCAGGGTACTGCACCTGTTCCTGGATGTATGTCAGCACATGTTGGTGAGCACGTATATTTCCCCAATTCCCGTGAGGCATTGGCCAGCAATATGTGTCTTTTACACCAAATAGCAGAATACCCTGAGGTAGTGGGTGCAATAGACTGCACGCACATACACATCAAAGCACCACCCGGTGAGCAGGGTAGGGTCTACATCAACTGCAAGGGCTTCCCCTCCATCAACTGCCAGGTCATGTGCGATGCCCAGGGCATAATAATGAATGTGTGTGCTGGCTGCCCTGGAAGCTATCATGATTCCCACATCTGGCATCTGACATAGCTGTACCAGAGATTTGTCAATGGGGACATTCCTAACGGCCACCTAGTGGGGGATGCTGGATACACACTGGAGCCATGGCTGATGACACCCATCAGAAATGCGCACACACACAAACAAGAACTCCATAATGAGGCACACACACAAACAAGAAACATTATTGAGCATGTGTTTGGGATACTCAAGTCACGGTTCCGGTGCCTAGACACATCTGTTGGAGCCTTGCAGTACTCAGCAACTACATGTACCCAAATTGTCATGGTATGTGCCATGCTACACAATATGATCCTGTGAAAACAGCTGCAGCAGGAATAGCATGAGGCAGGGCCAAACAGCCCCCCCACCATTGCCAAGGCCTGCATAGGCACAGTGTGACTCGGAGGAGGACCAACCTGAGCCTGCCCCAGTAGACAGAAGGAGGCGTGCCCAGTATGCCCTGGCCTTGGCAAAGAGGCAAAGCATAGCACATACACTGACTCAGTAGGAACCCAGGAAATGACACCTCTCTCTGATTCGCACATACAGTAAAAGGGATGCTTAACTTGACACTACCTGTTTTCAAACATGTATAGGGAGTGTGCTATGTGCATCCCACATAGACAGCCCTGCAGCACCAGCTGAGGCATGAGTGCTCTATTTTAAGCAATATAAAGCACTGCTATGCACATTTTACCAGTATTGAGCATATTTAAATACAATTGTGTGTAGCTGCTCACCGCACTAATCAGCACAACATCGGGCAACGTTGAGCAATGTTGGGCAATGCTGGGCAAAGTCAGGCAAGGTCGGGCAAAGTTGAGCAAAGTTGGGTAAACATGCTCACACCTGCTTTACTGTTCCTTAAGCAGTCTGGTCTGCCCAGCAGGAAAATAAAATGCAGTGACAGGGCTCAAACTCAGGATTCTGTGCACTATAGTCACAGTACTGAACCACTAAGCCATGACAGCATTTCACTGGCACACACACAACTTAACTCACTCACACATATCAGTTGGGGGGGGGGGGTCACATACCTAACAGTCACAGCCAGCAGGACAAATGTAGACAAATGCAAACACAAACAAATGCTGTATCATGCCCTCTGAAGAGGCATATGAGTAACCTGCCCCCAGGCCTATGCAGACAGATAACAGCAGGCCAGGCAGTGTGATGTGGGTTGGGTAGGCTATGAAGTCACAAACTAATATGCATGTAATTGGAAGCTAAGGTCTGTAGTGCAGTGGTATGCCTCAAGCCAGTATGATAGGCAACAGTACAGACTGAAATGGAGTACCTGACATAGCAGTGCAGGCTGAGCAAATGTGTATAAGTGTCAGGTGAACCCTTCATCCTATGTACACCCACAGTAACAATCAGGTGTGCCCCCTGGGTAGAAATGTACACATAATAGCTGTCCCCACTGTATGTAGAATGACTCATGGAAGCCCTGCAGGCACACTGTGCTTCCTGTTGATGTACAACACAAAGGTGAGCCCTGAAGTAAAAAACAACTTGATTTTCACACACACATACGATATATGCTCATACTGGGCATGCTCACACACTTAAACTAATTTAGCAAATTTCAGTCAGCAACATACTGAAAGGTCATACTGGGCATGCTCTCACACTTAGGCCATGTCTGAGTACAGCAGTGGGCCACACATATCTGGCAGTTGTAGTTCTTCCTCCAGACACTTGTCACTATTCACCAATCCTGCCTTGTGCACACACTGATATGAAAACAGACCCATATAATATATTGGACACCTGTCATAAGATGTACTCCAAGTACTTACGTTGTTCAAAGAAAGTGAAAAACCAAAGAAGATCAATAATACTCCAATTACTATCATCAAGAAACAATGAGCACTCCTAACATTATCCAAGCCATGGTCAAAGAGTCCATAGAGAACCATGAAGCTGTCTTTTGCTATGTCATAAATATCAATGTAAACTCATATATGTTGTGAGTCAGTGCAAACTGTAAATGAATACATGTATATGAATGACATTGCCAACATCTTGTCAGACAGGTTCATATATATTTACCCCCTTCTCACTGTCAAAAGGGCCTATTATCATACCTGGAGATTGTGAAAACCCAGAAATCACATATACAATGGTTAAACAGCTCTTTGCAAACCTAAAAACACGGCGTGTATGGGATAACATGGTTTCCCTGGCTGTGTCATATGTAAACTTAAAAACAGACTCTGCACCTGAACAGTCTGTTGAGACTCACCGTCTGTACTGGATATGAAACTGTTGAATGGGTTATAGCAACATTTGGCACACTCCACGAGTGTTGGTGCACAACAGACCATGGGTCCTATTGTCTTATAAAACTAATAAGCCTGATGTGCAAGGCCATGGAGTCCATCCTTATGGAAATCATAAACAGAACTATTGAGAGCCTACAAACACCCAACCCTACCCATTTTGGTTTTGTCAGGGGCAGATCATGGTTCCTAAACCTGCTAGACAGTTTTCAAGGCAGTCACTCAGGACATGCATCAATGAAATGAGCTATACATGGCCTACATGGACCTTGAAAAGCCCTTTTCCAACATCCCACACAAATGTTGCATCCACAAAATCAACAACCTGTGCGTAAACACGTATGTCATCTGATGGATTGCCAACTGGGGCACAGATAGATCCCACAAGGTAAGAATTGTGGTCTCCTGTTCAAGCTGGTAACAACTGCTGTCTCCCATGGCTCAGTCCTGGGACCCCTCCTATCTGGTGTATACTTTTCAGAAATACAGTCAAACATGAGGGCTATGTTTAGCAAGGTTTGTGGATGACTGCAAAAAGGTTGTCATAATCAATGTTTGGGACAACAGAGACATCCTTAAAAAGGGTCTCAGTCAGACAGATGTGGTGTCAAACTTATGGGCTCGAGCTACAATCATACAAATACCACATAGGTGCCAACACCCTAAATATGAAGGTAATAATAAGGGATCTATGGACACATGTGGATAGTCATCACTACTTCCAGAAACACATTCACAAAGTGGTTAGAAAAATATGCTATATGTTCCCACAAACTGCCAAGGTCTTTGCATGTAGGTCAAAGTAGGTTCCCTGTACTCATCAGTCATCGCACCCATCATTGAATACCACAACACACTTGCAATGAATCTGACTAGGCACCTTCAGCAGCTGGAAAGACCACTGATGTACCTCAAACAGTTGCCCCATGCAACAAGACAGAATTTAACTCAGTCTGTACTCTGTTGCATACTGTCTACTCAGGTGATCTCTGCCCAACAGACAGGTCCATGTCCAATGCAGAATGGATGTACATGTGCTATCTGAAGTAACCCCAAGCTCACTGTACTACATGCTCTAGGGATATCATCATCACAACAATAAATAGAACAGGTTGGAGGGATACATTAATAACTCACAGACTTCCCTTTCTTTGGAACAGGCTCCCACCCAACCTACTTTAAGCTGAGTCCCTCACTGACACTCTTTCTTCCAGAGGAGCCTTGATGAGTGTATGTGAAACTGAACCGTCACACCATGGATCACTTCATCAGCTCTACTACACAGAGGCCAAGGGAATATATATATATATATATATATATATATATATATATATATATATATATATATATATATATATCTAGGGGGAACACTGTATAATAAGCCAAAGATGGATGGGCAGAGATGTGTGTAAGAGGGTGATCATGACAGGGAGCCATCCAGGACTGTCCCACCCAGCACACATCTCAATGGCACAAAAGACATGAGGTGCACATCTCACCCAGTGTACATAACAGCCACCAGTATCTGTAAGCATTACAGTGTATGTGGTCCATGTGCCTGCTGTACAACATGACAGTACAATGAAGTACGCATCTACTATCTGTAGACATGTACCTGTCACATAGCCTACTACATACCTATGAACCTATCTTCAATAAGGCTTATGTTAGCCTAGGCAAGTTGTGCAGCTTTCACCACCCCATTGGGTAGTCTTCCAAGCCCTCATTCTAATAGTTAGTACCCTAAGCCCCTTTCTAGTGGGGCTGCTGATGTGATGCTTGGCATGAATTGTCTGTTTCCCATCCACTCATCAAGGTTCCTATTGAAGAGTGTCAGCGAGGGGCTCTGTCAGATGTACATTGGGACTCTGTTCCACAGTAAGGCAAGTGTCTGGGATGATACTCTTTCCCACCAGCATGTTGTATTCATTGTTGTGATGAGGTTCATATCCCTGGAGTGTGTAGGGTGACTCAATTTTATTATCTGTAGATGGAGCATGCTCAGCAGTAATGTATTGGACATGGCTCTGTAGGTTAGGCAAAGTGTGCCTCAGAGTAGGCGGTACGCAACGAAGAACAGATTTAGTTTTACCAGTTGTGTTGCATAACACAACTGTTTGAGGCCAGTAATCCTCTTGGTAAGGTACCTCTGTGATCTCTACAGCTGCTGGATATGCGTAGTCGAGTACATCCAAAATGGTGCATTGTACTCAATGATGGGTCTGATGACTTAAGAGTAGAGGGCCACCACTACCTCTTCGGATCCTGATGCAAACCCTTTGTTGATTAGGTGGGTCACATATGATTTCCCAATCACTTTGGCAACATGGTTGTCAAAGGAAAGATGACTATATACTTGTGTCCCAAGATCCCTTATTACCTTGTCAGTTTTAAGGGATTAACACCTATGTGGTAGTTTGTGTGTACTTTGTTTTCACCAAAGAGGATCACTATGCATTCCTCCACATTGATCTTGAGACCATGATTCTGACACCACACATCTGTCTCATAGAGTCCCTTCTGGAGAATATTTGTGTCATCTGGAGAATCTATTATGGCAAACACTTTACAGTTCCCAGCAAACTTAGTCAACCACAACCCTCCTGTGTTGGCATGTACATTTGAGAAGTTTATACCAAACAGGAGGGACCCCAGGACTGAACCCTGGGGGCCACCAGTTGTTACCAGTGTGTAGAGTCTGACATGTAGCCAGCAACTCTTAGTTTGTGGAATCTATCTGTGAGCCAGTTTGCAATCCATCTTGTGATGTATGGATGAATGCCCAGGTTGGTGAGTTCATCTATGATACCTGACTGGGGAATGGTGTCAAAGGCTGTAATGAGGTATAGGTAGGCTGTGTTGAGCTCATTTCAATCATCTGTAGCCTGGGTAACGGTCTCAAAGAAACCCACCCAGTTCAGGAGGTGTGATCTGCATATGATGAAGCCAAACTGGGTGTGCTCAACTGTGTGAAGGTTCACAATCTCTTTATTGTTGACTTTCATTATGATTGGCTCCATTGCCTTAAAGAGCAGACTCGTCAGGCTCATAGAGCATGAATGCCAAGGGGTTTTTGTGGTCCCACCCTGTGGAGTGTGAAGATTGTTGCTGTGCAACATTCTATGGGTACTTATCCTGTACAGAGGATGTAGAGAGAGGTGTAGGTGTCCTTGATGAATATGGATACATCCCCACCCTATGTGCTATGATCCAGGTCCTGATGCTGGAATGTATGGAATGAGTAGCATCCTGGTAGTGCTGGTGTGCTCTCTGGAGCCTTGAACTAGGTTTCTGTTACTGCACAGATATCAATATTCTCCATACTGAGGTGTGCCTCGAATGTGTGCATCTGGAGGCTGAGACTTCTGGCAATGAGTAGCATTTAGCTAACTTTGTGGTTATTTGTGTTGGTTATGGGGTTTGGTTTGTCCTGAGTGACCGGTGTTCCACACCTGAAGTCAACGGCTCATTGGTCCCATCTGACCATAAGCTAATTACCCTACATATCCACATTCTGGACCCACCCCACATTAAGGAAATCATGTTAAAAAATGTCTCCAAAGCCAACTTCATGCTTCTTAAGACAGAAGTACTGAACTTCAGGACACCCATGCAGATGGGCAATACTGTTAAGACTACTGAATCCTTCACAATTGCACTTCATAAGCACTTACATGACTGTATGCATCGTGCAATCCCAAACAGAACCAAGATGCTATCCTCCAAGAAAAGGAAGCCAATCTGGTGGTCCCCTGCCATAAACAAACTGCTTAACAGAAGCAAGAAAATGTTGCAAAAGAGGGTAAAATCCCATGAGTGGAGGAGCTCCCTGGTCAGCCTCAGGAAGAAGCTGCGATCCCTGATAAAATCCTCCAAAGCTAGTTACAAAAACAAAGTTGACACTGATTCTAAAGACAACCACAAAGCATTCTATAGCTATGTCAAGAATCTCAATGGCAACACTCAGATCTGCTCTGAGTTACAGCACAATGACACTAAATATACAGACCCAACTGATATTGCCAACAACCTGGCAGATAGGATCAGTGCTAACTTTACCCCCCTCTCACCCATGAAAGAGCACATCTCTATACCGGAAAAATGCAAAGTTGCTGTCATTATGGCTGCACAGGTAAAAACCACTCTCCAAAGCCAGGAACACAGCATCCATGGGACCAGATTACATCCCAGGCTGCATTCTACACGAACTACAGAACAAACTGGCATCACACCTACATACCATGTTCAATCATAGCCTCACCTTAGGCTTTGTGCCTGCTGAATGGCACACAGCGATGGTTATCCCACTACACAAGGGGGGAACCACCACGGACCCCGGGAACTAGCGTCCCATTAGCCTGATGAAACTGGTCTGCAAGGCCATGGAACGTATCATCATGGGACTTATAATCAAAGACACTGGTAATCATCAAACTCTGGACCACAACCATTTTGGGTTTGTAAAAGGCAGATCATGTCTCCTAAACCTGATAGACTTCTTTGAAGCAGTCACCAAAGCCATAGACAAGGGTAAGGTGGTTCACACAGCCTAGCTAGATCTTGCCACGGCTTTCGACACCATCCCCCACTCTGGAATTATGGATAAACCCACTAAACTAGGTATAAATCCCTATGTCACAAGATGGGTTGCCAACTGGCTGACTGACACAGCCCACACTGTGAAAGTAGCAGACTCCAAGTCCGACTTCAGACCAGTGACAAGTGGAGTACCACAGGGTTCAGTCCTGAGTCCTGTCCTGTTTGGTATCTACTTCCCTGAAGTACAGGTTAACATGGAAGGTCTTTGGCTAATGAAGTTCCCAGATGACTGCAAACCAGGAGCCATAATTGAGAATACTAACGATGTGGACATCCTACAAAAGGGCTTCACTGAGATAGATGCCTGGTGTCAAAGCTATGGCCTCAAGCTCAATGCCAAACAGTGCATTGTCATCCCCTTTGGTAAAAACACTGCTCAATGCCAAAAAGTGCATTGTCATCCCCTTTGGTAAAAACACTGTACCCATGAACTACAACATAGGTGGTAGTATACTCAACACCGAAAGTGTGATAACATACTTTAGGACACAGGTGGACAGTAGACTCTCCTTTGATAATCACATCGCCACAGTAATTAGGAAATCCTTCTACGTGGCACACCTCCTCACAAAAGGTGTCTCATGCAGAATAAAAGAGGTCATTGTTCCCCTCTACTCATCACTCATTAGTTCCATTATAGAGTACAATGCTCCTTTTGCTATGTACCTCACAAGACATCTACAACAACTGGAAAGCCTGCAGAAATACCTCACAAAGAGGATTAGTGGTCTCAAATACATGCCATACACAGACCGTCTGAAAACACTGCAGCTTTACTCTGTCGCATATCGCCTACTCAGAGGTGATCTCTGCCTAACATACAAAGCTATGTCAAACATAGAGCTGTTGGTCACACTCCACTTAAAGAAATCCCAATCCCTCTGAGCGTCGGCCCCAAAACCCAGACTGAAATACTAAAGGAGGGGGTGTATCCAGTTTCATAAAGGATACCCACACCTCCAGGTTAGTTGCACAGCACGAGGCCTTGGAGACCATGCAAGTGCAACTAACATTGGGCAAAGCTGTGTATCAGATCGTAGCCTGCTATAGATCACATACCCTGTCTCAGGACCCTCAATCAGTATTCATGAGAACACTGGGAAATATAAAGGTCTTACCAAACACCATGATATGAGGAGATTTCAACTACAAAAACATTGACTGGGAGAATTACTCGAGTGCAAAGTCCTTTGCCCAATGCTTCCTAGAGTTTATAAACTCAAACGGCCTGGAACAGCTGGTCACCATGCCCACTAGTGGTGACAACATACTGGACCTGATCATCCACCAACATGGGGGATCAGTGTTTCACACCAGAGGTAAATCCCTCGCTGGTAATATCAGATCATGAAGTAATCACACTGGACATCCACATCCTGACCCCCCCCCCCAGTCAACAAAACCACTGTGAAAACCTTTTCAAAAGCAAACTTCACACTTCTACAGACCAAAGTGGAAAGTTTCAAAGCCCCCTTGCTACAGGATAATGCTATCCAATCTGCAGAATCCTTTACAAGTGAATTCTATAAGCATCTACAGGGATGCATGGATCAAGCCATCCCAATTAAAACCAAGACTCACTCCTCCAAAAAGAAGAAACCAATCTGGTGGTCCTTGCCCATAAATAAGCTATACAACAAAAGGAGGAAACTAACACATGATAGAGCAAAATACCAAAAAGGAAAGGCATCACTGATCATTATTAGCAAGAAACTATGATCGCTCATAAAATAATCTAAGTCCAGTTTCTAAAGAAAAATTGCCAAGGAATCTAAAGATAACCACAAAGCCTTCTTTAGCGATATCAAACATTTAGGTGGCAACTCTCAGATATGCTTTCAGCTACTGCAAAATGGCAAAAAATACACTGAACCAACTGACATTGCCAACATCCTGGTGGACAAGTTCAGTGCAAACTTCACCCCCCCTCACCCCCAAAAGGGCCCATGTCCATCCCAGAAGAATGCAGAGCCCCAGACTTCATGGACATGCAGGTAAAAACAGCCCTCTCCAAAGCTAAGAACACAGCATCAATGGGACTGGATGGTGTCCCAGGCTGCATCTTACATGAGCTCCAAAAGGAACTAAACCCTCACCTACATTCACTGTTCAGACTCAACCTTACCACAGGCTATGTACCCAAAGAATGGCGTACAGCAACAGTCATCCTGCTCCACAAAGGTGGTGCCACAACAGAACCTGGGAACTATCACCCTATAAGCCTGACCAGCCTGGTCTGCAAAGTTATGGAGTGAATGATCATGGAACTCATAAACAGAGACATTGGGAGCCTCCAGATACTGGACCCTACCCAATTTGGCTTTGTTAAAGGCAGATCCTGCCTCCTAAACCTAGTTGACTTCTTTGAAACAGTTACCAAGGCCATAGATGAAGGGAAGGTAGTCCACACAGCCTACCTGGACCTCACTAAGGCCTTTGACACCATTCCCCACTCTGGCATCATAGACAAGCTTACCAGCTTGAACATTAACCCCTATGTCACGAGATGGGTGGCCAACTGGCTCACGGATAGAACACACATGGTCAGAGTTGCAGGTGCCATGTCCGACTCTAAACCAGTCACAAGTGGCATCCCACAGGTCTCAGTCCTGGGACCCCTCCTGTTCAGTATATACAAAATCCAAAAGTCACAAAAGACTGAACACTGCTGGAGTCAAACACCTTCTGTTTATTTAAAACACCAAACACATAAAAGCGCTCATCTTTTATGTGTTTGGTGTTTTAAATAAACAGAAGGTGTTTGACTCCAGCAGTGTTCAGTCTTTTGTGACTTTTGGATTTTCGATTTCACTTCATCTGACTGAACTTTGGTGAGGCACTGAACATTGTTTGTGACTTGTTCAGTATATACATCTCTGAGGTACAGGCAAGCAGGGAAAGACTATGGCTGACCAAGTTCTTAGATGACTGTAAACTGGGGGCCATAATCAACTCTCTGGCTGACACAGCCATCCTCCAGAAAGGTCTTACAGAGACATATACTTGGTGTCAAAACCATGGCCTCAAGCTGAATGGCAAAAAATGCATAGTCATCCCCTTTGGAAAAAAAACAAAGTGCCCACAAATTACCACATAAGTGGTAATCCACTAGGTACGGAAAATGTAATTAGGGACCTGGGGACCCAGGTAGATAGTAACCTCTCCTTTGATAATCACATTGGCAAAGTGGTTAGTTATTCCTTCTATGTAGCCCACCTAATCATGAAAGGGTTCACCTCTAGATCAAGAGAGGTCATTGTGCCCCTCTACTCATCACTCATTAGACCCATAATAGAGTACAATGCCCCATTTGGTATGTACCTTAATTGGCACATGCAACAGCTGGTAAGACCACAGAAGTATTTCACCAAGAGGATCATGGGCCTCAAAGAGATGCCCTATGCAGCTCGACTAAAGAAACTCCAGCTCTACTCGGTTGCTTACTGCCTGCTCAGATGTGATCTATGTTTGACGTATAAGGCTATGTCCAACCCGGAATTAATGGATATGCTCCACCTCAAGAAAAACAAATCTCTTAGAGCCACACGCTCCAGTGAATTAAACCTCAGCAAAGCAATAAACAGGATGTGCTGGAGGGATAGATTCCTGTCCCAGAGACTTCCCTCACTCTGGAATAGAATCCCAGTTGATGTTAGGCAGAGCCCCTTGCAGACACTCTTCAAGAGGAATCTTGATGAGTGGATGGGAAATTGTAAATTTACCCCGGGGATCACTTCACTGGCCCTGCTAGACAGAGGCCCAGGAAACTAATTTAAAAGGGAGGCGAACGCCAACACATTCTGGCTAGGCTTATAAATGCTCTTAGGCAGATAGCCTAGTACCTACCTATGAACCTACATGCTCTAGGGACCTAAACCTTGTCACCACAAAAAACAGAACATGCCAGAGGGATAGATTCCTGTCCCACAGACTTCACATACTCCAGAATAAACTACCTGTCTATATCAAGCAAAGCTCCTCATTAGCACTCTTCAAGGAAAATCTTGATTATTGGATGGGAAATAGGAATTTCACCCTGGGGATCACTTCTGTATCTCTGCACAACAGTGGCACAGGAAAATACATTTCTTGGGTGGCAAAAGCCAGGGTACCTTTTTGGCTGGCCTTGTATAGGCCCCAGGGCTGATAAACTAGTACCTACCTATGAACCTATGTACCTTTGAGCCTTGCCTTAAAAAGGTAATATGGGGACAGCACAAGCCTTGGCCAGTATTCAGAAGCAAAGGGGCGACAGGTGCAAACCATCTGTAGTGAAGCAACAAGGCTTGTCTATCATGTCATCACAGGCAGACAGAGACTGTATCCCATTTGAATGACACCAGAAGCTCAGCCAATTGGTGAAGTTTATCATCTTTCTGTTATATTGCAGTATCATGTAGGTGAAGGTAAGATGATACTCAAGGTTTGACCCTGTGTGTGCCAGCATGTGGTGCATCAACCCATATATGATATGGTCATGGTCTATGCATACAATACACTCACAATACACCTAGTATGATAAGCCTGCTGAGGTTAGCAAATGTGTAAAAAACATTTGTGCAAACTGTCAGCAAGTAATGTCTGTATTGCACCCTGTAACTCCATATTGCTTGCTGAAGTGTAAAGATGTACGTAGTTTGGATTAAGAACACTGCACTTGTCAACTGTGTGTGTCTCCCTGGGGTGAACAACCTTTTTGGAGACTACTCAAACACCTTAAAAGTGGTATACTCATCTTTGTCAAGTCCGATGATGTCACCATCCTACAAATATACCTGTGGAAAAGTGAAATCCCAGTAATGTGTATAGCCCGTCGTGTAAATGCATACTGCTGTAATATTATAATGTAGTTAGGTAAGGGTTTGAATCCTGCACTTGCCATGTATGTGTGTCTCCCTGGGAAGAAGCAACCTTTTTGGAGACTACTCAAACACCTTAAAAGTGGTATACTCATCTTTGTCAAGTCCGATGATGTTACCATCTTACAAATAAACCTGTGGAAAGGTGAACTCCCAGTAATGTGTATAGCACATCGTGTAAATGTGTACTGCTGTAGTATCGTAATGCATTTAGGAAAGAGTTTGAATCTCGCACTTGATGACTGTGTCTGTGCCCCAGGTGTGTGACACCGCTGGCCAATGTGGAATGGGTTTTGATTTTTATAGTGTATAACATATCACAATGACAACTGTATGTGCATTACACATGTAAGGTAGCTGTGGGGCAAATCCATATACATACATGTGACCTCAAGTATTTCATAGGTGGGTACTCTGCTTTCTCCATGAATGCATGTGTTATCTTTGCCAGAGCGTGCTGGCACTTTCCAGACCTTAGGTCACTTCTGTATGCTGGTGACAAGCTTAGCAACTGCAGTGATCCTTGGGCTATGGCTTCCGTTTCACATCTACTCATCATGGTTTCTATTGAAGAGTATGAGTGAGGGTTTATGCTTGAGGTATATTTGAAACCTGTTCCAAAGCAAGCAAAGTTTGGCAAAGATGACTAATCATTATAGGTGTGCAACAACCTCTGTGGATCTGCATGCAACCCTTTATTACTTACGTGATGCACAGAGGTATTTCCAAAACCCTTTGGTAATGTGATTATCAAAGGAGAGATGACTTAACACATGGCTCTATGTATACATTAGTACCTGTTCCACATTTTGGGGGCTACTACCTATGTGGTACTCTGGGGATACTTTGTTTTCTAAAAGTGGATAACTATGCTTTCTTAGGCTTATAGCTTTACAGCATGAGTTTGACACCAGGTATCTATCTGTATGATACCCTTTTGGAGGATGTATATGTCATCTGGAGAATAAAGTATAGCCCACAGTATGCATTTTTATCAAACGTGGGCAGACATATCCCTACTGTGATTGCTTGTACCTAAGAAAGCTATATGCCAAACAGGAGTGGTCCCAGGACTGAGTGCAGGTGAATACCACTTGTTATTGGCATAGAATGGAGGCTACAAATGTTACTGTGTGTCCTACATCTGTGCGTCAGTTGTCAAGCCATCATCTAACAATCGTTTATGGTCATTCTGTTGAGGTTATGTCTAATACCAGTATGTGGGAGGATTTGCTGGTGAGCTATAGCTTGGCTGTGTTGACCTCCCCTCCCTCACCTATAGCCTTGTTGACTGGCTTGAAGTCTACTAGGTGTAGGAGCCATGATCTGGCCTTTAGAGAACCTAAGTGGGTATGGTGCAGTGTTTGCAGGTTCATAATGTCTCTGTTAATGAGTTCCATAATGCTGGGCTTCATAGCCTTCCAGATAACATTGGTCTGGATTACAGGGTGAGAGTTTCCAGGACCTGTTGTAGTTCTACCCTTAATCAATTTATGTTAACATTTGCACTGGGTGTGACGAGGGTGGACAGGTTTAAGAATAAGTATATTAGAGGGTCAGGCCAGGTTTGAAGGTTAGTAGACCATGCCAGATAGGCAGGATTAAGTTGGTTTTTACATGTGCTGAGGAGGGATGCAGAGTATATTGTGAAATAGAAGTTAAGGATGAAGCCACCAGGTAACAGGAAAAGAGGAATGCCTAAGATGAGGTTTATGGCTGTGGTGAGAGAGGACATGCAGGTGGATGGTGTGACAGCGCAAGATGCAGAGGGCAGGAAGACATGGAAACAGATGATGTACTTTGGCAACCCCTAATGGGAGCAACTAAAAGGAGAAGACGACATTGTAGCTCAATGCTTGTGGACTGTGAACACCATTACCGTACGTCATTCCACATGTATGTAACCTGTATAGAGGCTCCATCTGGACAGAGCATTTAGATGAGTGGTGACTTCATATGTCAGTTTGTGTATTACACAGCCAGGGACACTGTCCAGTACCATTGCCACTGTGGTGTGGACCTTGTTAAAGAGATGTTTTAACTAGAGTGTCTGTGAATCACGTATTACGTTCTGCAGGTCTCAAAAGGTGGTCCTTGTATAGCGACAGGGTGGTGAAATCCACATTCAAACTGTCTGACAAGGAATTGGTAATGTCAATCAGATAAGTGTACTTTGTGACCATTTACATTAACTGTGACCCAATCTGAGATTTCCCCTATAGATTATGAACAACAGTAAAGACAGCTTTAGTGTTGTCTTTGGAATCATTGCCATTTTTTTTTAAGCTAGCCTTGTATGTTTATTGAGGGATTGAATTTTCCAAATGATACTGACCAGAGAGGTTATCCCTTCTTGGTATGTAACTCTTTTTTGGTATAACATCACACCTTCTATTATATATTTAGTTTATGGCAGGGGTCCATGAGACTAATGCACTTTTACTGTATAAGCGAGAATTTCTTGTGTTTGTGATAGCACAGTCCATGCAACCCTGTAGGTGAACAGTGTGAATTAATACAGGATTATGCAGCTGGGACACTGTTAACCTTAGTAATGCAAACCAATGACAGATGGGAACAACAGCATCACCCACAGCACAGTGTCAACCCGTGTCATACACACACATGCGTACTCAAGTTCCAAAACTTGTGTAGTACAATGCATTCTGGCCACCAATAGAAACTATGGAGTGTTAACACTGGCCAATACAGGGCATGTCATCCTGCCCATGTGTCCAATATGCACGTACTTGCAGACAGTGCACCTCCACCATGTTCACAAATGTACACCTGCAAACCTGTGCTGCACACACCTCACACTTACTGTCCACTGTATAACACATGCTGACACAACTACACACATCAGCCAAGTGGCACATGGGCAAACAAAGCACAATTGGAATAAACACTGGTGTAATCAATACAACATTGATAATTACAGCTTTAATGCATCATGCCTGCTCAGCTACACCTTCAAGGATATCATCACACTTTACTGCTGACAACATGCTACACATTCAACCATTGCTATACTTTATCAAAGACACTCTGTGCATCAGCACCATGTTAGCCTGTTCCTGCATCAATGTTACAGATGACAGGAGGTGGCACAGGTTTCATCATATGCACAGAGTGTGTTGTTGGTTTGCCAGAGGCCTACACTGAGCCATACAATCGACATGTGTGTGTGTGAGTGTGTGTGTGTGAGGGCCATGGGTACTGTTATGGGCCAATGTTGATGCAATGTGTGCGGGTATGTGTTTGCCCTAGGTTTCTGGTTTATGTGTGTGTCTGCATGCACACAGTTCCACCATGTGGCTGCCATATACGAGGATTTGTGGGACAGCAACAGACTGCACCTGGCAGGCTTTACAGATCACCGTCTCTGGCCATGGATACGGAACCTGTGCCTGGCAGGGGTGTTACAGACAGTATCAGGTACTAACCCAGACTGGGTACTATCCTCAGAGGTTGACATGTGTCCACTGGATCCAGTTCCCTGCTGGGACTGGCCAGAGCCAAGTGCACGTGGTCTTCTAGGACTGTCTATGGACAGCCCCCCCAACATTGCTGGTGCTGGTACTGCCACTACGGGAGCAGCTGTGACTTGCTGGACACCCACGGCAACCTTCAGCTGTTGATGTTGCTGGCATACGTCCATGTCAACGTCTCAACCATCCCGCACTGTCCTGAGACATGGACATGACATTGTGTAGGACATCCAATGTCTCACCCCAATGTCTATCAATGACCTCAGTGTAATTACGTATGGCACCTGCTAAGTCATGGATACTGTCATTTACAGAGGTGTTATGAGCCCTCTGTGCCCTTAATCTCTGTCTGGTGTACTGCTCCATTTGTGCCTGTGCCTCCATGACAGCCTGGAACATGCATGTGGTTGAAAGAGTTGTGGCACGTCTGTCAGGGGCATGATGACCAGCAGTGCTCTGATGAAAACCCCTGGGCATCTGCCTATGTGGTACCATTCCAGACATCTGGCTATGGCTGCTGTGTCCTGATACATGTGCCATAGATACCACACTGTCCTGGCCACTGCCAACTGTACACTGTCCCTCAGCTAAGGGCAATGGTGATGATGGATTACAGGCAGTATGACTGTGTGCATGGATGGGGTGGAGACTTATGTACTGTCAACTGGTGGCCCAGCAACAGACCCTGACAAACCTGCCTGTTCCCTGCTGTACTGAACCAGCCCCATGTCAGCACCTGTGATAGGAAAACAGGAAACACACTTTAAGACCTGAACATGATTTCAGACCACATACACACATGGACACATGCACACATGCGCACATGCACACATGCACACATGTGCACATGAACACATGCACATGCACATGCACACATGTACATGCACACATGCACATGCACACATGCACATGCACACGCACAATTGCACAAGCACATGCACGCATGCACACATGCACACATGCACACATGCACACGTGCACAAATGCACACATGCACACACACAAATACACTCCTCCCTAAAGCAGACACACACACACACACACACACACACACACACACACACACACACACACACACACACACACACACACAACACCAGCAATCTCAGAGCATATGCAATAGCAGGTGATGGTGGGGTACAGTATCACAAGCAAAACAGTCATATCACACATGTCAGCATGCAGGACATGTGTTGCTCAACAGCATGCACTGCAATTGTAGACAGTCCTTGTTACTAACACTATACATGGCTTTGATGCATGTGTTTTGTTATTAGGTGATTGTCCTCCCCCTGGAATACAATGCATGCATGGACACAACATTGCTGTGCACGTATTCAAAACTCTGTAATGTACTGTGCACCATAACTCACAGGTCTACATACCATGGCTGGATGTGTATCTGTGTGTCAGATAGGTATCCAAAGCTGATTACAGCCTCTGTGTCTTTAGCAAATAATTGTGGACACAGTTTTAGCACATGCATGATGAGTATTCACACAACATCATCAGTGGTGCATGTATAATTGATGAATTACCATTCATCCACATACCCAATGTACAGTAGTTATGGTGAGTGTAGATCATATTGTGGACATGCCAGTGCCATCCATGACATGGCATGCTAAAGCACAACTGTATATTTAAACATCACACATACCCAATGTGTGTCATATGACCTAGCCACTCAATAGCATCACAAGACATATATGTGTCAACTGTGCAAATGGTGATTGGTATGCATATTGTTTAGAGGTGCATACATTTGCACACACACAACATTGAGGTGTATAGCAATTAAAGCTATGTGTAGTACTGTGGTTAAAATAACTGGATGGGGTATAGTACCATAGGCCATCATCATGGAACATCATGTGGTCACTCAAGGCTACAAATGTTTCCCAAATCAGCACTAATCATGCTTTACCAGAATTGTACTACCTTGGCTACATTCACCATTTCACGACTAGTTGTTACATGGGTTTGTAAGGAGGCCAGTAAGGAGCATTCCCTGACATGAATGTGTAGTGTGTTGCAGAGTGTTTAAATGCCCCATGATAGGCCTCTACCCCTCAGGTATATTATGTGTAATGTGTGGATGAGATTTTGGGTACTGGAGTGTGTCTTTACAGAGGGTGTGTGAATCCTTTATGTGTAGCATGTTAAAATGCTCTGTGTATGACATAGTTGTGTATGTTATGTGCATGTTGAGTATCATCTTTGCCTATCCAATGGTCACTACAGTGTAGCCACTTTTGTTTGAGATGATCTGGATATTGCATGTGTTTGAGGCAGCTAATCACATTAGTGGGATGTGCGTGGTCTTACACCAAACATGCACAGCATGCATTACGGGTAGGTGTGTTACATGTGCTAATGGCCTACACCTTAACTATGACATGCACTTTTTATTTACAATAATAAATGCAGAACACACTCACCAGCATCTGTCCACTGCCTTGATGTCACCCCAGAGGGACCTACATGGAGATGAGACAGTTTGCCAGTGGCCACAACTGTGGCATTTCTACTATGTGTTTGCAATCTTACAGTAGAACAATAGCTTACATTCACAGGCCTACAGATTATGTTCCAAATGATCAGTATTACACAACAACAGGCTCCACATCTTCTAACTACACACTCCACATCTCACATATGCATGATCTACCAATACAGATAACAGTAGTCTACAGATATTCCATGTTACCCGCATGCTCCATGTGTGGTTGCTGGGTGGCTCCAACCTCCATCATGGTGTATGTCTGCTGCTGTTGTTGTTGGGCAGGTACCATGAGGCTCAGGAGCAGTTCCTCCACTCTGGTGAGGGGAGGATGGATATTAACACCACCTTCTGTTGCAAGCTGTTGTCTCTGCATATCAGAAGCATGCTGACGGACATGTCTGATTAGATCACTGCAGTGGTGGCGTACCTGCTCATATGTCTGGTTATGCAGGCCTACCTCATTGACCCCCTGGACAACATCTTGCCACATTGCAGTATGCTCCTGCTGGTTCTGGCTGGTTTGTGAGAACATTAGACTGCAGTGCTGAATCATACAGCTAGTAATGATCTCATCTTCAGCACTACTATAGCTGGGATTTCTGTGATGTGCCATGATCCCTGGAAGACATAAAGAAAAAATATGTCTGAGCAAGTCATATGGCACATTTAACATTATACAGTACAGATTTCACTGAACTGCCATATATAGCAACCTATTAGCTAACTGAGAGTGAAACACTTTAGCTACCACTTATCACTGCTCACCCCACAACTGCTTGAAAATGCCTGGCTCACTCTATCTAATGAACCATGTTCTGCACAGCAACAAAATAAAATCACTATATAAGACTATACAAGAGTACCTGGCACACTGTATGCAACACAATGCACCACCTAGCCACAGCAGATATACATCAAGCTGATGTGTAAAGAAATATGTCATCCATCACAATGAGTGTAAGGTCCAGTAAATATATTACTATTATACTACACAACTAGTTAATGGCAAGCCTGTGGCCAAAATATGTGCACAATTGGGAATATAGGTCGCATACTGCTGTAGTCCACTATAAATGTTGCTAGATATGCAGTTATATGTTTTACCACACATATGACAGAGGACATGTTACAGACATACCCACACACACCAGACATAATTACAGGACACACCAGACAAACCTGGAAAAACTAGGAAATGCTGTATAGACTCACCGAACACTCCCAAGCCCAAGTCTCAATTCCACTGAGAATATAAAGTCCAACTCGATGTGAATGAAAAAATACAAATTTATTTTAAGCCATTAAAACCATATGCTTTTCGTCGGCTAACAGTCCGACTTCTTCAGAAAGAACAGACAAGCAAACAGTGCCTCCCCTTCATTGAGAACATTTAAACAGTTCACTAACTGAGAATAGCAAGTCACATGATTGAACCTCATCTAAATTAAAGTCCCATCACTAAAAAAACACTAGGGGAACAATGAACAACTAAATGCTCATGTAATAATAATACAATACCAAAATGTTAAAACCATATTACATGCAAAACAGATTGCCAGATAAACAGTGTGTACATACACACTTGACAAATCTAGGACATGTAAATAAATAAAGGTTTTGGTTTTAGTCATAAAATTGAATATTTAAAAAAAATTTTAAAACATAAAAATCAAACAGTTGCATAAACCCCACTGCCAAGTTTAGAAACTGAAAGAATTTTTTAAGATTTTAAAGACAGAACACACTGCCTGTTGTTAAAATGGCACACGGGGCCAGATAGTCTCACACCAGAAAAGGTGGAAAAAAGCCTTTTCCTTTGGGAATCTGAAGTAAGACAGCTGTATTCATAAGCTATAAAAAATATTATTATTACTGTTTCGCCAGACGTATGCATATCCTAACTTGAAACTACTATCCTGTGGCAATAACAAGTTGTAAATGTTAACTAATGCACATTGCATTGTAACTCTTCTTGATACTACTACCCCGGTATAAGTATAAATAACAAACTCAGGGGTGTAGTTCTGCCAGCCTCCACTCTATTCCATTCTATTGAACCCGCTTCCGAAGAAACTAGTGCCCCCGAACCCTCTCCACTGTCACCAGACTAACTAGATGACACTAAATAGTGTCTACTATAAGAACATAGTCCAGCAAGTATTGGGCCAAACTGGCAACACTGTACAATACTTGGAGCCAGTAGCTACTGCCCCCCCCTTTCCGTATATTCCCTTACTGAGTCCTGTAAACCCACCTAAGCGTGTAATCTGGGATTTTATGTTAGCCATGTATTGGGAACTTGAATCCTGCTGCTAAATAAAAATATAATAACTCAGGTGGCATAACCAGGTAAAGGCTCAAATGGTGTTCATAATTTGAAAAATATTGAAGGGTGACTATTAGTAACAAGGAAATATGAAAGACATGTAGAAACCCCTCCAGTATGGAATGATTTTGCTACAGGTCATCTCTTGAGCCTCTTTAACTTCAGTAAGCAAGCCAAGTTCAAAGAACCATTTAGGCCAGGCACATGACATGCATCCAGCCTTAATTGCCACCACAGTTGCCTACCTTCTAAACAAAAGGGAGTCTGGCGAGCCCTTGGGTTGGAACTAACCTGGTCGATAACACTAAATGTGAAACTGTGGCCTAAGTTTTCCATGACATGTTTAGCTAGAGCATTCTCCATTTTGCCTTTTCTGATGGCATACAGGTGTTCATATATACGATCTTGAAATCTTCTGTCTGTCTTGCCTACATAGAAAGCAGGACAGCAGACACACTGGGCTAAGTACACTACCTGTGTACTATTACAGCTGAACGTGTCTGCCAAGTGGAAGACTACCTCATTGATGGAAAACCTTGACCCTGTTTTTATGTATCCACAATATCGGCACATTGAGCATTTGTACATGCCTGATCTGTTACTGTGAATCTTGGGTTTTCTTTCCAGTATATCCTTAATATTCGAACCTCTCCTGTAGACTACCCTGGGGGGGTCCATGAACACCTTACATGTGGACTCATCCTGCAGGATCAAGGGCCAGTTCTTCATAACTGATGTAAAAATGGCTCTGGCATCCATAGTATAAGTTATAATCAAACTTTGGAATGAGTAAGGTGCCTTTTTCTACTCTCTGATCGTGTTATCATATTTCCACCCCGACTAAGGATAAGTTCATAGAAACCTGAGAATCTCTTAGATTGGACCTCTTCCACTAGGTCTGAAACTAGGTCATGTGGATATCCTCTGCTGCTAAAGAGGTAGGCCATGCAATTTCATTCCACTAAAAAATCAGGGTCTGTAGATGTCATCCATGCTGCCCATACAAGTTGGCCTTTGAGAATGGACCTTTTCCGTTTGTATGGGTGGGAACTGTCAAAATGAAAGTAACTATTAGAAAAGTTGTCTTTTCTGTGTATTTTGGCTACGTAGCTCCTAGAAGTCAAATCCTTCCTTAGATCCATATCCAAGTAGGTAATACTGTCCTTAGATGTGCTATGTGTAAATTGTAGAAATTCTGTGGAGGAGTTGAAAAGTTGTACCATGGATCTGACAACATTTTCTCCCCCTCTAGTGATGATAAAAATATTGTCAAGGAATCGAGGTACATAAGTAAAGAGTCCATGACTGAGCTGTTGTTCATAACAAATTCCCTTTCTCAATAGGCCATTACCATGTTGTCCACACTTGCCCCGCAAGGAAAACCCATTGGTACTCCTACTTGTTGAAGATAGAATTTATTGTTGAAAGAAACATAATTGTTGGATAGAATAATGTCCAACAATTCACTCACCATTTGGATCTTGGTAGCAGGAGCTAGTTTAAGGGACATCAAGAAGGGATCCATTCCAAGGCCAGCGAGTGAGGGATGGAAGTATATAAATCCTTTACATCAACAGTTAAAAAATAACTATCCTCACAAAAAGGTGTAGAATTGACCCTGGCTAGAAAAGACCAAGAATCTTTACTAATTTGAGATTCAGTAGCCACATATTTTTTTTTTAAATGGAATCAACTACTTTGGCAGCAGCGTATGTAATGCTGCCCCTAGCACTTACTAGTGGATGCATGGGGGGATTTGAAAGATTTTTATGAATTTTAGAGGTACCAAAAATTACTGGAACCTTGAATACAGGGAGAGAAATAAAGTTAAATAAATCTATGTCAATGGTTCCATTCAGGAACATATCACTGAAATAAGAAACTACACAAGAATTTCCTATATTAAGCTCATTCCGGGATACCTTGAGGTAACAGTCTGCAGAGAGGATATCCTCCATTCTTCTATTATAATCTGATTCCTCCATAACCACTAAACCCCCACCCTTGTCAGGTTGCATTACCCTGACCGAAGCCCCAGCTAGCATGTCAAGTAGGGACTTCTCTGCTTTACTGATGTTGAACATGGAGGTCCGTGGTGGTAGACGCTCTGATGTCTAACTCACAAATCTGTTCAAATGTGTTCAGTATAGGGTGGAGTGGTGGATTGTAAGTGCTTGATAATAAAAAAATCTTTTTTCTCCCCCAAAGATTTCCCCATTAAGACCTGTAAGTTAAGCTTCCTTACAAAAAGTTTTAAATCAATAATAGAAGAAGCTACATCTGCTCTCCTTGAAGGCACAAAAGAGACACCTTTGGCTAACAAATCTATTAACATTATGTCATAAAAGTAATCAGAAAAATTATAAATTTTAAAGTCCTTGTTAGTGTTCATCAGTGTTTCATGTAAACTGAAATAAGGAGCAGCTTCTATAACTGATGCATTTAAGTCTTCGTCTACCCCCACGGTCCTATCCACATGGTAGCCAGAGATTAGCCTGTTATTCTTTGTCTGTGCACCACACAGGTCTTTTCAGCACTAGAGCAATGGCATTGTTACAGTTGGTTGCTACCAGTACATGGCTACATCCTT
Organism: Protopterus annectens; assembly: GCF_019279795.1. Taxonomy (NCBI): domain Eukaryota; kingdom Metazoa; phylum Chordata; order Ceratodontiformes; family Protopteridae; genus Protopterus; species Protopterus annectens. The sequence goes on along the minus strand of NC_056735.1, from coordinate 1,662,822,995 downwards.
TTGTATTTCAGTGCTGTATTCCTGCATAAGGGTATGCTTCTGGAACTCCTTCCAAAGCTATTTGCACAGTGTGTAACAGCAGAAAGGCTGTTATGCCTCTGTGTTTCTGCCTCTGCCAGACCTCTCAAACACTTAGGTACATATTTGAACAGACTCAGGGAAAAGTAGAGAAAAAGTCAGGGACACCTTTAAAATATTAATGCCATTAAGTTGAGACTTTGAGAGAACCAGAGCATATGGATTAATACACCTTTTCTGAAGTAAAAGAAGTGTCTAACTCATTACTCATTACGTATAATACACCACATTTCTGGCCAAAGTCAGCAGTTTTCGGAGGATTCAGAGGGACAGAGCTAAATTTTGTTTCAAAATCAGGACATCCCTGAAAATTAGGGACAGTTGGGAGGTATGGCCTCTGCCCTAAACAGATATGCCAGTGTTTGTCCTGCTGTGATACTGTGTGGGGTTTGTAAAGTGGTGGTGTAACAGTTCCTCCACTCTGGTGAGGGGAGGATGGATATTAACACCACCTTCTGTTGCAAGCTGTTGTCTCTGCATATCAGAAGCATGCTGACGGACATGTCTGATTAGATCACTGCAGTGGTGGCGTACCTGCTCATATGTCTGGTTATGCAGGCCTACCTCATTGACCCCCTGGACAACATCTTGCCACATTGCAGTATGCTCCTGCTGGTTCTGGCTGGTTTGTGAGAACATTAGACTGCAGTGCTGAATCATACAGCTAGTAATGATCTCATCTTCAGCACTACTATAGCTGGGATTTCTGTGATGTGCCATGATCCCTGGAAGACATAAAGAAAAAAATATGTCTGAGCAAGTCATATGGCACATTTAACATTATACAGTACAGATTTCACTGAACTGCCATATATAGCAACCTATTAGCTAACTGAGAGTGAAACACTTTAGCTACCACTTATCACTGCTCACCCCACAACTGCTTGAAAATGCCTGGCTCACTCTATCTAATGAACCATGTTCTGCACAGCAACAAAATAAAATCACTATATAAGACTATACAAGAGTACCTGGCACACTGTATGCAACACAATGCACCACCTAGCCACAGCAGATATACATCAAGCTGATGTGTAAAGAAATATGTCATCCATCACAATGAGTGTAAGGTCCAGTAAATATATTACTATTATACTACACAACTAGTTAATGGCAAGCCTGTGGCCAAAATATGTGCACAATTGGGAATATAGGTCGCATACTGCTGTAGTCCACTATAAATGTTGCTAGATATGCAGTTATATGTTTTACCACACATATGACAGAGGACATGTTACAGACATACCCACACACACCAGACATAATTACAGGACACACCAGACAAACCTGGAAAAACTAGGAAATGCTGTATAGACTCACCGAACACTCCCAAGCCCAAGTCTCAATTCCACTGAGAATATAAAGTCCAACTCGATGTGAATGAAAAAATACAAATTTATTTTAAGCCATTAAAACCATATGCTTTTAAATTAGGCTAACAGTCCGACTTCTTCAGAAAGAACAGACAAGCAAACAGTGCCTCCCCTTCATTGAGAACATTTAAACAGTTCACTAACTGAGAATAGCAAGTCACATGATTGAACCTCATCTAAATTAAAGTCCCATCACTAAAAAAACACTAGGGGAACAATGAACAACTAAATGCTCATGTAATAATAATACAATACCAAAATGTTAAAACCATATTACATGCAAAACAGATTGCCAGATAAACAGTGTGTACATACACACTTGACAAATCTAGGACATGTAAATAAATAAAGGTTTTGGTTTTAGTCATAAAAATTGAATATTTAAAAAAAATTTTAAAACATAAAAATCAAACAGTTGCATAAACCCCACTGCCAAGTTTAGAAACTGAAAGAATTTTTTAAGATTTTAAAGACAGAACACACTGCCTGTTGTTAAAATGGCACACGGGGCCAGATAGTCTCACACCAGAAAAGGTGGAAAAAAGCCTTTTCCTTTGGGAATCTGAAGTAAGACAGCTGTATTCATAAGCTATAAAAAATATTATTATTACTGTTTCGCCAGACGTATGCATATCCTAACTTGAAACTACTATCCTGTGGCAATAACAAGTTGTAAATGTTAACTAATGCACATTGCATTGTAACTCTTCTTGATACTACTACCCCGGTATAAGTATAAATAACAAACTCAGGGGTGTAGTTCTGCCAGCCTCCACTCTATTCCATTCTATTGAACCCGCTTCCGAAGAAACTAGTGCCCCCGAACCCTCTCCACTGTCACCAGACTAACTAGATGACACTAAATAGTGTCTACTATAAGAACATAGTCCAGCAAGTATTGGGCCAAACTGGCAACACTGTACAATACTTGGAGCCAGTAGCTACTGCCCCCCCCTTTCCGTATATTCCCTTACTGAGTCCTGTAAACCCACCTAAGCGTGTAATCTGGGATTTTATGTTAGCCATGTATTGGGAACTTGAATCCTGCTGCTAAATAAAAATATAATAACTCAGGTGGCATAACCAGGTAAAGGCTCAAATGGTGTTCATAATTTGAAAAAATATTGAAGGGTGACTATTAGTAACAAGGAAATATGAAAGACATGTAGAAACCCCTCCAGTATGGAATGATTTTGCTACAGGTCATCTCTTGAGCCTCTTTAACTTCAGTAAGCAAGCCAAGTTCAAAGAACCATTTAGGCCAGGCACATGACATGCATCCAGCCTTAATTGCCACCACAGTTCCCTACTTTCTAAATACAAGGGAGTGTGGCCTCCCCTTGGGTTGGAACTAACCTGGTCGATAACACTAAATGTGAAACTGTGGCCTAAGTTTTCCATGACATGTTTAGCTAGAGCATTCTCCATTTTGCCTTTTCTGATGGCATACAGGTGTTCATATATACGATCTTGAAATCTTCTGTCTGTCTTGCCTACATAGAAAGCAGGACAGCAGACACACTGGGCTAAGTACACTACCTGTGTACTATTACAGCTGAACGTGTCTGCCAAGTGGAAGACTACCTCATTGATGGAAAACCTTGACCCTGTTTTTATGTATCCACAATATCGGCACATTGAGCATTTGTACATGCCTGATCTGTTACTGTGAATCTTGGGTTTTCTTTCCAGTATATCCTTAATATTCGAACCTCTCCTGTAGACTACCCTGGGGGGGTCCATGAACACCTTACATGTGGACTCATCCTGCAGGATCAAGGGCCAGTTCTTCATAACTGATGTAAAAATGGCTCTGGCATCCATAGTATAAGTTATAATCAAACTTTGGAATGAGTAAGGTGCCTTTTCTATACTCTCTGATCGTGTTATCATATTTCCACCCCCCGACTAAGGATAGGGTCATAAAAACCTGACAATCTCTTAGATTGGACCTCTTCCACTAGGTCTGAAACTAGGTCATGTGGGTATCCTCTGCTGGTAAAGAGGTCGGCCATGAAATTACATTCCACTAGAAAATCAGGGTCTCTAGATATCATCCATGCTGCCCATACAAGTTGGCCTTTGAGAATGGACCTTTTCTGTTTGTATGGGTGGGAACTGTTCAAATGAACGTAGCTATTAGAAAAGGTGTCTTTTCTGTGTATTTTGGCTACGTAGCTCCTAGACGTCAAATCCTTCCTTAGATCCATATCCAAGTAGGTGATACTGTCCTTAGATGTGCTATGTGTAAATTGTAGAAATTCAGTGGAGGAGTTGAAAAGTTGTACCCTGGATCTGACAACATTTTCTCCCCCTCTAGTGATGATAAAAATATTGTCAAGGAATCGAGGGTACATAAGTAAAGAGTCCATGACTGAGCTGTTGTTCATAACAAATTCCCTTTCTCAATAGGCCATTACCATGTTGTCCACACTTGCCCCGCAAGGAAAACCCATTGGTACTCCTACTTGTTGAAGATAGAATTTATTGTTGAAAGAAACATAATTGTTGGATAGAATAATGTCCAACAATTCACTCACCATTTGGATCTTGGTAGCAGGAGCTAGTTTAAGGGACATCAAGAAGGGATCCATTCCAAGGCCAGCGAGTGAGGGATGGAAGTATATAAATCCTTTACATCAACAGTTAAAAAATAACTATCCTCACAAAAAGGTGTAGAATTGACCCTGGCTAGAAAAGACCAAGAATCTTTACTAATTTGAGATTCAGTAGCCACATATTTTTTTAAAATGGAATCAACTACTTTGGCAGCAGCGTATGTAATGCTGCCCCTAGCACTTACTAGTGGATGCATGGGGGGATTTGAAAGATTTTTATGAATTTTAGAGGTACCAAAAATTACTGGAACCTTGAATACAGGGAGAGAAATAAAGTTAAATAAATCTATGTCAATGGTTCCATTCAGGAACATATCACTGAAATAAGAAACTACACAAGAATTTCCTATATTAAGCTCATTCCGGGATACCTTGAGGTAACAGTCTGCAGAGAGGATATCCTCCATTCTTCTATTATAATCTGATTCCTCCATAACCACTAAACCCCCACCCTTGTCAGGTTGCATTACCCTGACCGAAGCCCCAGCTAGCATGTCAAGTAGGGACTTCTCTGCTTTACTGATGTTGAACATGGAGGTCCGTGGTGGTAGACGCTCTGATGTCTAACTCACAAATCTGTTCAAATGTGTTCAGTATAGGGTGGAGTGGTGGATTGTAAGTGCTTGATAATAAAAAAATCTTTTTTCTCCCCAAAAATTTCCCCATTAAGACCTGTAAGTTAAGCTTCCTTACAAAAAGTTTTAAATCAATAATAGAAGAAGCTACATCTGCTCTCCTTGAAGGCACAAAAGAGACACCTTTGGCTAACAAATCTATTAACATTATGTCATAAAAGTAATCAGAAAAATTATAAATTTTAAAGTCCTTGTTAGTGTTCATCAGTGTTTCATGTAAACTGAAATAAGGAGCAGCTTCTATAACTGATGCATTTAAGTCTTCGTCTACCCCCACGGTCCTATCCACATGGTAGCCAGAGATTAGCCTGTTATTCTTTGTCTGTGCACCACACAGGTCTTTTCAGCACTAGAGCAATGGCATTGTTACAGTTGGTTGCTACCAGTACATGGCTACATCCTTTTGTATTTCAGTGCTGTATTCCTGCATAAGGGTATGCTTCTGGAACTCCTTCCAAAGCTATTTGCACAGTGTGTAACAGCAGAAAGGCTGTTATGCCTCTGTGTTTCTGCCTCTGCCAGACCTCTCAAACACTTAGGTACATATTTGAACAGACTCAGGGAAAAGTAGAGAAAAAGTCAGGGACACCTTTAAAATATTAATGCCATTAAGTTGAGACTTTGAGAGAACCAGAGCATATGGATTAATACACCTTTTCTGAAGTAAAAGAAGTGTCTAACTCATTACTCATTACGTATAATACACCACATTTCTGGCCAAAGTCAGCAGTTTTCGGAGGGATTCAGAGGGACAGAGCTAAATTTTGTTTCAAAATCAGGGACATCCCTGAAAATTAGGGACAGTTGGGAGGTATGGCCTCTGCCCTAAACAGATATGCCAGTGTTTGTCCTGCTGTGATACTGTGTGGGGTTTGTAAAGTGGTGGTGTAACAGTATTTCCTGCTAGAATGGCTGCTTCTCTTATCACAGTCATGTAATGTAATCCTACAACAACTGTTGGTAAAGATCCACAGAACAAGTTGTGTGGTATGGCATTCCTATTTTTCCTTTACATTCACTCATTCCTATGCATGATATATTTATTTCAGCACCAACTTGTATATCTACCATGGCTTAGTGGTACTTTATGCAGTGTAGTGTGTACAAGGTCCCGGGTTCGAGGCTGACAATGGTGTTTTATTTTGCTGCTGAGCAGAACAAGGGCCCTCACATACAGAGTGACTAAGGCACTTTTAAGCAGTTGTAAGTGGGTTTGTGGGGGGTTGCGCAATGCTTAGCCATACTTAGCTAAGTGCAAACAAGCGCACACTTGCACAAACCTGCTAACTACTGCTTAATAGTGCTTACTCCCGCTAACCCCCACACTCATTTCTTTGAAAGAAAAGAAAATGGGGAGATAGGAAAGTGGTGAAAAAGGGGCACAAAGAGGGAAAGACAGTAGGGAAAATAGCTTGGGATGTGCAGGACGGGTGTAGGGAAGGTCCATAGCTGCCCATTTCTTTAACAGCAACAGCTGTGCATATGGAATAAATTTGGAGGTAAATATGAAACCTTCAACCCCTGAGAGAGGGGTGAGGACAACAAAGTATGCTGTAATGCCAATTAAATTACATTTTATGTGTCCAGGGGACATGTGTGCAAAATGGGCAGCTATGTATGTGGCGTAATTCTTTTTTGGGAGCAGATTGCCCTTTTTTTTCAGGTGAGAGTGGAATGTGGGGTAGGGGAAGTAGGTATATTTGGGGAGGTAGGTTGGGGAGGTAAACAGACAAGACAAACAAGATGCATACAGGGGTGGAATATGACACATGTGGTGGGTGAGCACCATTGACAGGGAGCGATGTTTGGAAATTGCAAGCCCATGAGCCCACGCATGGCAACAGTGGAACTGAGGTCCCCACCCATGGGCAGTCACCACTGCTCCTTCACAGCCCAGAGGGTGGTTGTGCTAGGGGCTGTGTAGGAGGGGCAGGCTGACCTGGAAGTTGCGCCACTCATGCCTCAAGCTGGCATAGAAGTTCTGCAACAGAACGCTCGATCTCTCTACGCACCACAGCCCGGACAGTTTGAAGGGTGATAGGTGACCCTCCTCCACCCACACTTGCATGGGGGGGGGGGCTGAGCCCCATCCCCTGCAGCACTTCCACCCAAAAGTGGCATAGGGCCAATGGAGGAGGAGGTCCCAGGCTGGGCACCGGACCTGCTGGTGCCAGGGGCCATGGCCAGCTGAGGTGGGACAGGTGGGTCCACGGGGACCGGCCTTCCCATACAAACTATGTTTTGTTGAATTTAATAAAGATATGGGTTAGTAGCAATCAACAGCATTCCCAGTTAGTTATAACAGCATGCAGAAGTATTCTCATTAACCCAACACACCAGAGTTTCAACAGTTGAAAAGCAAGCATAACACATGTATATATAGAACAATAGTGGACATTACAACAGCATGCAGGTTTAATTGATGGCAACAGGCCACCAATATTGTGGTATTTGAACAGGGCGCATGCATAGAAATTAAAGCAAATATTTATAAACCAATAGGACATATGTCCCAACAAATGTGTTCAGATTAGACATACTCATTGAGGTGTGGAATTGCATTTTTATGCACATACAGTAGGGTGGAAAAGATAGCTCAATTAACAACTTATATATCTTTCTAGTTTACACTACATTCCTATTAACTGCAGTTATATGTCCCTTACATGTATTATTACACTACCCAATGTCCTTCTATTGTGAAAATGGATTTTGCTAGATCATTATATACATGAGCTGTATCTGACATACAAACTGTCCAGGATGCAGATGTTACTGCTACATATTTTTGAGAGTTGCTCACACACACACTACTGCTGTGATGGTACACTGACAGCTCTACTTTCATATAATTATCTAGATATGTTCAAATGAAATTATCATTTATATGTTAACAGCTCCCTACATTTCTGGCAGCACACTGACATTTCTGGGGAACACAATACCAAGCTACTCATGTGCCAGATTAACCTGTACATGCTGGGCATGAACCAACAGTTAAGGGTTGTAAATATACATAAAAGCTACTGGCACTCCCTTCATCCACTTTATATGGGCCTACCCAAGTGTGGGTTAACTAACACTGCTTAATACAACAGTACTATTTCTAAAATGCAACAGTACAACAACATATCAAAGAAAATCATACAGATGCACTCCAGGAATTATACCTTTATTAAAGAATTATTACACCTTTATTTATTGGGTTAAAACACTTTTTTGAAGGCTCTCTCATTTATTTTATATAACAGTACATGCAGAATAATTATTAAAGAATTATTATACATTTATTTATTGGGTTAAAACACTTTTTTGAAGGCTCTCTCATTTATTTTATATAACAGTACATGCAGAATAATTACTAACCTGCCTGGTGACGCAGCCTTTGCAGCCTATCTTCATGGGCTTGCTGATTCATAGCCTGGACCACCTGCAGCTGTGAAGTAAATGCAGTGATAATGAGACATACCTATCCATAGTATAGGCAACAATAGCAATTCTTAAATACTTAATACAATGGTTACTTACTCAGTACTGGGGCATTTGCCATCCCATGGGCCTCCTGGATCCACTGGTCTAGTTGATCCTTCTTGTATCGCTTCAGGTCAGAGTAATGGTGCCTGACCTGCTCACCAGTCCGAGGAATGCGGCACTGGTGAGATCATGAGCTAGACAGTTCCAGGCCTCCATTTTGTATTGGGTGCCCTGGTACTGGCCCTGCAGGAGTCTTTCCTCATGATTGTGGACAAGGAGCCAAACCATTACTTTGGTCTCCTCAGTACCCCAACGGTGTGCTCGAAATTGAGTGCCTTCTCCAACCCCAGCCATGCTGACTGCAGAAGGGAGCTACAACCAATTATGGCAAGTATTCCCAACTGTGGAGCTTAAATATGCCTCATTTCCTGCACTTATTTTTGATTGGTCAGTTTGGAAAAAAATTCAGCTGTAGGCACACCTGCTTAGCTGATGTTAGCAATGTTTAATATTCCTTTGAAAGATATGTGCCTGTTGAAAGTGCATGGTTATGAAATGCTGTCATGGCTTAGTGGTTATGTACTGTGACTATAGTACACAGTATCCTGAGTTTGAGCCCTGTCACTGTTTTTTTATTTTCCTACTGGCCAGACCTCAATGGTTAAGGTACAGTGAAGGAGGTGTGGCCGTGTTTAGCCGACTTTGCTCAACTTTGCCCGACGTTGCTCGACGTTGCCTGACGTTGCCCGACATTGCTCGACATTGCCTGACATTGCGCTGGTTAGCTCAGTGCGCAGCTACATGTAAACATGTTCTGTTTGCGCTAGTTTGTGCGATGCGCAGCTCCACGCAAAGACATTGCGCTAATTAACACAGTGCTCAGCTATGAGCAATTAAATATAAATATGCTCAATACTGGTAAAATGTGCTTAGCAGTGCTTTACATTGCTTAAAATAATTTACTCATGCATCATTATGCATAACCATTTCACCTTCCTATATCTATATATATATATATATATATATATATATATATATATATATATATATATATATATATATATGTATATATATGTATACATATATAAAACCGTTCACTACTGCATATAACATTTCAATGCTTTTTACAAAACTTTAAATAATACATGTCAGGAAGTATTTTTGTATACAGATTTCCAACAGAAAAGGAAAAGTGTAGCGGTGGGACTTGAACTGGGAATGCCTCCTCTTTGTGAGAAGGCTCTAACCACTACGCTATCACTATTTCACTTAATTTGCATATATTTTTCTTATTTTCCTCTTTGGTGCCTAAACTGCTAACTGTAGCTAAACAATGGGCAAACCCATGCAAACACGCGCAAATACAGACAGCTATATCAGAAATGAAAAAAAAATAAAACGTTTCTTTTACTTTTTATATTTGTACGGGGTTTACTGTATGGGGGAGTTTAGTGTTAGAATGTACACATGTGAGCAGACTCGCTCATGTAACTAGACAATTCCCGTGTTTCAAACTTGCAGGGGTGTGGATTTTTGGACTGATCGGCAGTCCGACATGCCCCCTACACTCGTCCACGCTCTGTGTTAGTTTTAGAGTTCAGGCAGCACACCCTCATTAATATGCATGGCACGCTGCCGTCTTACTCTTAGACTGGCTCTTCTGTGTAAGACTAATTTAGTCTTACACAGAAGATTAGTGAATCCTGGGGGATGTATTTAAAGCTTAAGTCTAAGTTCATTTATTGCCATTGTTTAAGTAAGTCTGCATGTATTTCACCATAACTAGGCATACAAAGCACTCTTAATCCCCTAGGGATGATTTTATAGTGCAGACAAGCCTCCTGCCATCATTGTCTCTTTAACGTAAACAAATTGTCTTCCAGTTCGCTTTCAAGTCAAAAAACTCAGAAAAGTCATTACAGGTTCTTTCTCTTCAATAGTTTCCACAAAATTGAGCCCAACAAGTAGATTCTCAGGTAGGTTTATCACTTTACTCCATCTTTCCTGCAGGTTTCTGCTTGAAGGACTATATTCCAGTTCTATAGTTGCTGTCTCAGCCATGTCCAGGGTGGAACTCAAAAGTAGAACCAAGGCAAACACAAGAAAAAAGTCCCAGCCACTGATAAAGGTAACTGCCAGATAAACACCGAAAATCCAAAGCATAAAAATTGTCAGGAACACCACAGCTTCACACAGTAAAAGTATTTATTTGTAAAAATGGACCAGATAAGTACTTTCACATTGTAAAACCAATGCTTCTTCAGATCATAAAAACGCAGTGACAACTCAGTTTAAAAACAGTTAGATGTTCAATCAGCTATGTTAATTCATCACTCCATTAAACCAATTTCCTCCCTTTCAATACAGATTTTAAAGAGGCACAAGCATTTATACCAGGATGTTTGTTAGCCTGTAGCCTCAATTGTGTCAGGGGAAGGATGGGTCACACAAAGATGTTCTTTATATGTGGAAAGTAAGCTTAAGGCAATGTTGGCTTTGGTCTCTGTTGTACTCAGGGACACTGAGCAATTTTTAATTGACCTCTTTTTTTTTTTGGAAAGTTGTGGTGATATAACAGGGTTTTGTCTTGTGCCCCTTGATGTAGTGAATTTATTTACGCGCATCCCAAATGAGCATGGCCTTGATACCATTAGAGAACTGTTGACACACAGATGGGATTTCGACAACAGTCAGGATGACATTGTTTGTTGCTTGTTGGATTTGGTTCTAAACAATAATGCATTTTTGTATGGTGACTGCTTATATGCACAAAAATGGGGGGTGGCCATGGGCACCCCCTGTGCAAATTCATATGCAAATGCAGTAATGAACTCATGGGAGGAACAGTTTGTGCTTAACAATAACAATATATACAGACCATACATGAGATTTTATTGTTGTTTTGTGGACGATGGTTTTATCTTGTGGGGAGGGGGCCAAGAAGAATTGTATGGCATTCTTCACTACACTAACCATACTACTGAATTTTTGAAGTTTGCTATGTCCATGTCACAGAAAGAGAGAGATTTCTTGGATGTACGATTAATGGTTAACCAAATGGGTTTGATAGATACCAATTTATTCCAAAAGGGATGTTGGAAAATAGTTACTTGTCCTTTGGTAGTATGCACCCCAGGCATATATATCCTAATGTAGTAAGAGGCCAATACATGAGAGCCTCTAGGCAATGCACACAAGAGGTAGCATTTCATGAAAACATTGATGCATTGAGTCAGCATTTTTTGAAAAGGGGCTATAAGAAGAACCTTCTGATACAGTATAAAGAGAGGGTGGTCAAGGATAAAAAAAACATTGCTGCCCCATCCTTCTCTAGACGTGCTTCTACTGCTCATAAGGATAGGAGCTTTGTCAGTAAACTCAGATGTGGTCTGAAGTACACAAATGATGTAGGCTCTGTTTGTAATATTATGCGAGAAAACTGGGGAATACGCACAAGTGCCAACAAGACAGCTGAAATAATTGGGAATAATCCCTCCTTTATGTACAAAAATTGTTTAAACTTGAAAAGACAAATGTGCACAGGGAAGTGTAATACTAGGTCAAGTAACTTGCTATCTGCCAGACTTGGTACATACAGTTGCAGGTATCGCAGAGCCTGTACATATATTTCACAGGAACAAGTATTTAAACATCCACAGATGAAATATATTTTTAGTCCCCGATTCTATGGATTGTAGTACAGCAAATGTGATTTACTTAGCCATGTGCAAGTCCTGTACAGGATTCTATGTTGGTAAGACCAATAAGAGATTAAAAGATTTTTAGTCATTCTTCTGAGATTAGGACTTGCAGTATGAACAATGCAATAGCTAAACATATTAAAGAAAATGCAGGACATGAGTTTGTTTTTAGAGTACTGCAAATAGTTCATGTGGGCCACCGGGGGGGGGGGGGGGTGATCTCACTAACTTTACTGAAACAGTAGAACTTAAATGAATGTTGAGGCTACAGGCTGATAAACATCCTGGTATTAATGCTTGTATCTCTTTAAAACCTGTATTGAAAAGGAGGAAATTGTTTTAATGAAGTGATGATTTAACATAGCTGATTGAACATCTAACTGTTTTTAAACTGAGTTGTGACTTTGTGTTTTTGTGATCTGAAGAAGCGATGGTTTTACAACATGAAAGCACTTATCTGGTCCAGTTTTACAAATAAATACTTTTACTGTGTGAAGTTGTGGTGTTCCCGCTAATTTTATGCTTTGGATTTCTAGTGTTTATCTGGCAGTTACCTTTATCAGTGGCTGGGACTTGGTTCTTGTGTTTGCCCTACTTTTTCCTTTACCTATGCTGCTGGGCACTTAACCGACATTCCAACTGGCTGCATATTTGTCTCGATCCTGCTATGGTGTTCTTCTTCTTCCGCACAGTAGTTGATATCCTCCTTGTCTGTAGGGTTAGTATGCACCATCATCTCTCCCTTCTATGGCATTTCAGAAGAACTTATATCTGTATAACTCCATGTTGCACTCCTCTTTGCCACTAATGCATGCTTCTTAGATGCAATCAATGTCCATCCTCCCCTAATGCATCATTGTTTGCAGCTCTCCCATCCCCCACATGGACTCTTTCTATTACTGAGTAAAAGTTATGGTCTGAATCAGACTTGCTATGTTCTGCATCTATTTCCACCCACCAAATACTACCTGCATATATACATAGTGCCCTGTTTCTGCTTCTGTTACTTTTCCTCCCTCTTCCATCTTAGTTTAAATGCACAGTCATTGAGCTTCAACCTAGTTATAAGCATAGCTGTATGTTCTAGGCTAGTACAGGGCATGTCACTTACATAGAGCTAGTATTTCTGCCATGTCCCCACCATACTGTTATCAGTCCAAAGCCTTTCTCCCTTTTCCAGAGCTGCAGGAAATCATTGTTCTCCCTAATTCTTGCTTCTTCTGTTAGCTAACTGCTGGCACAAATAACAACAAGAGGATTTATTCCCATGTTGCTCATCTTGATAATGATGAGATTGGAGACGTGTGATATTCATATGACACGTCGGTACTCTTGCCTTTTGTTCAAATGTGAGTATGTGTGTGGGTCATATCAATTTATGAGTGCATGCCATTTCAATTGCTACATAGATTCAGTATGTGGAAGAAGTAAGAGGTGGGAAGGTTGTGATATTATTTTGATCAAGTCATTTGCTTGCATGACACCTGGGCATCACATGAATATCTTCTTTTTACTCATTTCCAGGTGCAGTGGATGTGGCAATGACTGGAATCAACAGGTTATGGCTGTAACCAGTACTGCTAGCAAAATGACAGCAAATTTTACATCTAATCTATGTATTCTTAGGGTGTCAATTCTGGCTGTGCATCTGGTAATGATGTCACGGGCTTTCACATCACAATACAACCAGTAAAACACAGGACAGACAGACAGACAGAAGCCATGTCTAGTCTGACTATTTGGCAACTGTGACATTTTGGCACAGTGGAGGCAGAGGCCTCAGAGACACATTTGGACACATCCAGCACTTACAAGGAATAATCCAGTAAGATAGTGCTGTTGCCATCTCCAGCACACACATTCAAGAGACAGGCTGAGAAAAGAGCCAGTGGGTGCAGGTAGGCATCTATAGCAAATGACACAAAGAGTAAACACTGTATGCCTGGCTAGAATGATGTAACCTTCAAGCGATATTTGCTGTTTGAGTCCAGTGGTCAGTTGTCAGCTAACACACAGTTACATAACTGTCCATGCTAAGTCATACATGAAAATCATCACTCTGAAGGTACCAAGAAGTACTACCAAGACACTGATGACAGCCTTGTAGGATAATCCAGACAGATGCCACACAGAAGCATACATTTGCTAGCATGTATGTGAATCAACATTTCTCAAGTTTGGCATATGGTGTTCAGGATATGGCATATTTTAATTGCAGGGTAGATGGGGTTTCAGTGTTGTCAGTCTGGTGTCATATAGGATGATGTCCTGTTGACAATGGCACTAAAAGTTAATATTGTGTCTGGTGGAGTGGCTGTAGGTTTGAGCTGTATCATACTTAGATACACATGCAAGGTCATCCTATGGCTCCCACCCATTGACAGCAATAAATTGAAGTGAGAGACTGGGATGATGCTCCAACAGCAATACACATGAGCTTGATATGGGAGTGGTAAAGATTGTGCTGGGCATGGCAATGAGTCACCTACAGCTACATACTGTGGATGCATCTGCTGGTGACGCAGTGGATATTTCATAAATCTAAAGCCCACCTACCTGATGCGTGCCCCCCCACCACTTTGTCTTCTATATGCTCTGTTACCTATAAATAAATATAAAATGATGGCTGTGCTGCAGGATGCATACTGTTCAAAGTAGTGATGTCTGCTGCAGCAAGTACACAGGACATTCTATAGTCTAAGTGCCCTGATCATACTGTGTTATCACAACACCCTTGCTCCATGTGTCATGTTACTCTTGCTGCATTCTACACACATGTCCTGTCATATGACCATTTGATTAGCATCCTGGCAGGTTGGACTCATCTATATTCTGCTGACATTTGAAGACCCTCCATAGGATCATTTTGCTGTCTTCCTCCGTCCAATATTTTTTTTCATAGAACTTAAGGTATTAACAGCAGTGCTTCAGCCATGGGGTGGAAGCTATAATTTTAAGATGTTACCATACTATGCAGCGTGGTACTAATGATGATAATGTGAGATGTTTACTCAAGTGTGTACTGGTATGCATCCCAGCATGAGTCCAGCAAGGGTAATAGGATTTCACCCGTCTCAACATGTAGAGACATACAGCCCTGATCAACCAGAGAGCATCACTGAATCATTCATCTGTGGCATTTTGTATTGTACATGAATGTGACAAATCATGGCTGTCAATGATGACCACTGTAATAACCATTGGAAATATATTTGTGTTGTTGCTGTACATGTCCTGCTGTCATAGCAACATTGTTGTTTTTCTGAGCTTCTTTACTTATCCAGTAGGTGGCCATGTCAGATACATTTATCAGCAAAAATCTAATTTAATGTTTACTTTCTCCTTTTGTGTATATGATGCACAATACTATAGAATATGACAGAGATGTTGGCTATTTTCTCATCTGCATAATATATGACATGGCAGTTAATGGGTGTCATCTCTTGCAGCTATTATAGTTGTGAGATTCATCAGTCCTTGTAGCATTTATAGTGACATAGGTGCAGTACTTAGCATCCAGGACAGTAGAACATGGACTATGCCATAAAATATTAATATATCCATGTGGTATTTGGCAGTATTCCTGAAAACCTGATGTATTTTGCTACCTGGCATACGTATTGCTTAGAATCTGAGATATTATATAATAAAGAGTAGCCTGGGACACATCAACAGTATTCCCAAGTAAAGCTGTAATGTCTCAGATGTGCTCTACTCAGTTATACGGATACATTACTTTTCCCAGTCAAGGGTTGACCATTAGCATGTGTTTATCATGGGTGATGCACACATGTGGTACACCTCCTTTTTCTGTTTTCTTTCCATGCTGTATTGATCTACCACCTCCTCGTCAGAGCATTAGTGTGTTACTGTAGTTTCTGCTGCCAATCTGTGAAGGAAGATGTTCTGCTGGAATATCATACTCTCTTTTAATCTGATCATGCTATCAGTATTCTGCCACCTTGTAATGTCCTCTGAACATTTTCATTCCTAACTTTACTTGGTGGGGTGTATCCCTTGTGGTTTGTATCAAAATCACGTCATGAGTGCAGCTTTTCTAGGCACACATCATTTGCATATTAAATAAAACACTCCTGTTATATTCCAGCAGATTGCATAAAGACAAGTCATTCAGAACAGCATTTGAACATTGTGTACAATCTTTGCAAGTTGTTGTGCAATTCAGAATGCAACTGTTTTCAGTTAATATCATGAAGAGTACATAATGCAAACAAAATAATACTTGTTTTGATTGAATATATGAATGTCAAAATACTGAGATTTAGTGAGATAAATATAATTCTTCCAGTTTGTATGAGTGGTTCAAGGGGCAGCATACTTGCTTTTGATACTAAAAGGTCTGAAGTCTTTGGATTCATTTCCCACAAGTACTGGATTTTTTTCTCATTACTGATGCCATAGAGCAGCAAAATGGAAGTTTTGTTCTGTGTGTGCCAGGCATTTGATGAGATATTAAAATGAGGTACCCTGTGTCTGAAATAGTCATAGCTTCAGGTGGAGTAAATGAGTGCATAGCGCCTACTGAAAAGAATAGAGGTTCTTTACATTTTATTAATCATATGTATTTTTTTAAACTGTATATCTATGGCTTAGATAAACTTTTCATATTTATATAAATACATAAAATAAAAATGTATATATTGTATTTATATAAATACAAGAACAGAAAAACAACAATGATCATAATCATTTGTTTATATCCCATTTCCATATTAATTTATTTATTACATCTACACCCTTTCTGTCTCCACCGTTACTAAATCTTACCCCCGGATTCTCTATGCCTTGCATGGCATGCAAAATCGGTGCAGGAGCGCTAGCAGGCAATATGTCTGCTGTGCGATCCAGGAACAGCCTGCAAGGGCGTGCACGAGTGCTCCTGCACTAGCCCTGCACGGACTAAGCCCCTGTATGCAAATCACCCCATTTGCATGAGAAATCCATGCAAATGAGGTGATTTTGTGATCCAGGAAGCTTGCAACCGGCTGTGCAGGACTAGTGCAATCTGTCGAAATGTACTCGGTTAGTAATCGAGTACATTTCTGCAAAATCCAAAACTGAGCTATGACAGCTCCAAATAAAGGCTGCATATCACTTAGGAAGCATGCCAATGGCCAAATATAAGGCCATTGGCAATGCAAATAGTGAAAAAAATAAAAAAAAACAACTTTTATTTTTTTTTAGCTGATCTGTTTAAGAGTAGGGCAGCGGCTCGCAAACGGGATTGGGGGGAAAATAACAAAATGAACCTAAATTAAGCATTCTAACTAAAATCACTATTCTGCCATGCAAGTCAATGGCAGGCAGAAGACAACATGGCCAGTGAGGAGTGGTTGCTAAGGGGGGAGGCTCAGTGTGAGACATGTAACTATGCATTAGCAGGCAATCCTATGCAAATGAGGGGAATGAATCCCAGTTTTCCACAGCATACTAGTCAGGTCCCAACAGTGTAAGAGTAGGAATAGCTTGCTGCACGCCCAGGAGTTAGCTGACATCATGGGGGGTGTGTGTCAGGCATAATGTAAGCAGATTGGAGACCTGTGGCTCAAGTTTGCTCCTAGCTTAGCACAGCTAAGCTAGGGGGTGTGTCTGAATCTGCCTAGCATTCTTTACATTGCCTAAGCGGGTGAACGTGCCGTGCACCAGGTTTTACAGGAAGAAAAAAAAATTAAACCAGGAAATAGCAGCACTGTGCACATTTGATCACTCTGTTGGCGCGGTGCACTCAGGCTTAAACAGGAAGGCAATGGGAAGGGAAAACAGCAGTAGGAAGTTATTCAAGGAGAACTAGCATAGCTGGCAGGTGAAATGTATCAGAATCAGCCAATTACACAGGCAGCAGATCAGCCCAGCCCAGAATACTACTACAAATTATGCAAACACTTTCCCCTCTGGTTTTTCCCACACTCCGGTGTAAACAAGTGGGGAACTTTTAACACTCACAACAGCAAAATGATAGAGGCTGCAATAGCTATCATAAAACTTGTGGAAGAGGCTGAGTGTGGTGAGGATGTGAATGCTGTCCACCAACCCACTGTGAGGAGACGGAGAAGAATGTACAGCCAGAGGGTAACCTACCAGGGGCTACATGAGCTGGAAATAGTGGAGCGCTATAAGGTGGAAAGGTACCTCCTACAGCAAAGTGTTGAGCTGTGCTGGCCACGCCTGACACACAGAACTAACAGAGGGGAACCCATCCCAGTGGATACCAAGGTATGTGTAGGCCAAAGAATACTAGCTACAGGTACCATCCAAAGGCCAACTGGGGATATGATGGGGATCTCACAGGCAGCAGCATCCAAGGTACCAGTTCCTGGATGCCATGTCAGCACATGTCGGTGAGCACGTATATTTCCCCAACACCCGTGAGGCATTGGCCAGCAATATGCAACTGTTCCACCAAATAGCAGAATACCCTGAGGTAGTGGGTGCTATAGACTGCACACACATATGCATCAAAGCACCACCCGGTGAGCGAGGTAGGGTCTACATCAACAGCAAGGGTTTCCCCTCCATCAACTGCCAGGCCATGTGCGATGCCCAGGGCATAATAATGAAAATGTGTGCTGGCTGCTGGAAGCTATCATGATTCCTACATCTGGCATCTGATGCAGCTGTACCAGATATTTTCCAGTGCGGACATCCATGATGGTCACCTAGTGGGGGATGCTGGATACGCACTAGAGCTGTGGCTGATGACACCCATCAGAAATGCACACACACCCGAACAGGGACTCCATAATAGTAGAACATGTGTTTGGAATGCTCAAGTCATGGTTCTGGTGCCTGGACACATCCTGTGGAGCCTTGCAGTACTCACCATCTACATGTACCCAAATTGTCATCATATGTGCCATGCTACACAATATGATCCTGTGGAAACAGCTGCAGCAGGAACAGCAAAGGCAGGGCCACATAGCGCCCCACCATTGCTAAGGCCTGCACAGGCCTAGAGTGACTTGGAGGAGGAACAACCTGAGCCTGCCCCAGTAGGCAGAAGGGGGCATGCCCAGTATGCCCTGGCCTTGGCAAAGAGGCAACTCATAGCACATACACTTTTACAGGAGGGACCCAGGGAATAACCCCTCTCTCTGCTCTCATATACAGTAAAAGGGATGCCAAACATTACACTACCTGTGCTCAACCATATGTAGGAAGTGTATTACGTGCATCCGACATAGGCAGCCCTGCAGCACCACCCTCAATACTGGGACACCCACAAGGTAAGTGACTCACACATGCCAGTCAGGAGGGTTCACATACCCAACAGCAGTCACAGTCAGCAGGACAGGTGCAGACAAACACAAACAAAGGCTGTGCTATGGTCTCTGAATGATGCCTATGCCTATGAGTAAACTCCCCAGGCCTACACAGACAGACTACAGTAGGTCAGGCAGTGGGATGTCAGTTCTGAAGGGTAGGAAGTCAGAAACTAATGTGTAGTTAAATACAAGCTAAGATTTGTAGTATACTGGTATGCCTCTAGGCAGCATGATAGGTAAGACTACAGAATGAAATAGATTACCTGACATACCAGTAAAGTTATAGCAAATGTGTACAAGTGTCAGGTGTCCCATCCCCTACCTACGTAGACATGTAGTAACAGTCAGATATGCCCCCAATCCTGTGTAGACATGTAGAAATAGTCAGGTGTGCCCCCATCCTACATAGAAATGTAGAAATAGTCAGGTGTGCCCCCCCATCCTATGTAGAAATGTAGTAACAGTCAATGCCAAGTGATAGACAGATACCCTGCAGAAACAGTATGCTGTCTGTAGGTGTACAACACATGGGTCAGCACTGCAGTACAGACTACCTGGACTTGATCCACACATTCAATACAGATGGGCATACTGGGCATGCTCACATACTTAGAGAAATGAAGGCAATGTCAGTTAACAACACAGTGAAAGGTCATACTGGGCATGCTCACACACTTAAACACATGAAGGCCATGTCTGCAAACACCAGTGGACCAGACATATCTGGCAGTTCAGATGTTATTGCAGACACTCCTGAGTATGCACCACACATGCTTTGCACACGCAGAGGACAGGAATACAGACATATATCTAAGGACAACACAGTATAATAAGCCAAAGATAGATGTACATAGATGTGTGTTAGAGGGTGACTGTGACAAGGAGCTATCCAGGCCTGTCCCACCCAGCACACAGCCAAAGGGCCACAACTACATGAGGTCCAGCTGTCACTCACTGTAGATACTAGCCACTGGTATCTGTCAGCAGTACATACTATGTGATGCACGTGCTAGCTGTGCAACAAGACTGCACAAGGAAGTAGTCATCTAGCATCTGTATACATGTACCTGTGAAATATGACCCTGTGTGTGGCCGCATGTGATGTGTCGACCTCTAGATGAATGGGTTATGGCCCATGCACAGACACTACCTTCCCCATAGCCCTACTACGACAGGGCTGCTGAGGTCATCCACTGTGAAATACACCTTTGGGAGAGTTGTAGCCCAGTAATCTCCATGGTGTGTCCCATAACTGCATACTGCTGTAGTGTGATAAACTAGTTAGGTAGGAGTTCCAATCCCAGGCATGGCAACTGTGTGTGTGTTTGTGTGTTTGTCTGTCTTTGTCTGTGTAGATAGCAATGCTTTTTAGGGTAGTCACACTCCCTACAATTGAAATGCTCTACTTTGATAAGGCTGCTGATGTGATCCACCTAGAAATACACCTCTGGAAGGTTGTAGCCCAGTAATCTCTGTAGAGTGTCCTATAACTGTATACTGCTGTAGTTTGATAAATTAGTTAGGAAGGAGTTCTAATCCCAGGCTTGGCAAGTGTGTGTGTGTGTGTGTGTGTGTGTGTGTGTGTGTGTGTGTGTGTGTGTGTGTGTGTGTGTGTGTGTATGCATGCATGTGTGTGTGTGTGTGTGTGTGTGTGTGTGTGTGTGTGTGTGTGTGTGCGTCTGTGTGTGTCTCTCTGTCTGTGTAGAGAGCAATGCTTTTTAGGGTAGTCACACACCCTACACTTCAAATGCTCAACATTGGCAAAGCTGCTGATGTCACACACCTAGAAATACACCTCTGGGAAAGTTGTAGCCCAGTAATCCCCATAGCATGTCCTATAATTGCATACTGCTGTAGTGTGATAAATTAGGTAGGAGTTTTAATCCCAGATTTGGCAAGTGTGTGTGTGTGTGTGTGTGTGTGTGTGTGTGTGTGTGTGTGTGTGTGTGTGCCTCTGTCTGTATAGAAAGCAATGCTTTTTAGGGTAGTCACACTCCCTACACACCAAATGCTCAATATTCGCAAAGCTGCTGATGTTATCCACCTAGAAATACACCGTTGGGAAGGTTGTAGCCCAGTAATCTCCGTAGCGTGTCGTATAACTGTGTATTGCTGTAGTGTGATACATTAGTTAGGTCGGAGTTCTAATCCCCAACTTGGCAATTGTGTGTGTGTGTGTGTGTGTGTGTGTGTGTGTGTGTGTGTGTGTGTGTGTGTGTGTGTGTGTGTATGTCTTTGTCTGTGTAGAGAGCAATCCTTTTTAACATAGTCACACTCCCTACACTTCAAATGCTCAACTTTGGCAAGGCTGCTGATGTCATCCACCTAGAAATACACCTCTAGGAAGGTTGTAGCCCAGTGATCTCTGTAGCACATCCTATAACTGTGTAATGCTGTAGTGTGATACATTAGTTAGGTAGGAGTTCTAATCCCTCACTTGGTAAGTGTGTGTGTGTGTCTGTGTGTGTGTGTGTGTGTGTGTGTGTGTGTGTGTGTGTGTGTGTGTGTGTGTGTGAGTGTGTCTATGTAGAGAGCAATGCTTTGTAGGGTAGTCACACTCTCTACACTTTAAATTGTCAACTTTGGCAAGGCTGCTGATGTCATCCACCTAGAAATACACCTCTGGGAAGGTTATAGCCCAGTAATCTCCATAGTACATCCTATAAGTGCGTACTGCTGTAGTGTGATACATTAGTTAGTTAGGAGTTCTAATTCCAGACTTGGCAAGTGTTTGTGTGTTTGTCTGTCTATGTAGAGAGCATTTTAGCCTAGCTACACTCCCTACAATTCAAATGACCTACTTTGGCAATCCTGCTGATGCCATTCATTGTGAA
Organism: Protopterus annectens; assembly: GCF_019279795.1. Taxonomy (NCBI): domain Eukaryota; kingdom Metazoa; phylum Chordata; order Ceratodontiformes; family Protopteridae; genus Protopterus; species Protopterus annectens. Next base: position 1,662,800,999 of record NC_056735.1, on the reverse strand, counting down.
ATATACCTTTGAGAAGGTGTTCTCCAATAATCCCCATGGTGTATCCTATAACAGTTCCATGCTGTAGTGTAATATAGACCTCTGTTAGGGGTTCTATACCTACAGATGTTGTCTGTGGATGTTTTTTGTGTGTTTCAATGTCTGTGTAGAGAGCAATGCATTTTAGCATAGCCACACTGCGTATATTTCAACTGCCCTACTTTGGCCATCCTGCTGAAGTCATCCAATGTGAAGTACACCTTTGGGGAAGGTGTACTCCAGTAATCTCCATGGTGCATACTATAAGTGCATAGTCCTGTAGTGTAATAAACTAGTTAGGTAGGAGTTTTGATCCCAAGATGATAGTGTGTGTGTGTGTGTGTGTGTGTGTGTGTGTGTGTGTGTGTGTGTGTGTGTGTGTGTGTGTGTGTGTGTGTGTGTGTAACTCGTATCCTGTGTGGAGGTGGTTGCGAGTGTGTAACAACTGGGCCCAATGTGGAGCGGGTTTTGCAAATTTCTTATGTGGTGGCCCTAGTATATATCACAATGTCTACCATACAGGGAAAACAGATGTGAAATAGACGAGAGGCTGGGGTGCAGATCCATAAAAAACAGAAGCCAGCAACTGCGAGCTGTATAAAGTAATTTAATTAGTTATAAAAATAAAAAAACACAAGAATAAACAAACCAGTTTCAGCTATGGTGTTAACCTAGCCTTCATCAGCGTAAATTCCCAAAACATCCTGAGGTTCTTTTATACACATGGAAATAATTAATCACAAAGTTTCACTGGTGAGCTCATGAATATTCATTAGTATACCAAATCATAAATATTCATTAAGACCAGGCTGGAAAAGTCCACCTAATTTCATATTCCATTTCGTTTCCTTTGCATTTAGTTTGCTGTGCCAACCAGATTTGTTAGATCTGTCGCCTATTATTTTATCAATGATGGTAAAATTAAATTTTGCTGTAGTATATTTAAGAGTATGCTTATACAGGGCATTACTCATTCTCTTACATTTAACATCACTGAGGTGTTCAGAAATATGTAACTTAAGAGGTCTGGATGTTTGTCCTAGGTAGAATGCATGACAACTACAACAAGCCATGTAGATGATCCAATCTGTACTGCAATTTGCAAAAAACCTGATGTCATATATGGTACTGCAATTGCTACTGGAGAACTGTTTGGTTTTTAACACATGTTGGTTACTATGCACTTTGGACGTTAGTGCATTGTATACCAACATACCACATTGGGCAGGGCTAGATGCAATAGAATATTGGCTATACAAATCAGAGATATATAAACCCGGCTTTAACACTTTTCTTATATACCTAACTGAACATGTTCTCACCAAAAATGTTTTCTTCTATGGCAAACAATGTTATCTCCAAATACGGGGTACTGCAATGGGTCCATCATTTGCCCCCATATATGCAGATTTTTATATGGCATACATAGAAGAACAAATCATTTATGATGTTACACACAACATTTATTTGATGGAAATTGATATTTGGCATAGATATCTGGATGATTGCTGGATGGTGTGGAGGTCTGACATGGAATACTTGATGGAATTTGTTGAGTATCTCAATGATAATAAATGGGGCTTACAATTCACTATTAACTATGACCAGCACAAGATTACATATTTGGATGTGCTGGTCACAAGGAATAAAGATAACACCCTCCGTAAAGAAGTATTCAGAAAATGCTCAGAATATAACACCTTACTCCACACATCCAGCTTTCATCCAGCACATATCACTAAAAACATCCCCAAGTCTCAATTTATTAGGATGAGACATATTTGTTCAGAAGAAAATACCTTTGAGGTTTTTTTGTAAAGATTTGTCCAATAGGTTCCAGGAAAGGGGCTACAGTATGGGTTATGTACATACAGCAAGCAATTATGCTGCAAATTTAGACAGAGAAGACCTCAAGTACAAACATAAATCACAGAATACAAACAACAATCTACAATTTATTACTACATATGGTAGAAATACCAACAGAGTCATTGATGCCATCAGACAACACTGGAACATTCTTCTAGCTGATAATGTTTTGTCACAAAATTTATCCGAGACCTGCATGTTCTCATTTAGAAGGGGGATATCTTGGATCTCATTTCAGCCACTATAAACATCATCATGATGCCATCAATCAGAATATGACCCAAACCTTAATTTCTGGAGATAAACATGTGGGCTGCATGCCATGTGGTCATTGAAGCCATCGTAAACATGTGTTAAAAACCAAACAGTTCTCCAGTAGCAATTGCAGTACCACATATGACATCAGGTTTTTTGCAAATTGCAGTACGGATTGGATCATCTACATGGCTTCTTATAGTTGTCATGCATTCTACCTAGGACAAACATCCAGACCTCTTAAGTTATGTATTTCTGAGCACCTCAGTGATGCTAAATGTAAGAGAATGAGTAATACCCTGTATAAACATACTCTTAAACATACTACAGCAAAATTAAATTTTACCATCATTGATAAAATAATAGGCGACAGATCTAACAAATCTGGTTGGCACAGCAAACTAAATGCAAAGGAAAAGAAATGGATTATGAAATTAGGTGGACTTTTCCAGCCTGGTCTTAATGAATATTTATGATTTGGCATACTAATGAATATTCATGAGCTCACCAATGAAAGTTTGTGATTAATTATTTCCATGTGTATAAAAGAACCTCAGAATGTTTTGGGAATTTACACTGATGAAGGCTAGGTTAACACCATAGCTGAAGCCGGTCTGTTTATTCTTGTGTTTTTTTATTTTTATAACTAATTAAATTATTTTATACAGCTCACAGTTGCTGGCTTCTGCTTTTTGTTGACCATGTGTTTTTGAGCCGTGCAATCACTTCCGTGCAGGGGGATTCCTTTTGAGTGCAGATCCATACCTATACATGTGACATCAAGGCCAGGCAAACACAGTTAGCAACATCACTATTACCCAGAGAACATTCTCAACCCATGTCTCACACACACACAGACACACACACACACACACACACTTGCCTAGACAACAACCAATATGTTGGTAGTACACTGTATATTGCTCACTGATAGTAACTCTAAAGTGATTGCAGTGGGCTACAGAGGGCATGGCACCCTGACCATCTGTTCAATAGGTACGTACATGCAGACAGTGCACCTTCCCCATGTTCCCTACTGGACACCTGCAAAACCTGTGATGCCATCAAATGTGACCCACAAAGGACATACCATGCCTGAAAACATGCCCCTGTATGGACAGATGCCACTGACACTAGGGAACACCTTTAGCATGCTATCAATGTAGGTGCAGGGTAAACCTGCTGTCCATTACCTGTTCCCACCACAGCAGGCCAAGACTGGCACATCTGATGATAATTTGTGTACACAACATGGGCCAGACACCCCAGGTACAGTTCCACATGTCACTGTACATGCATGTGGGAGGTGTGCACATCCCAGACATTGTCTATGCCATGGACTAAGGAACACATACATGGCAAGCGATGCACAGCATTGGCCATATGCAATAGTCACCCAAGTGACTGGATGGTGGATACAATATTGACCTGTGTGGGCAAATCCAGAAACTACACTCCTTAGCCACAATGTAGACCATTGTCATGTGGTCTGATGCCAAGGTATACCCACCACGTAGCCTTGTATAGCCATCTGGTACAGTTGACCACCACACACCCATGAAGAATCGCACCCATGCATGTCAGTACTGGCACCCTGTGTGTGTGTTTGTGTGTGTGTGTGTGTGTGTGTGTGTGTTGTATTATGCGTATGATCAAATTCACACTCACTACAGCCCCCATTGGTATACTGAAGCATGCTGGCTGATGTCAGACACCTCCCCATACCCTTTGCCCATATAACCTCCGTCTGACCCCTGTAGTGCATGTGATACCTGCACAGTAATGTGTTGTGGCAATCTCACTAGTGATGAGTTGTATTCCTGGCCCTGCCATGTGTGTCAATGTGTGTGCATCCCTGTGAGAGTGCGGCTGTGTTGTCGCTGGCACCTGGTCATGCGGACAGGCACATGTACTACACCTACCATATAGCTACCATATCCCTGTTGCGGATGTCACGCACCAGCACATATATGTTCTGAGGGCTCCTCACCATGTAACCTATGTGGCGCATCCAGTAATGATAATGATACCCTGTGCTGGTAGGTGTGTGACACAAACATGTTTAGGTTTTACTCTCCCACCCCTCTCTGACTTGTCTTTGACTCTGTCTGCCTATCTCACTCCCTCTCTGGTGAATGTGAAGACCTACACCTGCTTTGCTTAGGCAGCAGCATGTGTATTTTAAGTGATGCTCATGATCAGCTGATGGCCTGTGCACGAATTTCAGCCCTTCTCTAGCTGATTGCATGTGGAACAGCTGTGGTAACATTCCCATAGCCAATTGCATGGAAACACACTCCAATATCTAGGAACATCATGTTGGTGTTGGGCCTTTCCATTCCCTGTGAGCAGGAACTCGATCTGTTGTTTGGGAAACAGCATCTCAGATGGATTGGGGATTTAACTCTAACAACATTCACTGTGGAAACAGGGCAACACACAGGATGGGGGATGTACCTGACCTGACTACAGACTGTAAGTGCTGCTATACTGTATTTGGAGTAATGTTGGTTTAACAGGGTGTGTGTGGGTATGGCTTTCCTACATGTTGCAATACCTGCCATGTCAGTGCTCTGTGTATGAGGAATCCCCATTTGTAAGGTCATCTGCAGAGTGGGCAGTGTGTGGTGCCTTTAGTTTCATGTGTTACCCACCGAGCACTTATCTGTGAACTGCAGTAGGTAGTGTGAGGATTGCAGTCTGTAGAAGGTGGAACCGTGACAGTTACTGACTTCATATCCCTCATGGGACATATAATGCAACAAACCCTGTTACAACAGTAAATGTATGAGGTTATCACAGCAATATGTCAATATTGGCCTTGTGTAAGTGCTTCCAGCCACACCTCTGTCAACCTTTGTATATATGTCAAGCATTAAGAGGTGCATATGTGCTGTACACCATAATTAGTGACATCATATCTGATAACAACCCAGTGAGATATCAGACTGCTACACATGTTATGTACAGTAGGGGTTATATTTGATGACATAACCTGGGCATTCTGTGGTTGTGTGTACAGTACTGAGGTCTGTGTACTTATGGTGAATGTCAACAGTGTATGTAATGTTAATATGTACTTTGGCCTATGTACAGACTGTGGTATATGTCATTGTTCCTGGTCCCGTCCTATTTGATGTTACATGCTGCTCTACTGTATGTTACCATATTGGCTTACATGTTTGTAGGGCCATACACACACATGTCCCATACCACAGACAGGCATCAGACCACACTGTGAAGCAGCCCAGTATATGTAGGGTTTGTGTGTGAGTGGCACACATGAGGATGGTGTTGAACAGATAGTCCATATACTGTAATAATATGCTAGCAAACCATATGTGGCTGTGGCTGTGTTCACATTGGATGTAGCTATGCACTGTCACACAGGTGTACCTTCCCTGTGCTGTGACATGCCTGTAGAGCCTGCTATATATGCAGGTACATGTGCATTCCCCCATAGGAAATGTAGGCCAGTGTTGGGCCAGTCTGCCTGTAGCCTGCGCAGTGCTTTGTTACATGCCTAACAGCTTAGTGTACTTACCCATCGAGATGTCATATCCAGATACTTGCCAGGTGTACTGCTGCCGGGCCTCCCTTAACAGTCATGCATGCCAGACAGAGCAGTGAGATGCTGTACAGATGTATGTCAATATCTAGTGGGTAGTATGTGGCCCTGGCACCTCTGTACCAGTGGTTAATATGTATCAGGACAGACATTGGTGTGTGAATGCATAACCTATGGGGGCATATGTATACCAGTCATTACCTGTTATACCCATCTACATGGCTGTTAACATCCACATTGTCAGGCTTAGTCCACATGTTTTGCATTGAGGGGTTCTGTGTATATCTCTGGACTTTCTAGAGTGTGTCAGAATGTCCACATATAGTGGCCAATATCTCTGCTGTAGTCCACAGTAGCATTATGTGCTAGCAGCAGTACTGTACTATGATGTCCTTAGGATGTCTGTCAGTAGCCAGTGGTGCACATGTGAAAAGCAGATGTGACCTCACACACATATCATGTCTGTGAAGATAATCACTATTACAGTAGCAATAGTCTACTGATATAACTGCCAGACATACCTGACATCCCCTTGCACTACGTAATTGGGACTATAGGGGCTGAGGTAGGCCTATACTCCATGTTCAGGGCATATGGTGGAAATATATGTATATATAATTATCCAGATATCTATATAGATATATACACATATACATATTGACATATATAGATGGGTATGTATATGTACATAGATATACATATACACACCCAGATACATACAAATACAGAGTGATATATGGCTACACATATACAGATAGTGATACATATGCACATATACGTTTATCACACTGCCATTCCTGCCAGCAGTCCACTGCTGTTGTAGCACCCACACATACAGTGGGGCTGGGGCCATATATGTGTGGGCTTTACCTACACCATACATGTGTGCCCATATGCACTCCAGAGACCAGTGTATGCAACAGTGGTATATGGGCTTGTATTATTGAGTACAGGGGGTGCACCATAAATAACCTAGGCTGTTACAATATATGGGGTATCAGGTGTAATCTGCCTTAAAGTATCTGGATGTACAGTACCATAAAATTCACTTATATTGACATTACTTACATAAATTGGGTTAATGCAGGCCTACTGGCTCTTGCCACACAGACTGTTCTGTTTGTCAGTGTGCTTGTGATGGTGTCAGTTATGCCTTGTTCCATTTGGTCAAGTGAAGTCTTTAACACCTAGTGATTGTGTACAGAGTGTAGATAGAGGCTGCAGAACTATACACCTGCATTACTTACTGTTGATTGTTTGGTATCCTGTGGCCCAGTCTGTCTTTACTATTGCACTATTTGAAGGGCTTGGCCTGGACAGCAACAGTTGTGAACCTTTCTAGACTACTGTATTAGTATAACTGTTTCACAGTTACATTACTCTGTTTATATGGATGTCAGTGTCTGAACAGCTATATGAAATGGCATATAAATTTGTAATAGTACACAAATAATGGATTTCCATTTCTGCAGACGTGTGTGTGGTGTTTTATCCTATGACCTCTCTGTGGGTATATATTGCAGGCAACGACTGTCATTTGTATGGGTGGCTCATCCAAAGTCCAGTCGTTAAGGTGTTGGCTGTGGGTGGGGGGGGTATACCTATTCGTGCAAGACGTATATTGTTTGGGGCCTCTCAACCCCATTAATGGCGCATGTGGACATATATGTTTTAGTTAATCACCCATTGATATCTACAAATGTATGTCCATATATATATATATATATATATATATATATATATATATATATATATATATATATACTTACTTATATATAGCTATGTCCGTATATACCTACATAGATATATATCTGCTTACATATATGTAGCTTGCTGTGTATATGTTGACATATAGGTGTAGACATATACATGTGTTGATGTAGCCATTTGACTGTATATTTTTTCAGATATATATATATATATATATATATATATATATATATATATATACAAATATATCTCTACATATATAGATATGTTGTATCTGTTTAGATATTAATATATTTACACACACACATACATCTAAATGGTGGGATACATTCTCTGTACTGTTTAATGTCTGGGCTGGATGATATGTTTGTGAAAACATCAGGGTTATATGTATCTGGCATGGCTTAGTGGTAAATCCCTTTGTCTGTGGTGTGCAGGGTCCTGGGTTTGAGCCTTGCAGAGCTGTTTATATTGGTGGGCAGAAGAAGGTCCATTGGATAGAGTGATTAAGGCACTTTAAAGCAGTTGTAAACAGGTTTGCGTGGGTTTGCGTGGAGGTAAGCACTGCTAACTTCCAGTTACAGTTTCTTATGCTCAGCTTCTGTATTGCTTAACATGTGTAGATATTGCTTACCCCCACGCAAACAGGCTTAACCTGCTTACTGCTGCTTAAAAGTGCTTACTCCCCCTTACCCCTGTGCTAATTTCTTTAAAAGAAAAGAAAAGAGGGCTGATAGGAAAGTGGTTAAAAAGGGGCACAAAGAGGGAAAGTCAGTAGGGAAAATAGCTAGGGATGTGCAGGAAGGGTGGAGGGAAGGTACATAGCTGCCCAATTCTTCTACAGCAACAGCTGTGCATATACACTGAATTTGGAGGTAGGTTTGGACACTCAAACCCCTGGGAGAGGGGTGAGGACAACAATAATTTGTGATGTCAATTAGACTAGATTACATGTGTCCAGTGGACATGTGTGTGAAATGGACAGCTATGTATAGGGCGAGATTTTTTTGTGGGAACAGATTGCCCTTTTTTTTTTCAGGTGAGTGTGGGATGTTGGGGAAGAGTAATAAGTATATTTGGAGAGGTAGGTTGGTAGGTTAACAGACAAGACAAACAAGACACATACAGGGGCAGTATATGACACATGTGTGGGGTAAACACACTGATGGGGAGGGGTGTTGGGATATCGGAAGCCCACAAGCCCCCTAGTGGTAACAGTGGGACTGAGGTCCCCACCCATGGGCAGTCACTACTGCACCTTCACAGCCCCAAAGGTGGCTGTGCTGGGAGCTGAGTCGCAGAGCCAGACTGACTCTCTAAGCGTGACATGCGGCCCTCAAGCTGGTGTTGAAGATCACCAAACTGCTCGTTGATCACTCTATGCACCACGACCCCAACCTGGCGATGGGTGATAGGTGCCTGTCCATGCCCACTCCCAGGAGGGCGGCGAGCTCCATCCTCTGAGGTAGTTCCACCCGTAGGTGGTGCAGGACCAATGGACAGGGAAGTCCCGGGTTGGGCCTCAGATATGCTGGTGCCCGGTGCCATGGCAGCTGAGGTGGGACAGATGGGTCCGTTGGGACCGGCCTTCCCAAGCGTGCTATAGTGTTTGCATTTCATCATTTGTGGGTTAGTAATAGTCAACACATTCCAGGGTTAGGTATAACAGCATGCATAGATATTCCCATTAACCCAGACACCAGATGCGGAACAGTTTCATAGCAAACAGAACACATGTATATATGGAACCACAGACGTAATAAGAACAGCATGCAGGTACCTTGATGACACCATGCCCCCAATGTTGGAATAATTCAATATAGCACATGCATGGGAACCATTAACATTTTATCAAACAATTGGACATTATCAGAACATAAGTGTCATTACATACCGATTGCGGTGGGTATGTTGATTATTGTTGGATATATGATGGGGGGGAGAGAAATATGTCAATTAGCAACTAGTATATTTCTGTAGTCCATGCTACTTTCCTAGTCAGTGCTGTTATCTGTACATTACAAGTCTTACTACACTACCTTATAGCCTTAGTTTGGACAGTGATATGGCTGTCATCATCATTACACATGAACCGGTATTACCTGCAGTATACACCTCTTACCTGGTATACCTGTGGAGGAAATGTTTGTTAACACTAACTAACTGTTTGTACACATACTCCCAGATTCCGAGTTGATGTTTTGCACTATGCTATCCAACTCTTCCTGCACAGACTTTGGCCATGTGTTGACCACATGCTGGTGTGCCTGGACATATCTAGAATATTGCCATCTTCCACCTTTAGTGACCTGACACACACATATACATGCTTTCCTACACAGTTATATTATGTAGCACAGTGGGGGTGACAGTGACTAGTGATACTTTATTATTCAGAGAAACTGCAACACTTACAATTCCATACAATATCAGAGTGAACAATACCAGTACAGGTTATAATGGTCTGTATTTCACAGCACAGTGTTTGTATCCAACGTACCTGTGGAAGCAATGTTTGTTAGCACTACCTGACTGTTGCCACACAAAGTTCCAGATTACACATTGGTATCATGCACATACATCTCATTCTGTTACTGTACCCACTCTGGTCACAGCGTGACAACATGGGAGTGTAAATAGGACATACTTGACATATTACTCTCCTAACAGTTTCAGGAGTTGCTACAGTGACATGCGTGTTCTCATAGATGTTTGCCAATCACTTGTATTCCCTGTTTGCTGGCTAAACATCTGGGATCATCCCACAGACTTACCAGGGGGGCAGGCAGCATATATGGGCACATATACTGGACAGTCTGGCCTCATCTGTACAGTTGTTGGGTATGAATCTGTATGCAGCCTAATTCCACTCCCAGGATTTAGACCATGGCTGTGCCTGCTACAACTTAAACACTGTCCATCACAGCTGTGTCTGCTCTATAGATATTGCTGTATATCTCCTATCTGCTTTATGTCTTATTAATCCCCTCTGCTTTTGCATTCTGACCCTGTATTACAACACTCATACAGATTTCCTAGACAGTTATATGTTGTTGGACAGTGTGGGCAACAATGATGTGTAATATCTCATTATTCAGAGCAACTGCATATCATTCTTGTATTTCAGGGCACAGTGCTGGTATCTGACAGAGCTGTGGGAGGAATGTTTATTAGCACTTCCTGAATGTTCCTATGCACAGTACCAGATTCCACATTATTATTATGCACATACATCTCACTCTGTTACTGTAACACTCTGACCACAGCTTTGCAAGTTGGGGTGTAAATGGGAAATATGTGGCTCCTTAGTCACATAAGGTATTGAGGAGTTGCTAGTGTGCCAGCTTTGTTCTCATAGCTGTGTGTCAATCAGTTGTATTTCCTGTTTGCTGCCTATATGTCTGGGTTCATCCCACTGATTTCCCAGGGGGACAGGTTGATAGCAACATATATGGGCCACTTTAATAGACATTTTGGGCATATCTGTACAGTTGTGGGGAATGATTCTGTATGCAGACTACTACCACTGGCCGTATTCGAACAGTATCTGTGTGTGCTAAAAAAATAACAGTTCACAGCCCAGTTGCATGTGCTATTCGTTTTTTGTTGTCTGCATTTTCCCTGTTTACTGTCTATGTGTCTCTCAGTTGTACTTAATGGCCTCTGGGGATTACACCTGTCATATACAGGCATTCCTACACATTCCATTTATGGTGCACAGTGTGGGTAACAGTGTTTAATACTACAGTACTATTACATGATTGCATATCTACATTACCACATGTTACCAGGATATACACATGCAGTCCAGCAGTTACACCTGTTTTGTCAGGCTATTACACTTTTATTGACTTACAAACAATATGAGACTCTTACTGCCATATTCTGTAGTGTATGCAGTACTTGCCTTGAACAATGCAGGTTTTATACTAGCAATTAATTTACTACTACTTTTATTTTTATTTCCTATGATAGTAAATGCATGAGTATTACTGACCTGCCTCACATCACAACCTTGCCAGGTGATTGATGTGGGTCTCCTGGTTCGCGGCCCACTCCATTGCAGCCGTGGGTGACATAAGAGGAATATGTAGCCATACCTATCCATGATATACCTGAGCTGGCAATTATTACATATGTACTGAGGTGATACTTACACACGTCTGGAACATCCCCCGATGCTCTAGCCTCTTGGAGCCACTCCTCCAAGAGGTCCCCCTTACGCCGCTTCAGGTCGGCATAGTGGTGCCTGACCTGCTCACCAGTTTGAGGTATGTCAGTGGCACTGGTGAGGTCATGGGTGAGATGGTCCCAGGCCTCTGCCTTATATTGGGAGCCCTGGTACTGGACCTGCAGCAGTCTCTGAGCATAGTCTTTAACTAGGAGTCCTGCCATGACCTTGGACTCCTGGATGCACCAGCACTGTGCCCGGAAGCACACACTTTTTCCCCTTACTGCCATAGTGCCTGCAAGGGGAAGGTACAACCAGTTATGAGATGTATTTCTACCTCTTGGGTTTACGTAGGGCTGATTTCCCATGCTTTTCTGTGATTGGCCAGTTTTGAAAAGTCTAAGCTATGGGCAAACCTGCTTACTTAGGGTTGGCATTGTATAAAGGGGTATACCACTAGTCACATTCAGTTACATGGTCTACACATTGCTTACACCTCCTAGGCTGGCCTGTGCAATGCTTAGTGTTGCTTACATTAGACTTTGCATTATATTTCCTTTTGGGTATTGATTTCTTATTCATTGCATCTTATATATCTGCCAGGTATCCACAATTAATGTGTATGTACATTCTATGGGGTCCTTCTGTTTTATTGGGGACTTCAACACTCTATTACAATTACACCTCACGGGATTACTGCTGTACTCCAGTTCACATATTTATGTTATGTAGTGGGTTATGGAACATATAACTGTATACTGATTCCTTTCACAGGTTCAGTTTGGTTTTACTATGATGAGGACTTGTTTGCTGATACCTCATTTTTCAGTACTTCTGTGATGGCTTGGTGGTTAACTGCTGTGACTATGGTGTATGGGGTCCTGGGTTCTAGACCTGTATGGTTGTCTATTTTTTTGATGGCCAGAACAAGGGCTGTTGGATGCAGAGTGATTAAGGCACTTTTGAGCAGTTGTAAGCGGGTTTGCGTGAGGGTAAGCACTACTAACCTGCTGTTCCATCTGCTTACAGGGAGTTAGCTTTAGAATTGCTTAGCTAGTGTAGGCATTGCTTACTGCAGTACAAACGGGCTTATGCCCACTAACTAGTGCTTGAATATGCTTACTACTGCTTATTTGTGCTTAAATCTGCTTACTAGTGCCTTATTCATTATGACGCTGACACCTCACATGTGCATTTACTGCAGTACTCCAGTTCATAAAAATATGTTACTTAGTTGGTTATGCAACATAAATATTACTCATAACATGTTTTGCCATGGAAAATGGAATCTGCTGCAGTGAGACTTGAACCAGGAATGCCTGCTCGTAAGGCAAATGCTCTGCCCACTACACTATTGCTATGCTTCTTCATGTGCATATATCTTCCTTGTTATCTTCTTAAGCCATTTAAGCTACATTAACCATAGCTAATTGATGGGCACACCCACGTACCTACGATTAGCTTTAATCGGATTTTTTTTTAAAAAAAAGGGTTTCTTCATTTTATTCATATATACTGTTGCTGTTGTACACAAGGGGGACTGTTGGTGGGGATATAAGATCACTTCTGAGCAGTATCACTCATTGCATACCCCTTTCTACTGTTTTGCATTGTGGGGGCATGTATATTCTGAGAGCTCTGCTCTCAGATATGCCCCCTGCACTCTTACATGCTCCATGTAAGAGTAAGAGTTCAGGCAGCATGCATCATTCATATGTATGGCGCTCTGCTGTCCTGCTCCTAAACAGTCACTTTCATGCAGGACTAAGCTAGTCCTGCACGGAAAATTTGTAAATCCTGGGGTTAGCCTTTTCCTAACGAGTCTTCAGTTCACAGTTTCCATAAAACCCATGCATAAGAAAAAAATTTTATCTAAATAATCAATACTTTCTCCATCTATGGTCTAAAATTTCCTAACAGTATGATATTCTGTATTTGTCATGTAGGTAACAGTATACTGTTCTTAATTTTTTAGGTCTTACATCCTTAACACTGATGCAGTTTAAGGACATATTTAGATGTTTTTTCCACCATGAATATATTACATAAATGCTATCCTACTGCTTTATATTTCATAGCTTCCTTAACAGGCAAATTATCAAGTCATTCTTCATAGAAATTCTTGATGTTTTAACTTTATAGTCAAAAAACATCCAATGATAAATATTTGCAATCATTTGTGATATAATATTTCTGTGTAATTATGATGTATCATAATTTTCTGTTTTGTAGGGCATCATCCAAACCTATGTTCTGTATCTTTATTTTCTTCTGATATTCTGTAATATCAGCATCTTCTAAACATCGTATCCTTTTTGTTTTCAGTAATATCCCACAAATGGTATTTATTCTTCAATATGTGGTTATTTCAGAAATCTAAAGCCCATCCACTTGACATGTGCCCCCACTTTGTCCGGCCTGTGCTCTCTTACCTGTATACATAATGATGGCCATGCTTCAAGATGCATACTGTTCAAAGTATTGACGTCTTTAATAACGATGTAAACTATCTTAGCCACCTTCAAAATCCATATAAATGCATAAATGGTAAATATAATACAGGGTTAACTAACTGTAGTCACTAATTTCCCTTTGTAATATAAATCACTCATTTTATAACATTTTACCTTTAAAGCTTGCATTGCAGTGAAGGCAATACCAAACAATTACATCTCTCTTACCACAGGAAAAACAAGTATGTTTTACAGGTATGTAGTTTTTCCAATTAAAACTGGGCTAAGTAGGTATTTTGACAAAAAGTTAAATTGAACCTCTTCCATACTGCAGCTATCGTCATAAGTACTGACAACAAACAAATCTACAGTTCATCTTTGATCTTGGCTTCACAAAAGCAACATGTAGAATTGATCTCTCTCTCTTGGTAAATGAATATTCCAATACACTAAGCCTTTCAAATTTTCTTTATTTAAAGATGATCCAATACCTTTTAGTTGCATTTAAAGTATGCACAATACTGTCACTATCTATAATTTATTTTATATAAGCATTATTATATCATCTGCATAAGTCATAATAGCCAGACAAACTCCAGGTCAAAAGTTCCATGTCAATTCTTCTGTCTTTCTCATATGACTTTCTACCACAAGATTTCTTATTAACATAGGTACAGTTAAGTTATTTGGGCATTCCTGTTTCAATCCTCTTTCTATGCCTATCTTTTTACTTAGCCATCCATTTGCCATTTCTTTTAATATACCTTTTTCATATACAGATTTCTCAAACTTGATTATCTATGCAACCTTGCAAGGCAAGCAATATGCCATCATAAAAGCTACCTGATGAAATCATTGCAAACATCACTAATAAAATCACATAGAAACCTTTGGAATGAGGTCAACCATCTTACAGGATGGAATAACCTTTCTTCCTTGAATTCTACATCTTCTCCTCTTCAGCAATCTTCCTATCCCTTAGCCTAATCAAGTCCAAACTGCTTCTGCCACCCTACCACCTCTCCGTATAACCCTCCTTTCTACTCCATTACTATTACAACTATGGATGTCCATACACACTGTTCAAACAGATTAAGCCAGGTAGCCCACTGATACAGATAATCTTCACCCTTGTTTTTTTGTCACACAGAGGCTACATCATAACTCCACTAAAGCACATCTACAACCTGCTACATCATATCACCACTAAAGCACATCTACAACCTATGTATTACACTTAATATTATGTGTCTATATTATTTAAATGAAAGTCAGATTAATTGAATACTTTTTCATCGACCCCTTTTCAGCGAAAGATAACCTCCATGTATGATTGTTGCATCACAATTTTTCCCACAGTAAGTAATCAGTAGGCCAATCACATAAAAGCAGAAACATTTAAAACCTACTCTGGTGGGGGGCTACGTCCCCCATACCCCCTAACTAAATATACCAACTCCAACATTGCACTACAGTGGGGAAAAGGGCAAAGCTCTGAAGATGGCCCACCAGTTACTTACCATAGGAAAAATTGAGATTGTAACAATCATTCGTGGAGTTTGTCCTTTGCTGAAAAGAGGTAGATGAAAAGGTATTCAATGTATTTAACTTTCATTGAAATAATATAGAACCTAATATTATACCTAATATTTGGAAAAGTGCCATTGTAAAACTTCTTCCCAGAGAACCAAATTCCTCTGACTTCTGGACTACTTTTATCCTCCCTACTCCAGGAAAAATTCTGAAAATATTACCTATAGACTACAGAAAGGAGATCTGAGATGTAAAACATCAAGAATTTCTATGACGTTTACTTGCAACTCACTCAACACATCAACCAATACTACCTTCTTTCTCAAAAAGACAATATTTCCACAGCTATCTGGATACTCACTCACAGGATTCTTCCTGGAATGGACAAAGGGCTACTTGCTGGAGTCATTCTTATCTGTCTGACTAGAGCCTTTGACCTTGTTGGTCATGTAATTATCCTAGACTACCAATTCTTAGTGAATTTCAGCTCATCAACCTCTCCATCAAACCCTCTGCAGAAATGCATCTCCCAAGGATGTAGTCTGGCAACTCTCTCTTCTCCATACTCAGTAACAATCTCCCTCAACTTTCAGCATCTTATTGCTGATGACATGGTCCTATTCCACTCCAACCATTCTCTCTTTCTCTCTCTCTCATTCTCTCTCTCTCTCTTCTCTTGAACTTGAAATTGAGACTGATTTGTATGCCCTTATTCAATGCATTTTCTCATTCCCTCCATATATGCTATCATGTATCTAATGTCATTGCCCCTGTGATGAGACTGAACTAGGTCAATTGGATCAGTGCTCTACCGCAGAGCTGGATCCAGCACACACTGACCTAGGCAGCTGCCTAGGATCTGGTAGCTGGTTGGGATGCCCATCCCAGTCTTGCTTTAAAAATGCTCTGTCTTATTTAATTTGTTTTTACTCTATATCTATTCTTAACATTGATGCCTTTACTTTTAGGTACTCTTTTAAATAGCTATACACATATTCAGTTTTTTTTTGAACTATTCAGAGAAAACATTCCATCACATAATCTCTCATTTTAAGGAGAAAGGCATATTCAGTCTTAGGTATTAGGACATTTTTTGCCTATAGTTGTCCTTGCAACTGGTAAGAGAAGGTGAGAAAAAAAACATAACATTGCTTTAGTTGTATCTGCACCTTGGTGGTAACGTTGTCTGTGTGTATATTGAAGTTCATTAAGGGATCCAGTGTTACCCCAAGATATTTTTTGTTATTTAGCATTTGGAATAATATTCCTTTTTATTCTGATATAACTAAGGTAGGTAGTGATGCCATTCTCTTTGCTCTGGTGAACAGCATGATATTTGTTTTGGTACCATTAATTTAGCATTTAATATTATGGAGCCAGTTGCAAAGATTTGCGAGCTGAGGCTGTGTTGTTTGTTGCAGTATTTGGTGGATTTTCTGAGCATCAAGTAGAAGGACATGATCTGCACAAATAATTAGTTTAGTTTGGCTATGTCATATGTGATGTGATTCAGAAATAGTGGAGGTCTTAGAACCTGTAGCATAGCTAGGGTGGGACAAAGGAGGCAACTGCCCTGGGCCCAAAGTGTTTACGAGGTGCAACCTTGACCATCCTATTCTGATAGCTCTTTAAAGCCTGTATTGCATTTATGGTCAAACCTGAGCACTGTAGATCTCCTTGTATGGTCTAAAATAAATTGTAGCAAGCAGTTTGCTACAGTTTAAAAGAAAAAAAAAATAACTAAAGTCTGAGTGCTGTAGCTCTCTGTGAGAGATAAAAACTGATTGTAGCATCTGAATGCTACAAATGTAGCAAATAGTTTGCAACAGTTTCAAAGAAATAATGATTTTTTTTTCAAAGTAAAATCTCAGGAAAGAGGGTTGGGACAATGCACATAAACAGAAACTTATTGGTTCCTGCATCTCTGAAGCCCTAGACATGGATTTTTTTAAAATGCCCCTGAGGTTTGGAGAGGCACGATGCAGAAAACAGGATCTGATTGGCAGGTTACTAATAAGCTAAAATATATATTTAATTCACAAATAAATTTGATGTACAACATACTGTTAGTGTTTTAAAAATGTTGTACACCAGTTAGCTAAAGGGACTAAGGCGATGGTTGCTCAAGATTTAATTTTAAAGGGAAATAAACTGTTTGTTACATGCTTCCCTCTAAGTGGCAAATGCACCTTTATCTAGCACAATGTAAAATGGAAAATTGTTTTTAGTTTAATACAGATAGTAAGAGAGGATTATGTAATATGAAATACATTCACATGGATTAAAGAGTTATTTCAATAGCTCTAAGCAACTCATGTTACCACGGTATGTTTTAAATGCCTCACAGAACATTAATAACAGGGATTAAAATGGTGGCAAAATGGTGCTGAATTTGGTTAACTCTAAACTGTGTTTTTGAGTAAAACTTTAGTGGTGCCAGATTCTATTTTATAGGTAGAATCCTGTAATGACTTTAATTCAGAGAGGAGGATGGGTGATGGTACCAGAAATGTACAGGAATCCTGTTTAGGATGCTATGATTCTCCAATTGTTTACCAGTTTGACTATGGTATAATAATATTCTTATATTCAAGAGCATTTGGCAAGCATACATCCAGGATCATTACTTAACCAACTCAGAAGCACAGTAGTGAACCAATGGTCTTGCAGCTAATAAAGGTAATAGTTTTTAAATACAATGAATAAGCTTATTTATAGTTGAAAACATTGATAAACTATTCACAGTCTTCCAGCCAGTATTAGTGTTAGCTTTGTGCATACACCAAAGAGGCTGTATGTCGCTGCAAACTCACCTCACACTAATCAAAGCTAGCATACCTCCTTCTGAACATTTTAAAGTCCATTTAAAAGCCCATTCTTCTCATCACTCAAGTCCATTTAAAATCCCATATAAAATACAATTGTACATCGAGTACTAATTTGCAATGTAAAAGAGCTCATAGACTAAATGATACAAAGTTAATTCTTCCAAAATGCTTTAAAGATCACTCTGAGCTCCAAGTAAAGTAGTAAGAGACAATCACAAATAAAGGTTAGCTTAGCTATCACAAAGGGGTCATGTCCTATTGAGTAAAAATGAGAATACTAACAATAACATCTGCTTGCCTATAAACAAAATGCTTTGCACCCACAAGACCAAAGATGGTGGACCAAGATGGAGAATGACTACAACAGGAATTGTACAGTTTTAAGTTAGAACATGAGGAAGGGATGGAGGGTTTGGAGACTGCAGGCAAAGAGAGAGAAGACAGGTTAACAAACAAAAACAAAACACTAGCAAGAGGGTCCAAATGTTGATCAAAACAAATAAAGATAAAATAAAAAACAAAAAATAATTAAGCACTTTCGTCTCACTCTGGAGAGTTCATCAGAATACAAGCCATCTTGAAATGCAACCTTATATAATACAACCTGTCCTAAACTGTCTAATTAATACCTAATTAAACTTGTGCATGTTACATTTCCACTGCTTTCTTAAAGTGACAGTACTTGTTCATTTGACATAGTCATTGACTAAACACTGCAAATCATAGCACAGTGTAAAGCAAAGTTCAACTATAAACCATTATCTAAATACCATGTTACAATACAATACTTAATGAAAAAAAACATTGTTACAAAATGCATAATACTGAAATGTTGCAAACACTTCCTCAAATGCTGAAAATTCTAAAACTTACTGGCCTTCATCTGTAAAATGGGAGAAGATGGAGATGTAGTCACTTAAACCTGGTGGGATGGTGGCACATAACCTAAGATGTTATACAAATTCACGCTTAGCTAATAGAAGATAGGTTGATAACTGATAGCAAGACAAGGTGGGTAAGGATAATAGTAATAAAAGGCACAACAGATGATGAATTTAGGTGAGAGTTACTTAAACAAGTATGTATATATAGAGAACACTAGCAGGGATGCGGTGATAATGGCTGTTTAGGAACAAAGTCAGAAGCTACAGGGGTGGAACATAGGCAAAGGAAATGCATAATATTTAAAATTCTTGAAATGAGCATGGAACAGAAAGAAAAAATACACAATACATAAAGAAGAAGAAGAACAGCAAAGTAACCAGGAACAGAACATAATTTAGTACTTCCTTATTATAGCGGCCTCCTCATTATAGCGGCCTTGCAGATGTAGTAATGTAAAGCGTAAGTGGGGTGATAAATCCAGTTTCAGGTGACTATTTCACTGTGAATTGCAGTGATCTTCACTCCAGCTGAGCTTCCCTGGCACTGCTTCACACATTTTAGGTGGACCAAGAGAAAAATATAAAGCAAAATCCAAATAGTTTCTGAAAGCCTGGACAGCTGAGCGGTATGCATCGTTAAGGTATTTTCTGTCACAGGGCAGTGTATATACATTTCATAGATTAGTGTTAAAACCACTACTCATTCACTGGCATCACTGAGAATCATATTCACGTGAATGTATTTAATAATGGTCCTGCTTTCAAAATTCAACTGTACATTCTTTTCAAGGAAAGTTTTCAGTTAATATTTGATGGTATAATAATTTGTAATGCACTTCTTTAATGGAAGATCAAGGCATTTACATAAACAAATGATCTATAAATTGTGCAGTCTTGCTCCAGCTATTAAAATGATTAGTATGGTATCCTGTGATATTACATGATTATATACGCTTTAAATGTTTAAATGTTCATAAATAATAAATAAAAAGAATAAAGAAGTATAACCGATAGAAATTTTCCATGCAAATCGTCCCACTTGCTCTTTACTTTACTTACTATATCGGTAGGTCCACTATAATAAGGAAGTATCCATAATTCTATCTCTCCTCAGGTTATCTAAAAACAATCAGCGAAGTGAGCTCTTACTACCTTAAGATGTACTAGCTGCATGGGGTAACAAAAGCAAGGATAAAATGAAAAAGAGAGGTGAAAAAGGAGGTATGCTGCGAAGGGAAAGCTTGGGGAGGGAAAGTGCAGAATTAGAGGGCAGGAATTAGGACAAGCCACTGACTGGATATGAAGGTTAAGCAAGTAAAACAGAATGACAGCAACAGCTGAGAGCAGTTACACAGAAAGTCTATATCACAGGGTGGGAAGCAATATCTTTGCATGACAAAAAAAAAAAGCAGATCACCAATGACATTTAGGTTACAATTTGCAGATATATTTACTTAAAGAAAATTGCATTGGAGGACTGTCTTTATTCAGCTTCATAGCATAGCTAACCAGCAGTTATACCATTGGGCTCCTTTCTTAGTTATATTCCCCAAATTCCCTTTCTTTGTCTACTGCTTATGTTCAGAAAAAAATCAGAATTTATGTTCTTCCCATAAATTTTCCTTAATTTTTCTGAACCCAGATGTTGTTCCCTAAATTTCCCTTTCATTTTCTAAATTCAATGTTTTTCACATAATAGCCGATCAATTTTTTAGCCATTTTCATTCAAATGATTCTGATTTTGTTCTAATGTAGCCCATATATCAAAATGATCTGTAAAACCTGCAGTCTTTCTGCCAGCTTTAACTTCTTTAAATTCTTTTAAAAGCACAATCAAGTATTTTTTTTGTTTTAACATTTCTGTTTGTATAAGTGTAGACTCTCCCCAGATTCAGCAAGTTCTGCACGGAATGCAGGAATAGTGCAAGAGCTGCTGCACGCAATATGGCCAACAAGCGATCCAGGAACAACCTCCCGGGATGTGCATGAGCACTCCTACAGTATTCCTGCATGGACACTACTGCTATATGTTAATTACCTCATTTGCTGTTAAATAACATGCAAATGAGGTGAATTAGTGATCCAGTAAGCAGGCAAGCGTCTGTGCAGGAATAGTGTAACCTGCAGAAATGTATTCGGTTACTAACCGAATACATTTTTGCAAATTACAAAACGGAGGCATGACAGCTCCAAGGAAAGCATGTATTCAATGTAATAGGCATGCCAATGGCCAAATATATGGCCATTGGCATGAGAAATAGTTGCAAAATTATAAAAATAAGTTTTATTTTTTTTGGCGGATTTCGATCGTTTAACGGTATGGCAGCCGTGCGTAAATGGGATCAGCCTGAAAATTAGAAAAAAGTTGGAAATAAGCTTTTAAACCCAAATCAGCATTTTGCCATAATAGTCAGTGGCATGCATAAGACAACAATACCAGGGAATAGTGGTTGCTAAGGGGTAAGGCTGAGCGCGAGTGTGGTAACTATGAATTAGCATTCCATTTTATGCAAATGAGGGGGTTGATACTGAATCACAGATTTCCTCTCAGTGTTAGCTTGCACCCAACTGTGTAGGTGCAGCAACACCATTGTATAAGTATAAGAGGTAGATGACCTCATAATGGAGAGTGTCATGCATGTTGTAAACTTATTAGAGCTCTGTGGCCATGTTTGCCCTTAGCTAAGCACAGCTAAGAAAGGGGGTGTGTCTGAGGCTGCCTAGCAGTGTTTGCATTGCCTAAGTGGGTATGCGCACCACGCACCGGGTTTTAAACCAAAAACAACAAAAAAAAAAAAAAAAAAAAACAGGAAATAGCAGCTCTGTTCACATCTGAGCACTGGGTATGCACGTCAAGCCTTGGGGCTTAAACGGGAAGGAAAAACAGCAGTAGGAGGGCAATCAAGGAGAACTAGCATATCTGGCAGGAAAAATGTATCACAATCAGCCTATTACACATGGAACAGCCTAGCACACTACTATAAACTATGCAAACACCTTCCAGTCTGTTTTTTCCCCACAAACTCTACACCACCGGTATTCACAGATGGGGAACTTTTACCTGGCAAAACTAACAAAATGTTAGGGACTGCTGTTGCTCTCATACATCAATATGTGCAAGAGAGTGAGGGTGGTAAGGATGTGAAAGCTGATGACCAACCCACAGTGAGTAGAAGAGTGTACAGACCCAGGGTAACCTACCAGGGGCTATATGAGCTGGAGATAGTGGAGCACTATAGTGTGGACAGGGACATTCTACAGCAAAGTGTTAAGCTGTGCCGGCCACATCTAACACACAGAACCAACAGAGGGGAACCCATCCCAGTGAATACTAAGGTATGTGTAGGCTTAAGAATACTAGCCACATGTACCTTCCTAAGGTCAACTGGGGATATCATGGGGATCTCACAGGCATCAGCATCCAGGGTACTCCACCAGTTCCTGGATGCCATGTCAGCACATGCCAGTGAGCACATATATTTCCTCAACACCCATGCTGTGTTGACCAGCAATATGTGTCTCTTCCACCAAATAGCAGAATACCCTGAGGTAGTGGGTGCTAAAGACGGCACGCACAAACACATCAAAGCACCATCCACCAAGCGTGATAGGGTCTACATAAACCTGCAAGGGTTTCCCCTCCATCAACTGCAAGGTCATGTGTGATGCCCAGGGCATTATCTTGAGTGTGTGTGCTAGCAGCCCTGGAAGCTATCATGACTCCCACATCTGGCATATGATACAGCTGTACCAGTCATTTGCCAGTGGGGACATCCCATATGGCCATCTAGTGGGGGATGCTGGTTATGCACTGGAGCCATGGCTGATGACACCCATCAGAAATGCACACACACCCAAAACCAGAACTCCATAATGAAGCACACTCACAAACCAGAATCATAATAGAGTGCATGTTTGGGATGATCAAGTCACGGTTCCACTGCCTGGACATATCTGGTGGAACCTTGCAGTACTGTCCAGCTACATGTACCTAAATGTTCACAGTATGTGCCATGCTACACAATATGATCCTGCAGAAACAGCTGCAGCAGGAACAGCACGAGGCAAGGCCACACAGCACCCACCATTGCCAAGGCCATCACAGGCACAGATGGACTTGGAGGAGGAGCAACTTGAGCCTGCCCATGTAGGCAGAAGGAGGCATGCCCAGTATGCCCAGGCTTTGGCAAAGAGGCAACGCATAGCACATACACAGACATGTTACAGACCCAGGGAATGACACTTCTCTCTGACTCACACATACAGTAAAACGGATGCCAAACAAGGCACTACCTGTGCTTTACCATGTATAGGGAGTGTACTATGTGCATCCTACATAGTCAGCCCTCCAGCACCGTCTTCAATACTGGCACAGACACAAGGTAAGTCACACTTCCTATCAATTGCTGAATGGAGTAGTATGTTCAGATAGTTGTATCTATGGTATGAAAATGATGAAATTAAAACTTTGTTTCCACAAACAACACTTCATGAACTGGATAAGTGCTTTCTGCAGTTATGCCTTCATCAGATCCTAAAACAAAAGTCCTAAAATTGCTTATTTAAAGTACCTCTGTCCAATCAGCACAAAAACTTCATCCAATGATAAAAACAAGGTTTGAAAAACCTATTAAAAATGACACTTCAAACCCATCTTCCCTCATCCATGAATCAGATCTATGAAGTCCAACACACCTCTTTATTAACCAATCTTTTTTCTAAAAGCTTCCTACTGAGGAGAATTCTCTAATCAAAA
Organism: Protopterus annectens; assembly: GCF_019279795.1. NCBI lineage: Eukaryota > Metazoa > Chordata > Ceratodontiformes > Protopteridae > Protopterus > Protopterus annectens. The sequence continues at coordinate 1,662,776,954 of NC_056735.1, read as the reverse complement.
GATTTAAAAAACAGCCCAATAAGGCCTAAAATGCTAATCCGGCAGCATTTAGAGAGTGAATCTCAAGAGTTCATTGCACTGTCCATATATAGACATTTCTTTCGCATTCAGCCTATCAAAGATTTGCTCATGTTCCTATGTCCGCCAATTGTAGTCTTCGCTGAAACTTTCGCATTATTATTTTCCATATTATAGGGAACCTCCAATCACATTAACATAAAAAACTCAATAATAATTTGTCCTTCCTAGGTCGTCATTAACCATTCAAAATCAAGCTTCTTATTGCACTCACTGTAAAGCTCAAAGCTTTGTTTGCTTCAACAAATCTAATTTATAAAATCAAGCACACCTCCTTGTTAGCCAATCTGATTTTTTCTAAAACTTCTTATTTAGAAGAATTCTCTAATCAAAAGGTAGGAAGAACAGCCCAATGGGGTCTGAAATGCAAATTCGGTAGCATTTAGAGAATAAATCCTAAGAGTTTATTGCACTGTCCATAGGCATGCAGCTCTTTCGCATTCAACCTATCAGAATTTGGCTCACATTCCTATGTCTGCCAATTACAACTCTCACCAAAACGTCTGCATTGTAAGCTTCCGTGTTGGGTAAACCTCCAATCATTTTCATAAAAAGAGGACTCAATAGTAATTTGTCCTTCCTATATCATCATTTGGCCAATCACACACATAATTTTTGGAAGAGGATAGAATAACAGAGTGGGGGGGGTGTAGAAGCATGGATGTCATGGAGGTTGTGAAGTCTGAAACTCTGATGTGTGCCCATACTACCCTGCCTGCAAACCCAGTAATGGGTGGCTACAAACTTGCTTGTAAACCACAATGTGAAGGAGAACTGACCAGATATATGAGCCCTGCCTCTGGGTAACCTGGGTGAATCTGTACAGCTGAGAGGTATGGCCACAGCAGGATATGGCCATTCTGTTACATTGATATATGTACAAGAAGGGGATCCTCAGCCACCATAGTACCAAGGTGCTGAACCATTCACATAGACCCATCAGCAAGCGACTGCAGTTACCCCTCCAGAATGACATGACTGTGCAAAAATATGTAAGCTGTAGACCACAATACTGGACACAGCGTCATTCATCTTATATTTCCCAGGAAATAACTGTGAGCAAATAAGTGTATCTGTCTGTAGTTGATGACATAATGCATCACAGTGTAAAACAGTATATGTCTGAATATCTCTGCTACCACCAGCCATGTAACACATGCAGCACAGACACAATAGTTACAGTATCCCACTATTTGTCACCCATTGTGACTCCATATTGTCAACTTATCTACAGATATCCTGCAGAAACAGGTTGCTAGCTGTAGGTGTAAAACACCAAACCCTGGACTGGATTACAACCTACCTGGAATGGATTCACACACTCAATACAGAAGATCATACTGGGCATGCTCTTACACTTAGAGAAATGAAGCCCATGTCTGATAACACAGTGGACTGTACATATCTGTCAGTTGCAGATGTCTGTGCACACACATCACACTGTACACCATTCATGCTTTGTACACACATTGGATAGGAATACTCACACACATATCCAAGGCCAACACACTATAATATGTCAAACATACACACAGAGATGTGGGGAAGAGAGAGAGAGACAGACAGTTACAGAGATATTTCCATTATGAGGCCTGTCCCAACCAGCACACATCCAAATGACCAATATCACATGATGTGCTGATGTCAATCACTGTAGACATACCTTTTGGTAGCCCTCAGCCCTATAGTGTCTGTGGTGCTTGTGATAACCGTGTAATATGATGGTACAACTCAGTATTCATCTCACATTTGTATACCCATTCTTGTCAAATGTAAAGTTGTGTGTGACTGAGTGTGTGTTTCCAGAGGAATGGTTTATGGTCCATTCACACACACAGTGAACTTCCCATTGCCCATGTTAGCACTCCTGCTGATGTCAGTCACCTTGAAATAACCCTCTGGCCAAGTCTCAGCTCTATCAGCTGTGTGGCACTTGCGATATGTGTGTAATACTATAGTGTAGAAAATTAGATAAGTAGGAGTTCTAATCCCAGAATGGCAACTGTGGAACTCTGTGTGACTGTGTGTGTGTGTGTGTGTGTGTGTGTGTGTGTGTGTGTGTGTGTCTGTGTGTGTCTGTGTGTGTGTGTGTGTGTGTGTGTGTGTGTGTGTGTGTGTGTGTGTGTGTGTGTGTGTGTGTCTGTGTGTGTGTGGAGATGAATGATTTTGAGGACATTCACACTCACTACACCTCCCATTGCCCTACTTTAGCATGCCTGCTGATGTCAGTCACCTTGAAATAACCCTTTGGATAAGTAACAGCCCTGTAAGCTCCATGTCACTTGCTATAACTGCGTAATGCTATAGTGTTGCATACTAGTTAGGTAGGAGTTCTAATCCCCGACATGCCAACTGTGAAACTGTGTGTGTTTATGTGAGAGAGTGAGTGTGTCTTTGATGATACCTGATTTTATGGACATTATCACTTACTACTCTCCCCTTACCCCTCCTTTAGCACTGCTGCTGATGTTACTCACCTTTAAAGATACCTTTGGAGAGCTGTCTAACATATAAGCTCTGTGGTGCTTGCGATAACTGTGTAATACTGTAGTATAGCATATTAGTTAGGCAAGAGTTCTAATCCCAGAGATGGCAACTGTAATAATGTGTGTGTTTGTGTGAGAGAGTGTGTGTGTGTGTTTTTGATGATACCTGCTTTTATGGACATTGACACTTCCTACTCTCCCCTTACCCCTCCTTTAGCACTGCTGCTGATGTTACTCACCTTCAAAGATACCTTAGCACAGCTCTCCAACATGTAATCTCCATGGTGCGTGCCATAAATGTGGAACAATGTAGTAGCCATAAGTATGGGTTTGAATCTCATCCATGGCAAGTGTTTGTGTGTGTACATATGTATGTCAGTACACATCTCATTGCCTGACTTTAGCAGTCCTGCAGATATCATCCACCTTAGAAGTACCTGTTGCCAATCATAAATCATGGAAGGTCAGTGGTACATGTGGTAAATGTGTAACCATAATGGTCCGTAAAGATTGTTAGATAGAGGTTAGAACCTTACCCCTAGCAAATGTAAATGTGTGTGTAGGGTAAAATTATTTTTGGGATCTCTCACCCACTACATCACCCAATGCCAGTATTTACAAGGGCTGGTGATGTTCCTCACCTTAGAAGTATCTTGGGACAGCATCCATCCTATAACCTCCATGGCATGTGCAAGAAATGTGGTACACTATAATAATATATAGCTAGGTAGGGGTTTGAATCTCAATTCTGGAAAATTTGTGTGTCTGTCATCAGTATCCTGTGTGGGGGTTGCTGTGATTGTGTAATAACAGGATCTATTGTGGGGTGGGTTTTGCTAAACTATTATGTTGAGAACCAACTATATGTCACAATGTCCACCTTACAAGGACAACAGATGTCAAACACCAGTGACAATCCATAGCCCTACATGTGACAGTATGGATTGATGAACTATATAGACATCCCTTCTATTACTCAGAGAACAGTCTCCACCCATGTCTCATACACAAACACACTTGGCTAGGCAGCAACCACTATATATTGGTTGTTCCCTGCATATTGCCTCATAGATAGTAACCACAGTGTGATTGCAGTGGACTACATGCCTGTTGACCACAACAATGCCACTGACATCTGAAAGTACTTTGATGTATCACATCTCCTGACTTTGTGCTATCCAGCAAGTAAAAGGACATGGCACCCTGTTCCATCCCCTCAGTAGCCAAATAAATGTGTACCATGGCCCTTTTGCCTTGGTCCCCTCTGGATGCTTGTAACAACTGTAGAGTCTGCAAATGTACACCACAAAGGGAATACCATGCCTTATACACATATCCTGTATGGACAGATGCCACTAACTCCACTAAATACCCATATCATGCTGTCAATGTAGGTGCAAGCATGACATCAGTTACATAGTCAAGTCTCACCAAATGAGGTCAGGAATGCTACATCAGAAGATAACAATTTGTCCACACAACATGCCTCAGAGACCTCAAGTACACTTCCACATGTCAAAGAACATGCATGTGGGACATGTGCACAACCCAGACACTGTCCATGTTAGGGAATATAGATCACATACATGGGAAGCAGTGCACATCACTGGCCACCCACAATAGTAACCCAGATGAGTGGATGGTGAATACAATACCCACCCCTGGGGACCACTCCAGGAACTACACCCCTGAGCCACACTGAAGACTGTTGTCATGTGGCCTGATGCCCAGATATTCCCTTGGCCTAGCCTTGTAGAGCCTTTAGGCCCATTCACATACTACACACCTGTGAAGCAATGAACCTATGGATTTCAGTACTGGCAAGTGTGTGTGTGTGTGTGTGTGTGTGTGTGTGTGTGTGTGTGTGTGTGTGTGTGTGTGTGTGTGTGTGTGTGTGTGTGTGTGTGTGTGTGTGTGTGTGTGTGTGTGTGTGTGTGTGTGTGTGTGTGGAGATGAATGATTTTGAAGCCATTCACACTCACTACACCTCCCATTGCCCTACTTTAGCATGCCTGCTGATGTCAGTCACCTTGAAATAACCCTTTGGCCACGTTTCAGCCCTGTAAGCTCTGAGGTGCTTGTGATAACTGTGTAATACTGTAGTGTAGAAAACTAGTTAGGCAGGAGTTCTAATCCTGGTCCTGCCAACTGTAATAATGTGTGTGTTTGTATGAGAGAGTGTGTGTGTGTCTTTATTGACACCTGATTTTGTGAACATTCACACTTACTACACTTCCCTTACCCCTCCTTTAGCACTGTTGCTGATATCACTCACCTTCAAATATACCTTTAGACAGCTTTCCAACATATAAGCTCTGTGGCGTGTGCAATAACTGGGTAACACTGTAATAGCAATACATAGCCAGGTAGAGGTTTGAAACTCAGTACTGGAAAGTGTGTGTGTCATCGGTATCTTGTGTATGTGTTGGGGTGATTGTGTAATGACAGGATCCATTGCAGTGTGGGTTTTGCTATATTATTATATTGAGGACTTAAATGTCCCAATGTCCACATTACAAGGCCAACAGTTTTCAAACACTGTAGAGGTTGTTGTAGGCAATCCACAGCCATAAATGTGTACTGCCGTGTGCAATTACTATGTGGCAATATGAATTAGTAAACAATATAGGCAGCCATTATAATACCCAGATACCACACTCCACCCACAGATGATACACAAACACGCTTGGCTCTTTCTTCCTTCCTTTCTTACTTTTTTTCTGTCTCTCTCCCCCTCTCTCTCTCTGGTAGATGTGTAAAAATACATCTGTTTTGCATAGACAGCAGCTTGACTTTTGTAGGTAATGCTCATGATCAGCTGATGACCTGTGCATGAATTGGAGTCCCCCACTTGCTAATTGCATGTGGAACAGCTGTGGTGTCATTCCTATAGCCAATTGTATGGAAACACACTCCTATAACTAAGCACTTCATGTGGGTGTTGGCCCTTTTCCTTCACTGTGAGCAGGACTTCATGTGGGTGTCTGACAAACAGCATCACAGAGGGTAGTTGGAAATACTTCTTACAACATACACTGTGGAGAGAGGCCAATAAACAGGAGGGGGATGTTCCAGACATGGGGACAAAATGTAAGTATTGCTGTTCTACAGTTGAAGTAATGTTGGTTTAACAGGGTTTCTGTGGATATGGCTGTTCTGCATGATTTAAAGTCTGGCATGACAGTGTTATGTGGTTGAGGAAACTCTCACCTGTAGGGCTATCTGCAGACTGGCCAGAGTTTGGAGTCTTAGATGTGGTGTGTTATTCATGCATGTCCTGTCTTTAGAAATGCAGTAGCATACTCCGATGATTGCAGTCAGTAAATGGTGATATCCATGTATGTTACTGACTTCATATCCCTGAGAAGAGACATGTCACAACAAATCCTGTTACACCAGCAATTTTCTCAGTTTATCAGAGCAATATGTCAATATTGGCCCTGCATTTGTGCCTCTGTCCCCCAAGTCTGTCACCTTTTGTTCATATGTCATTTAGTAAGAGGTGCTTATGTACAGCATACCAGTATTTGCTGACATCATTCCTGTTAACAGGCCAGTGATATATATCAGACTGACAGACATGTTATGTATAGTAGTCCTTATATCTGAGGACAAAACCTGGACATTCTGTTGCAGTCTGCAGAATAGTGAAGTCTGTATACTTATGGTGATTGTTGACAGAGTGTCAGTATTGTGTAGCGGTGTATTGTGAATATGTTACTTGGCCTGAGTACAGACTGTGGTAGATGTCTGTTCTTGGTCTTGTTCTATCTGATGTTGCATTCTGCTACAGTTCCTGGTACCCTATCAGAGTATATGTTTGTAGGGCCAGACTGAGACATGTCCCATACCACAGTCAGGAATCTGACTACACTGTGAACTGGGCCAGTATATGTAGGTTTAGTGTGTGAGTGGCAAATATGAGGATGGTTTTGTTCACACAGTCCATATACTGTACTATTAATTATGCTTACCATAATGTGACTGTGCATGTATTGAGAGTGGTTGTGGATATGCACTTTCACACTGGTCTCTGTTACTCTGTGCTGTTACATGCCTTTATTGCCTACTATATTTGCAAATACATGTGTATTCCCCTATAGGAAACTTGGGTCAGTGTTGTGGCAGTCTGCCTGTAGTTTACATAGTGCTTGGTGACATGCCTAGCAGCTCAGTGTATTTACCTAGTGTGATGTTATGTCCAGATATTTGTCAGATGTACTGTTGCCTGGCCACCATATGTGTTGTGTATTTCTGAAAAAGCAATGGGATGCTGTGAAGATGTATGGCACTAACTAGTGGGAAGTATGTGGGCTTGGCACCTCTGCTATTCCAGTTAATATGTGTTAATACAGACAGGAGGGTATGAATGCATCAACTGTGTGAGCTTATCTATTCCAGTATTTGTGTTATGTCC
>NC_056735.1:1662687473-1662764973 GCF_019279795.1 Protopterus annectens | reverse complement strand
TTGTTCTACAAATGGGTAGATAGATGTGGGTTATCCTCTGAGTCCTGGCAAGTGTGTGTATGTGTGTGCAATTGTGTGCATATTCGTAGGAGACAGCATTCTGAGGCCACATTCTCCAAAAACAATAACCTTACCATATATTATAAGGGATAGTGACGTTGCTGACATTAGGAGAGCCATGACAAACCCTTAGGTATGTGCAATAAATTCATATCCCTGTAGTAGCACTGATTAGATAGACAAGGGTTTGTATTGCAGTCCTGGTCAATGTGTGATTGTGGGTATGTCAGAGCATTATCATGGGTTTCAGTGAGCACAATATCCAATGTGGGGTGTGGGTGCTGGGTATACTGTCTTTATACCATGGTACCCCCAGTACATGTCCCAATGTCCACTGTATGAGGACCACTGTCACCATTAACCATACAGGTAACTGATTACACTATCCAGCCCAATGATGCATGTGCTGTGTGCAAAAACTCTGTAACAGAATGGACTCATTGACAAGGTATTTAGCACTGCTAAACCCAGGTCTGTGAAATGTGTCTATGACTGTATGTATTTGTCAATGTGTATATGACAGTATGTCATAATATGTATTTTTCATTAACACCCAATACATCCCCCATTACCATACTGTACAAAGCCTGGTGATGTTCTTCACTTAACAGGAAACTCGGGACACACCTCAACCTAAAAGCTCTGTGGTGTGTGAAATTAAGGCCAAACACATTAGTAGCAAGTACCTAGGCAGGGCTTCTATTCTCAGTGTTACCAAGTAAGTGTGTGTGTATGTGAAGGGATCTACTTCAGTTAGCAGAAAATATGTGTCCCAGGAGATCATTTGTCTGAGAACTAACTGGCAAAAGGCAACATTTCAAAGCAATCATCTTGTGGAAATACATTCAATCAAAACTAGTAGTGGATGTGTAAATGCCTCTCCCCCAATGTACAGCTGTACAGCGATAATGGAGTTGGTATATATACATGGGTGTGGTTGTTATGGGGACAACCACCCACATTGGGGTTATTGTTGTGCATATCCCTCTGCTTAGTGTGCCGTTATACTGTACAGTTTATGTTAACAGGTTAAGTAGTTGTTAATCACACTTTGTATGTTTCTATGACACCCCACACCCTCCAAAGTGGGAGGCTGTGCCAAACACACCTGCACACCTATGTTTACCAACTCCAGGATTGCACTACATTGGGGAAGAGGGCATATACCCTACCAGTACCATTGTCAATGACATTAAACTGGCAGATTGATTATTTATTGATGTGATGCTTTGGCAACTTTGTCTTGGTGGAATTACATAGGCCAAAATGAGTTCAATGCAAAATGAAGTGCATCTATGTGAACAGTATTCTCTATGTATTGCATCAACACCAGAGCCTCTGTGTGTGTGTGTTATTCATAAACATTTGATGTGTGCCACCCAGTACACTTACCATTGCCAAGAGTAGAAGAGCTGCTTACATCAGCCTCCGTGCACTCACCTGTGTATACCCCTCAGACCTCTCAGCCATGTGGCACATGCAGTCACTGTTATACAGACCTGTTACCTGTGTTCAGCTGTACCCAGGATATGACACAGTCAATGTGTCACTTCAGTGCCACACCCCTTGTAGGAAAGGACAGCAGACCAACATCCTGCTGACACATAGACACCTAGAACATAAACAGAATACATTATGCAGACCACAATTAGTCAGTGTTAATAACAACTATAAGCAATCATGGCTGAACTGCTACACACCCTGACATGTAAGCATTAATCATTCCAGCTGAAAACACATTAAACAGCATTACATTGCTAAACATTAGTACATTCACCCTGTGCATCAGAACCATATTAGCATGTCCCTGCATCGATGGTATGGATAACGGATGTGGCACAGGTATCATCATATGCACAATGTGTGTTGTGGGTTTGCCAGAGGCCTGGGCTGAGCAGTATGGTTGACATCATGTGTTTGGGTTAGGGGGTTCTTTATTACATAGGCTGTGCAGACGTGGTGTGTAGGTATGGAGGTGCCCTAGCTGTTTTTGTGATATGTGTGTGTATGTATGCACACATTTCTGCCATGTGGCTGCCTTATACAGGAGTTTGTTGGACAGCTGCAGACCGTACATGGCAGGGTGTACAGTTCACTGTGTCCAGCCACAGACATGGGAACTGTGCCTGCCAGGGGTTCCATGGGACTGGCCAGGACTACGTGCATGTGACCTGCTGTGTTGTGGTGTGGACAGCACCCCCCCCTGCAGTGCTGGTGCTGGTACTGCCACTACGGTAGTAGCTGTGAGTTGTTGCACATCCACGGAGACCTCCACCTGTTGGTGTTGCTGACCTACATCCATGGAACCAATGCCCTACTCCCACCACATGCTCTGCCACAGACACCACATGGTCAAGGATTCCCACCATCTACCCAACCGTCTATCCATGACCTCTACAAAATAACAGTGGGCACCTGCAAGATCACGGATGTTGTCACGTACAGCAGGAAGAGTAGCCCTCTGGAGCCTCAGACTATCTCTGATGTAATGTTCCATATGTGCCTGTGCCTCCATGATGGCCTGAAACATGCGTCTAGTGACACCTGCTGTGGCACTTCTGCCAGGGGCATGATGGCCAGCAGCCCTCCTAAGAGAACCCCTGTACATCTGCCTGGGTGGTACCTCACTGGTCATCTGGCTATGGCTGCTGTGTACAGACACACTTGCCATAGTCACCACACTTTCCTGTCCCCTGCCAACACACACCAACTGTCCCTCATCTATGGCCACTGGTGATGGGGTATGTATGGGCATTGTGACTGTGTGTGGGGATGGGGTGGATAAAAGTGGGATGTCAACCAATGGTACAGATTCAGCCCCTTACAATCCTGTCTGTGCCTCACTATGCCTATCATCATTGTCAGAGTCTGTATGGACATTGACATCAGTTTGCCTGCAGGAGGGACCCTGACCCACCTCACCACCTGTGAGGGGCAGACAAGAAATGTAAATTAAGACCTGTAAGTTATGGTTTACTCTACACACAAACAAAAATGTAGAGCCAGCAAACGGTGACATATATAATATCCCACTTATTTTATAAAATAGATCCTATACTATATTTGTTAATTTTTACCTTTTGTTTGTGCTGAAGGACTTTTTTTTGCTTACTGCTACATACTTGCAGGGGCTTACCGCTTTCTGGAACATTACTTCTACAGACACACACACACACACACACACACACACACACACACACACACACACACACACACACACACACACACACACACACACACTTACAGGTGAGGTGGCACAAAGATATTAAACAGGCCTCTCATTAGCCAACAGTCAACATGCATGACATATGGCACTCAACAGCATGCACTGCAGCCATACTCAATCCTTGTTACCAACATTATACATCTCTGTGATGCATGAGTTGTGTTACTAGGTGATGCCCCTTCCCATGGAACACACTGCACCCATATACACAATATTGCTGTGCACCTGTACAGCACACTGGCATGTACTGTGCACCATACCTCACAAGTGTACATGCCATTGCTGTATGTGTATATGTGTGGCAGTTATGTTTGCTCTGTTGCTCACAGCCCCTATGTGTTTGTCTGACACATACCTGTGATGATATGAGGACTGATGTCAGTAATTAATGCCTGTCCTTTGATTTGGAGATCTTATCATCAGCAGTGCATATATGTGCAATAAAATCCAGTTACACTGACAACTTTCAAAGCTTAATATGGATATGTGGAGTGTACACACCCTTGTTGACATGCCAACCTCTTCTATGATATGCAGTGGGGCCACTATACTGCATTTGTTAACATTACACACACCTGATATGTGACATATGACCTGTGAAATCTAATGTAGTATCAAACAAATGTGTTAGTTGTGCAGATGCTGAATGAGATGCATACAATATGTGGTTTGCATAAGTGTGCCCACCCTTAACACAATGGTTTGTTGAAGCACCTGTTATGTGAACTACAGCAGTCACTATTCCTGGAAGGGGTATACTAGCATGGCCCATCTTCACTTGCCATTATTTGGTCACTCTGCCCTACAAATGTCCCCCAACTCTTCCAGATTACAAGGTCAGCTCATGTGCACAGCCCTTGGAGGTCACACAGTGGCTTCCATATTGCTGTAGAGTCAGGGTTATGTTTGGCACAATTCATAACCTACACTGTGTTCAGATACAGCCATTCTTACCAAGCTTTGGATGTATGCTTCAGTTCACTGTTGTGTTTCAAGCCAACACCCCTCCCCATCCTCAGCCTTATTGCAGATGCTTGACAACTATGGGTCACACATGTGTTATTTTTCAGTGTTCCAAATTCCAAACACCATGTGTACTGGCCTAGTTCCAGCTAATGAACAGCAAACCTAAAGGTGTACACTGGCATCAGCAAGCTAAATATTGGGGAAGGTGGCCCTGAGGTGGGGTGAAGTGTTGCTTGTGCACCACATGTATCTTTATGAATACACTCTGTAGGTTTGCGCCCTGGTCTCATGACACCATTACACATTGCAACACATGCCTTTGGGAGCCTTGATGTTATGCTTATGCTACCTGTAGAGATCCCTGGATGATGTATCATGTGGGACAACACTTCCGTCTGATTACCCTAACCCATTGGCCACACTTATGCAGAATCCAGGGAATTGTCGACACAGGTACTGCACAGGCAGTACTTGCTAGACATTCCTGCAATTCCCTCAGTGTTGCTGCATGTTTCTGGGCAGCCTCCATGACCAGTTTGCAACATGTTTTGTCATCTGTTTTGGATGGGCACCTGTTTATTTTCTACATCAATGTTGTCCCATACTTCATACACACATAACATGACTGTCTGCACTGTTTGCCATGGTATATGCAATGATGAGGTAAGGCTACTTTTCCCACTCCTGAGTGCTACATTTCGGATATGGGATCCATTTCATGATTTGTAAGATGTGTGCAAGCCACAGCTGCCTCTGTTGCAGGTGAGTGGGAAAATGTCATGGACATACTTCTTGGACAACAGACCATGAATTGGTGTGACATTGAGGCCCTGTACTTGATGGAAGGTGTGCACTCAAGAAGAGTGAGTGTTGTCAGTACATCACAAGGTGCTTCCACAATATCATATTTGGAGTGTGTGCACATGTATGCTTCCAGTATTTGTTAAGGTATGTATTCCCCATATTTGTTGTCCTAACAGGATTCCATATTACGCATTCATTGCTAATGTTAGGATCACATCACAGGTTGTAAAATGTGTGGAACGTGGTATTGTGATTTGCCATTGTTTATATCAGGAACAGTTGCCATTGTAATAGTGGTGTATACACTGTTGTAGCCACTGTACAAGGGTAATGTTTCAGACATGTCCCTACTGTAGGCCATTTGTCCCACCATTATGTTCATCTCTGTCCACACATCTAGCACTGACAGGTTGTTAGGTATACTGCAGGACTCTTACATACCCTTCAGATATGCCACTATGGTGACCACTGTGGTGCAGTGCAGTTAACACCATAAATAAGTGAACATGTACAGCATGCATTATGGGTAGGTGTGTTAAATGTGTGTATGGCAAATAGCATGGCCATAACAATGCCGATGTATTGGCAAACCTGAGCAAAACAACTCCATACTCACCAGCTACAGGCTGCTGCCCCCATTGTATACCAGAGGGATCTAAATAGTTGTTAGACAGAAGTAATATCAGTAGCCACACCTTTATCATTGGTACAGGTTGGAAGCAGCATTTCAGCACATCGACAGTACAAGCCCACAATACTAGAGATTATGCACATCTGTTCATTACTACACTACAGCAACAGACTATCTTATTGACATATGAATGTAGATACTTTACAGATGAAAATGGATAAGCAACAGAGGTCTAGTAATGTTCCTTGGGGTCTTACCTGCATGCTCCTCATCCATTGTGTGCGTGGCACCCAACTCCACAATGCGGTCTTCAGCCTGCTGGCTTGGCTGGTGGATGGGTGCACCAAGACTGATGAGGAGCTCCTCAGCATGTCTCAGTGGGGGCTGGATGGCATGACCCCCACCTGTGGCTAGCTGGTCCCTCCTAACTGCAGCAGCACTCTGACTGGTGTGGTGGATCAGACTGGTGCATCGATGCTGCACCTGCTCATAATTATGGTTGTGCAGGCTGACATCATTCACTCTGTTGATGAGCTCATTCCATAGGGTGGTCTTCTCCTGCAGATCATGGGCCCTGCGGCTGAAGAGGATGGCATGATGCATGATGACATACTGGATGAGTGCATCATTTTCCAGGTTTGTGAATTGGGCAGATGTTCCTGGGACATTGTACCTGGAATACATAAACAGGAAAAAATGTCACAGGACCTCATACAGTTGTCCATGTGCACATCAACTGTGGATATTACTTGCAAATAATCCTGACTATATCATAACACTGTAAGCTATCATGGCTTTGACGTCTTGCATTACACTCCTGGCCCTGACCTGTCCAGTTCCCCCAATGTTGGACACTTAATGGCATAATCCACTATTCACCATTCATTTCTGTGTAGAGGAATGACAGTGGCCATCTTCCATGTGGATGGTGTGTGGATGGTGACATGTGTGTGTTTGACTGTAGTTTGTGATGGAACTGTGAGCACATGCCTATGTTCATGTTGGAGGCAAATTGTGATGTTCTCATGGCCCATGGAGACTTGCTGTTGGTGTCATCAGTTGGCAATAGGTCTATGCTCACCATTGATGTGGGCAGGAGTGTGGGTGATGTGCATATCCCCCTGTATTAATGTTGTGGACAGGGTGCCACTGTTCCCACCTATCCTGTCTGCTGCATGTTGCCTGTATCCATGGCATGTGTGTATGACGTGTGCTTTACCCCCAGTACAGGTTGACATGTGTTACTGGCTCTGAGACTGCTTACATATGTGTAGACATGGTTGCAATTGGCCTTGATGGCTTGGATATGTCTGATTTCTAGTCATAGTCACCTTACAGGAAGTCACCTGTGAACCTACATGCTTGCTCAGATAGAGGTGCACTTGCTTTTAAGTTGTGGTCTGCATCTATGTGTCCCTGTACAGCCACTCTAGCAACCTATTATGTGCTTTGTGTCTTGGTGCTGTCCACCAAGGGGGATTACCCTATCATTGGTGGAGGATGGTTGTAAGGTAAGGTACTGCTGATTCCATATAGCTACAGTGGATATGAAGTGTACACACCCCTGTTACAATGCATGGTACTTGTGCAATTGGAACATGACTCCACAAAAGCACATGTCAACACAATCCCACCTGTGATGTGTCCTATAGCCTGCTCAGTTCAATAGGGAACATAACAACCTGTCCAGTGGAAACAAATGGGAATTAATACTCAGTACAGTAAGCCAGTTTAATGTGTGTGCACACCCTTACACTGATATGTTGTGTAAACACCTGCTGAGATGATTACAGCATCCATTTGTCTTGGTTTGTACTCTAACGTCATATCACATGTTCACTTGGCAATGGTTGCTCACCTTCCATGAAAGAGTTTTGTTTCTTTTTCAATAGAATTGTACGGGTTATGGGTCACATTTGAGGTGAGAAACATTTTGACATGACTTTCTGTGGTCTCATTGGCATACAGCACACAGACCTGGCATTCCAACAGGGGTGTGTACACTTTGATATTCAGTATATATGGGTGTTTATATAGCTGTTAGTGATAGGCATGGACAGTGGGTCATAACACAGTTGTACACTTCTCTGTTTACGGCATGATAAGCATGCCTACTGTAGTACCCATATCAGTGTCATGGCAATGCTACAATCAGTAACAGTATACATTTTTATTTGTTGCATGCAGTGACAGTGATATTGCACACATGTGCAACATGCACATCCTATTTTCCAGACTGCTTGTGACCCATGTTATTACTTCTGTGCCTTTCAACTGAGCATACATATACATACACATGCTCAGGGGATACCCGGTACACATTTGTGTTCTATGTCATTATGGCACACTGTATTTACAGTCTTGCAGCTCAATCATACCTCTCAATCTGTTATACCAGGACTTCTGGTCATTGGCCCACCTCACTGGGTGACAAAACAGGGAAGTCAATTTTGATAATGTATCAGTATAGCTGCCATAGCACAAGTATATGTGTAAGTGACTACAGATATCTGTCACAACTGTGAACTTTGTCCAGAAGAACACTGTACAGTTGAATGTTATTAATACAATATATCACATGCAGTTTAACACACACATCTGTAACAGTGCTTTACTATGCTCATGCCCTTTATAGGTATCCTATATTTACAATACAAACATGTATAATACTCATATTTACAGGTAACATATGTATATGGGCAACATGTCATTAACTGGCCTAGCAGTGGCACAGACACAACTGTTTGACAGACACTCTAGTGGTTGCCATATGTGAGTTGTCCTTTCCCAGGGTGTGTCAGGCTCCTCAGCTGTGACCCAACCTATCTACCTCTTAGAGCATCACATGTGGACAAAGCCTAACATTAGGGGGGGATATATAGGGACAGATTGTAGATATGCCTATTATAAACCTATGAAGTTTATGCATGATACATTTTGCATTACCATGACTGTTCTGAAGGTGGTGGGGTCTGAAACTCATATGTTTGTCATGACTTCATTACTTCCACCTTCAGCTATTTGCCAGACTAATATAGATGTTTGGAGGAATAGAACAAACACTATGATGGCTAAATCTTGACATTCTGTGCAGATCTGCACAGTTAATAGGTGTGGCCCACTACAGACAGAGCCAGGTGCTATGTCCATAGCATTTGTTCAGCAGGACATCATTACAGCAAGTATTGATGGCACATATACATCTTTCATAATCATCTATCCCATTATTACAGACCAAGTACTACATTCAGTTACATGCTTACATGTTTCACATACCTGGTTTATCTTCAGGTTCCTTCTGTGCACAGGATGTCTTCTTGTTTCTTATTTCAAGGTTTTGCTTATTTTATTTATTTATTTTTTTGGTGTGTGTGTGTCTCTCTCTCTCTCCACTAATGGGATCAAGCTTGTTTGAGTAGGTTGAAGCATGGCTTTTGTAGGTGATGCTCATGTTCAGGTGATGGCCTCTGCACCAATTGCTGTTCCCCACTTGCTAATTGCATGCAGGCAGCTGTATAGTTCTTCCAATAGCCAATGTTATAGTAACCCACTGCTATAAATAACTACATCATGTGGGCATTGTCCCTTTACCTTTCCTGTATGGACAACATCCTTCATGTATGTGGGCAACAGTTTTATAGACATCAGGTAGGAATACCTCTTACAACAGGACTTGTGGACACAGGCCAACTACATGTTTGTATAAGGCTCCAGACCTAGGGACAGTGTGTGAGTATTGTTGTTATATGCACTGAATTCTGCTAGTTTTATAGGGTTTGTGTGCACATGCTAGTTTTGCATGGAATGCAGTCTGTCTGCATAGCTCTCGACTGTGGGCCTATCCACATCATAGCCAGAGGATTGGCTGTTATGTTTTGTCTGTTCCCCACTCAGGTCTTGTCCCTGACATATCAGTGGAATTCTCTCCATTGATTGCTATCCGTACATGGCAACAACCATTTGTGTTTCTGACTTCATATTCCTGAGTAAGGGTATGTTGCAACCAATCCTGTAACACCAGCAACTTTTACAGTGTATAACAGCAATATTTCAAACATGGCCCTGTGTTTCAGCCTCTGTCCTCCAACTATATACCAGGCTTTGTCCAGATGTCACGCAGTAAGAGGTTGATAGGTATGGTCTATCATTATTTAGTGCTGACATTCCTGCTATCATTCCAGTGATGTCGTGGACTCCCACACAAGTTGTGGAGTAGGGTCTATATATATATATATATATATATGAGGGATAAAGCTGGACAAAACATGTGTGACCCTGTACAGTCTGTAGGTCAATGTATAGATAACACTGTTATATGCCCTTGTAAGACATTTTATGAGGGAGGGGTATTAAATGTTTTTAATCTAGGCTGTTACAACATGTGAGGAATATCAGTAATAAGAAACATTAAGGCATATGGATGTACATTTTCATACGTTTCACCATGGGAACACTGGTGGGCCAGAGCTTACTGTCTTGCACATAGTTCTGTTTGTCAGTGTGATAGTGACATTTTAAGTTAAGCATTGTTATGTAATGGATACATTTCCATAGTGACAACTGATACTTTTCCCCCTAGGGGGTTGAGTACAGAGTATAATTGGAGGCTGTTGAACTACATCTGTAATTAAGTGTTGATTGATTCTTATCTTCAAGGCAAGTGTGTTTTTTACTGTTGTACTACTTGAAGGCTTTAGCCTAGATAGCAAAGTATGTTATGTTTTGCAGATTACTGTATCATATGTTTTCTTTGAGAGTTGCAAACACCTAAATGCTATAAGAAATGGCATAAACAACTGAAATAGTACACAAATAAACATTTATATGTATACAAACTGTGCGTGGTGTCATGTGCATTGCATTGTGTGTGGGTATATGTTGCATGCAATAATTCTCATTTGCAGGAAAGAACCAGACACTGGCCATTTGAAAAGGTGGCAATTGTAGGAATAATGGCTGTTTGATATTCTGTGCACTGTCTATATATACACTCTTTATATATATCTATAAGTCTTTATATATGTATATATGTGTATATGTGTATATATACATATATATATATATATATATATATATATATATATATATATATATATATATATATGTGTGCATGTGTGCATGTGTGTGTGTGTATATCATTAGAATGTTTAGTGCTTCCACATTGTACATTCCCTATGGTATACTGACTGTTCTGCATATGTTAGTGAAATCATCCCAACATCTTACAGCTGAGATGGCTTAGCGGTAACTTGTTGTGGCTATGTTGTGCAGTGTCCTGGACTCAAGACTTGCAAGAGTTGGATATTTTGTTGCAAGGCTGAACAGTTCAGCTGTTGAGGAAGGGATAATGGCAATAATTACAAGAGGTCCCTATTTTGGGCCCCTTTACCCCCATTTACAGTGCCTTTGGTCAGATGTTTTGCAGTGAAAGATTCAGAGTGTGGGTCTGATGTCCGAATGCACCATACATACACACACACATGCACACATACACACACACACACACATACACACACACACACACACACACACACACACACACACACACACACACACACACACACACACACACACACACACACACACACCCACCCACACTGACACACACACACACACACATATATATATATATATATATATATATATATATATATATATATATATATATATATATCTACATATATAAATACATTTTCCCTGCTGCTGAATGATTGTGCTGCATGATATGTTTGAGAAAACATCACATATATCTACAGCTCAGATGTCTTAGTGGTAACTTGCTGTGGCTATGGTGTACAGGCTCCTGGGTTTGAGACTTGCAAGGGCTGATGGATACAGAGTGATTAAGGCACTTTTAAGCAGATGTAAGCGGGGTTTGTGAAGGTTTGCGCAGCGGTAAGCAATGCTAGCTTCTGGTTAAATATACTTACAAATAGTTAGCCTTGAAAGTGCTTAATCTGTGTAGGCATTGCTTAGCACCATGAAAACAGGCTTAATCCTGCTTACTACTGCTTAAAAGTGCTGACTCCCACTTACCCCGTGCTAATTTGTTTAAAAGAAAAGAAAAAAGGGGTGATAGGAAAGTGGTGAAAAAGGGGGCACACAGAGGGAAAGACGATAGGGAAAGTAGCTAGGTATGTGCAGGATGGGTGTAGAGAATTTCCATAGCTGTCCATTGCTTCTACAGCAACAGCTGTGCATATATATACTGAATTTCTAGGTATATTTGGACACTCAAACCCCTAAGAGAGGGGTGAGAACAACAATAAGTAGTCTCCTTTGATAATCACATCACCACAATGGTCAGGAAATCCTGCAATGTGGCATACCTCATCACTAAAGGTTTCTCATCCAGAAAAAAAAGAGTGCATTGCTCCCTTCTACTCAACACTCATGAAACACATTATAGAGTACAATGCCCCTTTTGTTATGTACCTCACAAGACATCTACAACTGGAAAGGCCGCAGAAATACCTCACAAAGAGGATTACTGGCCTCAAACAGATGCCCTACGCAGACCGTCTAAAAAAACTCCAGCTTTACTCCGTCGCATATCGCCTACTCAGAGGCGATCTCTGCCTAACATAGTAAGCTATGTCAAACCCAGAGTTGTTGGACATGCTCCATTTAAAGAAATTCCAATCCCTCTGAGCTACATGCTCTAGGGACCTAAACCTTGTCACCACAATAAACAGAACATGCTGGAGGGATAGATTCCTGTCCCAGAGACTTCCCATTCTCTGGAACAGACTACTTATCTATGTCAAACAGAGCTCCTCATTAGCACTCTTCAAGAAAAATCTTGATGATTGGATGAGTAATAGGAAATTCACCCCGGGGATCACTTCTGTGGCTATGCTTGACAGGGGCACAGGAAAATAATTTTATTGGGTGGCGAAAGCCAGGGTACCTTTTTGGCTAGGCTTGTATAGGCCCTAGGGCCAATAGCTTAGTACCTACCTATGAACCTATGAACCTATAATGTGTTGTGAAGCCAATTAGACCAGATTGCATGTGTACAGTGGACATGTATGTGAAATGGACAGCTATGTATGGGGTGAAATTTTTTGGAGGGAACAGATTGCCTTTTTTTTAAAGTGAGAGTGGGATGTTGGGGAAGGATAGTAGGTATATTTGGGGAGGTAGGTTGGGTAGGAAGACAAACAAGACAGCAAACAGGGGTGGTACATGACACATGTGGGGGTTAAAAACCTTGGAAGGGGAGGGGTGTTTGGAAATCAGAAGCCCATGAGCCCCCAAATGGAAACAGTGGGACTGAGGTCCCCACCCATTGGCAGTCACCACTGCACCTTCATGTCCCCGAAGATGGCTGTGCCGAGAGCTGAGCAGGAGGGGCAGGCTGACCCTCTAATTGTGCCACGTGGCCCTGAAGCTGGCATAGCAGATCTCCAAACTCCTTTCAGAGCTCGCTACGCACCAAACCCCAGAATTGGCTTTGGGTGACAGGATCCTGTCTGCACCCACTCTCGTGGGGGGGGATGAACCCCATCCCCTGAGGTGGTTCCACCTGAAGGTGGTGCAGGTCCAGCAGACGAGGAGGTCCTGGGGTGGGTCCCAGACATTCTGCGGCCCGGTCCCACTACCAGATGAGGTGGGAGAGGTGGGTCTGCTGGGACCGGCCTTCCCAAACATACTATGTTGTTACAATTTTAGAACATATGTGGGTTAGTAATAGTCAACACAATCCAGGATATAGTGCTCCATCATCACTTGTGGTTTTCTTTTTATTTTACAATCCAGGATTATCTATATTAGCATGCATAAATATTCCCATTAACCCAAAACAACAGATTTGGAACAG
Source organism: Protopterus annectens (assembly GCF_019279795.1). Classification (NCBI taxonomy): domain Eukaryota; kingdom Metazoa; phylum Chordata; order Ceratodontiformes; family Protopteridae; genus Protopterus; species Protopterus annectens. Next base: position 1,662,751,464 of record NC_056735.1, on the reverse strand, counting down.
TTGCACAGCAAACAGAGCACATGCTTATATGGAACCACAGTGGCCATTACAACGGCATGCAGGTTACATTGATAGAAACAGGCCACCAATGATAATATTTCAATATGGAACATTAATAGAAACACATTTCAATATTTGTTGAACAATAGGACATATGTCCCAACAGTAGGTTTGGTGTAAAACATACCGATTGCTTTGTGTGTTTAGATTATTGTTGCAGATATGGTGGGGTGAGAGAGAGATGTCAATTAACAACTTGTATATCCTTGCAGTACTTATAGGTTCATAGTTTCATAGGTAGGTACTAGGCTATTGGCCCAAGGGCATACGTAAGCCTAGCCAACAAGGTTCCCTGGCTTATGCCACAAAAGAAAGCTATTTTTCTGTGCCACTGTTGAGCAGAGACACAGAAGTGATCCCCGAGGTGTATTCCCTATTTCCCATCCACTCATCAAGATTTTTCTTGAAGAGTGCTAATGAAGAACTTTACTTGACATAGATGGGTAGCCTGTTCCAGAGAATGGGAAGTCTCTGGGACAGGAATCTATCCCTCCAGCATGTCCTGTTTATTGTGGTGACAAGGTCCCTAGAGAGTGTAGCTCGGAGGGATTGGGATTTATTTAGGTGTAGCATGTCCAACAGCTCTGGGTTTGACATAGCTTTATAAGTTAGGCAGAGATCACCTCGGAGCAGGCAATATGCTATGGAGTAAAGCTGGAGATTTTTGAGGTGATCAGTGTAGGGCATTTGTTTGAGGCCAGTAATCCTCTTTGTGAGGTACTTCTCTGGCCTTTTCAGCTGCTGCAGATGTCTTGTGAGGTACATTCCAAAAGAGGCGTTGTACTCTATAATGGGTCTAATGAGTGTCGAGTAGAAGGGAACAATGACCTCTTTTTTCCTGGATGAGAACCCTTTTATGATGAGGTGTGCCATGTAGAAGGACTTCATGACTACTGTGGTGATGTGACTATCAAAGGAGAGACTACTGTCCACCTGGGTCCCAAGGTCTCTTATCACGCATTCGGTGTTAAGTAGATTGCTGCCTATGTGGTAGTTCATGGGTACAGAGTTTTTACCAAAGGGGGTGACACTGCACTATTTGGCATTGAGCTTGAGGCCATGGCTCTGACACCAGGCATCTGTCTCAGCAAGGCCCTTCTGTAGGATGTCCACATCATTTGGGGACTTGACTATGGCTCCTAGTTTGCAGTCATCTGTGAAATTCATTAGCCAGAGGCCTTCTGCGTTAGCCTGTACTTCAGAGAAGTAGATACCAAACCGTAGAGGTCCCAGGATGGAACCCCGTGGTACTCCACTTGTCACTGCTTTGAGGTCAGATTTGGAGTCTGCAACTTTTACAGTGTGGTTTCTGTCAGTGAGCCAGTTGGCAACCCATCTTGTGATGTAGGGATTTATACCTAGTTTTGTGAGGTTTAGCTATAATTCCAGAATGGGGGATGGTGTCAAAAGCCTTGGCGAGGTTAAGATAGGCTGTGTGAACCACCTTACCCTCATCTACGGCTTTGGTGACTGCCTCAAAGAAGTCAATCAGGTTCAAGAGGCATGATCTGCCTTTCACAAACCTGAACTGGGTGGGATCCAAAGTTTGCAGGTTAACAATGTCTTTGTTTATGAGTTCCATGATGATACGTTCCATGGCCTTGCAAACCAGGTTCATCAGGCTAATAGGTCAATAGTTCCCAGGATCAATGGTGGCTCCCCCTTTGTGGAATGGGATAACTGTTGCTGTGCTCCATTAATTGGGCACAAAGCCTGATGAGAGGCTATTATTGAACATGGTGCTTAAGTGGGGAGCCAGTTCGTTCTGTTTTCCGGTCCCATGGATGCTGTGTTTTTGGCTTTAGAGAGTGCAGCTTTTACCTGCGTAGTTGTGATTACAGGGACTCTGCATTCTTCCTGTATAGATATGGGCCTTTTAGGGGGTGAGAGAGGGGTAAAGTTAGCACTGAACCTATCTGCCAGGATGTTGGCAATATCAGTTGGCTATGTAATTTTCATGCCTTTGTGCTGTAACTCAGAGCAGATCTGGGTGTTGCCATTGAAATTCTTGACATAGCTATAGAATACTTTGTGGTTGTTCCTGGAATTAGTGTTGATTTTGTTTTCGTAGCTAGCTTTGGAGGATCTTATAAGGGATCTAAGCTTCTTGCTTGACTTTAATGATCATTGCTCTAATCATTACTCTACAGGTATCATTACAACACTCTATGGCCTTGGTTTGGGCAGTGGTATGTTTGTATACTGTGTATACTTCAACTGTCTTATAGCTAAATTATACTTCTCTTACCTGATAGACCTGTGGAGGGAATGTTTGTTAACACTACCTGACTGTTTCTACACATATTCCCAGATTCTTAGTTAAAATTATGCACATACCTCTCAATCTCTTAATGCACAAAATCTGGCAAAGCTTGACAACATGGGGGTACAAATAGGGACATACTTTGAATATTGCTCCTATAAACATACAGAGTTGCTAGAGTAACAGGATTTGTTTTAATATACATTTTGTGAAGGATTTGAAGTCTGAAACTCAAATGTATGTCATTATTTAGTGATTACAATTCTGAGATCATCCCAGTGATTTGCCAGGGAGAAAGAGGAACTGGCAAAACCACTCCCAGGATTCAAGCCATTGCTGCTTGTGCTAAAAATACAATTTGTGTTTCATCAGAGTGAGCTATTTAGAAACCACCTTCTGCTCCTTCAGTGTTTTCTAAGTCTCTCTTGGTTGTACAATCTGACCTTGTAATTACAACAGTCTTATACAAACATTCCTAGACATATTTTTATGTAGCACAGTGTGAAAAACAGTGGTTGACACAACAGTACTATTCTGATACCAGATCTTGGTGAATGCTACATGTCAGGCCATAAAATACCAGAGTAAACACAACCAGTCCAGGATTTAAAACTTTATTGCCAGGTAGTTAGTTTTTTTATCTAAAAGACCTGTGGGGGGAATGTTTGTTAACACTACCTGACTGTTTCTACACATATTCCCAGATTCCTAGTTAAAGTTATGCACATACCTCTCAATTTCTTAACGCACAAAATCTGGACAAAACTTGACAACATGGGGTACAAATAAAGACACATTTTGAATATTGCTCTTATAAACTTACAGAGTTGCTAGAGTAACAGGATTTGCTTTAATATACATTTTCTGAAGGATTTGAAGTCTGAAACTCAAATATATGTAATTATTTAGTGACTACAATTCTGAGATCATCCCAGTAATTTGCCAGGTAGAAAGAGGAACAAGCCAAAAATATAAGCAATTATCTGGACATTCTGTGAAAATCTGTACAGTTGAGAGGTATGATTATGCATTCAGCTTACTACCACTCCCTGGATTCAAGCCATGGCTGTGTGTGCTAAAAATACAGCAATTTGTGTTCCATCAGAGTGAGCTGTTTAGAAACTGTTGTCTGTTCCTTCAGTGTTTTCTGTCTAGGTTTGTCTTGGTTGTACAATCTGACCTTGTACTTATGACAGTCTTATGCAGGCATTCCTAGACATATTTTTTTTATGTAGCACAGTGTGGGTAACAGTGGTTAACACAACATTACTATTCAGAGAATGCAGCACTAAATGCCATACAATACCAGAGTAAACACAACCAGTCCAGGATTTAGAACTTTATTGCCAGGCAGTTACAGTTTTATTTAAATATCACCTATATGGGACTATTACTGTCATATTGTCTGTTTTATTCAGTACAAAACATACACTGTTTTTATACTGTCAGGTGACTTTCTACTACTTTATATTTATTTGGTATGACTATTACAAGCAGGATTGTTACATACCAGCCTCGCGACGCAGCCTTTGCAACATACTGACATGGGCTTCCTGATTCACAGCTCACTCAGCTGCATTTGTAAAGGGAATAGAGAAATATTTAGGCATACCTATCCATCACATATACAGGCTGGACTTTGGTAAACAGTTATTGATATGAATACTTACACACTGCTGGGACATCACCTCTCTGCCTTGCTTCTTGGACCCACTAATCCAAGAGCTCCCTCTTCCTCTGCTTCAAGTCGGCATAGTGGTGCCTGACCTGCTCACCAGTCCAAGGGATACCAGTGGCACTGGTGACATCATGGGCGAGATGGTCCCAGGCTTCTGCTTTATATTGGGAGCCCTGGTGCTGGCCCTGCATCAGTCTCTCTTCATGGTTATTTAACAAGAGTTCTACCATGACCGTGGAGTCCTGTATGCCTCAGCGCTGTGCCAGGAAGCGCATGCCATTGCCAACACCTGCCATACTGCCTACAGTGGGAAACTGAAACTGGTTATGAGCTGTATTCCTGCTGGTGGGTTTAAATACAGCAGATTTCCATCCCTTTGCCATAATTGTACAGTTTTGAATATGCTGAGCTAAGCTTAGCTATGGGCAAACCTGCTTAGCTAAGGTTGGCAGTGCTTAAAGGGGCAGGTTCAGCACTGCTTACCAATGGGCAAATCCACATAGCTGGGCTACTCATTGCTTAGCAGTCATATTTACACAATGCTTACACCTGGTAAGCAGAGCTGTACAATGCTTAGCATTGCTTATTTTTTTATTTTATAGACTGTCTGGTGCATGGGATTGATTCGTCATTCAGTACATATTACAAATTTGTTTACTGTCCCTGATATCCCCTAATGTGCTTTCATTACATTTATTCATGTGTGACTATACTGTATGGGACATTTGTGTTTATATGGGGGTTTCACAACTTTATTAAACTGCCACCTCACATCTCGACCTACTACAGTACTCTGGTTAACAAATATATGTTATTTAGTATCTAATTATAAAAAATATGTTTATGTACTGCTTTCACATGTAAAATGCAAATTGGTTACAGTGAGGATCAAACCAAAAATGGATGCTTACAAAGCATACGGTCTAACCACTACACTAATGCAGTACTGTTTATGTTGGATGTCCCTTGTTATTTAACTTCTTGCACTGTTTAAGCTGGACTAAGCATAGCTAAGCAACGGGCATACCCGGGAAGCTATGCTTAAATTGTATTGCATGTTTAAAAAAAATGTATTTGTTGTGTTTTTTTTTATTTGTACCCTTCATAATATCCATGCGAATGCTGAACCTGTTATTCTATAAACTTTCTGCTTTGTGGGGTGATTGTCCCTTATGACTTTGTCCACATTCCTTACTCTGACAGGTTGAGAGGTATGCGTTATGTGCTTATGCTACATCTATTATTCTATCAACTTTTGGCTTTGTAGGGACGACTGTCCCTTATGGCTTTGACCAGATTTCTTGCCCTGATGAGTTGGGAGTGTTACGAGCATTCTCGCTCATTTTAAATTGCCAGAAGGCAATTCTGGAGTGCAGGGGGCATGTGTATTGTGAGAGCTCTGCTCTCAGACCCCCCCCCCCTGCACTCGTACATGGAACCATGTCTGTTTTAGAGCATGGCAGCGTGACTTCATATATATGCATGGCACGCTGCCGTGCTGAACAGGAACGGTCCCTACCATGCAGGAATAACTTATTCCTGCACGGCTGCTTGCTGAATCCGGGGAGCTATAAAAACCCGTAATAATGACAGTGAGTTAACATTTTTCATATAATTAATATCAGCAGTAATTTTTTTCTTCAAAATCCTAATGTGGAAGTTATATCTCCCTTCAGCTTATATTGCATAGCATATTCACTATTACATACTGATATAAAAGGTCAAAAAGCTCGTCTCTATCATTCACTGACATATATGAATACATAGTTGTTATTATAAATAATGCATTTTATTTAATATTCATAGCTGATATTACATCTCTCATGGTTCTTGGTATAATTATGTCTAATTATAATACAGTCTCTTGATTGTTTAATAAAACAGCAATTCCAGGGTGCATTTCTTAACCAAATGATCATGCTACTTTATTTCACACAAGAAGTTTCAAATTGCAAACTTTGATTATCATTTAACCGCCATCATGGCTCATTAATAGGCAGCTTATCAGAAGTCATTTGTCAGAGGAAATTATATTCTTCATCTATAAACCTTATTTTTCTACTTGATAGCCCAAAAAAAACTTTCTATATAACATCTGCATCTTTGTGTGTCTGTGCCATTGCAGTACTGTTATGTCATAAACTTGATTGTTGTTTAAATTTATACACACAAATTTGACATTTATTGCTTTTCTTTTCTGCTAACAAGATACAAATTTAATTCCAATTTCCTTTTCCTTCATCTTACTCTTTTTCAGTAGCAATAGTTTCACTAAATATCATGTTTGTTTGAGCAATACCCTTCACGTGTCCTTCATCCAGCTCTTAATCTTTAAAATGATTTTAAGTATTTATATATTCATTTAACACAAGTTGAGTATCACACATTTTATTATGTTCTTCACATTGCATATTCTCCCCCTTCTTCAAAATTATAAGGCTCTAGTATTTTACTATGCCCCCTATTTTCTGTTATATCATCATTCCTCTTCTTAGTTTGTGCATTTTTAATAGTATTACCATACTCACCTATAACTTGATTTTTTTAACCCCCTGTTATGTAGATCCAATATTATTTACACTGTCAGGTGGTTCACTATTGAAATATTAGGACTCACAATGTTAAGTCCTGAAACACTGAAAACAAAGACTAAAAATGCAGAAGGAAAGTGAATATTTAACACTGCTCGTCTCCATTTAACTTTTTTTTTTTTTTTTAGTGGGGCAAGAACCCTGCACCAAGTGATGTGGTGAGGAAATCATCCACACTCCCTGAACCTAACTCTGAGATCACTTTACCTCAAAAAAAAAAAAAAAAAAGAATATTCCAAAAAATGGCAATGCCAGACCTGAACGCCTAGATTTTGTCATTAATTGTCCACATTTTGGGTTTCAGCAGTGCAAGTCCTGTCATTTTAAACAGTTGCCATTTCAGATATTTTCAAAACAGAGTGAAATCATGAATATTAGGTCTGCCTGTACTTTCTGCATTTCAGTACAGAGCGTTTGCCTAAAAATCTGATTTCACCATAGTGAACATACTCTCTTCTGCCACAGCCATTCATCCAACTGTTTAATGTTATGTTTTTGTTTGACCTCAGTAACAAACAGTTCCATGTATTCCTTATACGGTCCCCCCACTACTGTAACTATTTGAAATATTGGGGCCAGCAAGAGCAAATTCCGAAATATAGAGACTGAATGGCTGAAAGATCAGACTTGTATATACAATGTCTGAGATTCCATTTCTTAGAATATTCCCTTTTCTATGAGATATGGTGATCTCAGCCTTGGTATATATAAGGTCAGGGGATATGGAGAGCTATGGAGAGGCTTGCCCTCCAAAAAAGGAAGTTTTAAGGAGAAGAGCGAATTTCAAGATTCACTCTTCTACAGGTTTTCGGTCTTTTCTGAGTGCTGGCATTTCAGTACGGAGTTGGTTACTACACTTAGCACAGACACACACACAAGCTTTTATGGTCAGCTAATGTAATGTCACAAAGAACTGTTATGTCTTACCCCATAGATTCCTGTCGTCAATATAGCTCTTTATGGAATGTCCAGCTTGAAAATGTTGAAAAAACATTTCCAGCTCTTGTTAACACAAATAGATTACATTACATCAACAACTTGCATTATGTTTGTATATTTCAACTTTGAAATACTTACTTTGACCATGAAAATCCATTTTATCTATTTGTGGCCATGGACTTTTTATACAGTGTGAAAGATTCAAAAGTAGCGCAACAAATGTATTTCTTGCCCAGTTGTAACGGTGGCCATTTCTCCAAAGACTTAAAACTGAAAGTTGCTGTATGCCTGTACCAGATGAAATACCTGTTCTCTCAATATTGTCCTTAAATTTAATGCATAAAACATGTCAATTTCTAATTTAATAACAATACTAGCTTTACTTGCTTATGCTGTTTTGAGGAACTTAGCATAATGTCACGGTAACATATAATGTTTACATTACCTTTTGATTTCTTACCATCTCAACAGTGCAGTCCTTTCCCACTTAACTTCATCTTCTTGCTTTTGTCATGAAAATTCATCATTATCTACTGTATATTCAACATTTATTACAACAGTTGTAGAGTCTAATCATCTCCTGGCATCAGATTCTGAAATAAATCCAACTCAAATGGCTGTTATAAATATTTTTTCAATGGCTGTTATCCAGGCCAAAAACATTGTCAACATGTTGTGCCTCAACACTTATCATAATTATCATAAAGAAATAATTCAGCATTTCTTCTAATATCAGGCTTACAATCATCCATCTTTTATATGGAAACAATACTTTCTGTGGGCAGTACAGCAACGCTTTATTGTTCCTTCTTGACTGCTCTTCAGTGGTTCTGTCCAAAACAGTAGGGGATATCCAAATTACCTTGGCCAACTTTACCCTAGTCAATGTGAATGCCACCATGGGTCTTCATGAAATTAGCTCACAGGCTTAATGGAACTAACAGAACATAATGCATACATAGTAGGGAAACAGGGAAAGATGGAAAGGAACTAACATGAAATCAGAACAGGATAAAAATAAAAATAAACACTTTTCCAAAATACATTGAAAAGACTGTGATTAATTATTGCATAGTGCACACTTCATCATCTTTTCCCTCCATAATTCCATGATCCCATTATGAATATTTAAAAATAAAGCAGAAAACCATCATGAACACAAATGACAGAAAGCTAAAAATGGCTGAACTTTAAATTCCTGAATGCAATATATTTTCAAACCACAGAAACTGTCAAAAGAAATGCATATTTATTTATTTTGTACAGGGACCATCTACAGCTCCACACACTCCTACCTTTATATCCCAGCTCCAATATCACAAATTCTCCAAGAAAAATAAAAATAAATACTTTTGTTTCTACATCAAGCCTTTCCTGTACGTCAAAACTGTGTCACCTCAGTGTTAGAAAACTAAAGTGAGAGAAAGATTTGTAGTATGTGGGGAGTTGAACGTCTTGCTAAACTTGTATCATTTTTTCTGAGCCCTAACTTATATTCAAGTATGCATGCATGAAGATGGAAAATAACTAAATAGGTCATTAGTATTAAATGCTTCCTGCAATTCTTGCTCATATACAAGTTATATGGACTGGACATATCTTCAAGCACAAGGCACTCCTGGAACTCTGACTCCTATACAGATTGTATAGATTGGCCACATCTTTGAAGATAAGTTATAGGTGACATACATTTGACTTAAATACACCTTATGTGATTCAGTATTTTATGTTACCTAACAATGTTTCTCTGTGAACATCCTGGTATATTTCCTTTTTGAATGCCAAGCATATGTCTAATTAGGTGAACATGCTTACTTCTTGTTGGTCTTTTACATTTGCAAATATTAATTCAAAGTTTGGAATTATGCATTTTAAAATTTGACAAGTATTTTGGGATTTCAATAGAAGCTAATTTTTTGGGTCTATATCAGTTCACCGCAATTGCATTGTAGCAAACACCTATTCATCAACCCTAATTCAGTGAAAATCATTTCAGCAATTCGAAGAGTTTACCGAGGGCAAGAAAATAGTTGCCCTACAGCACAACAGACCGACAGCTAAGCAACTTGAATCCACCCAAGTTGGGGGCTTCACCTCCCACACCCCCCAACTATATATACCAATTGTGGGATCACACTACAGTGGATAAAAAGGCAAAGTTGTGCTGTAGTATTTCCTTGCCTTCAGTAAATTCAGTGAATCACCAAAATACTTTTTGCTGATGAATAGGTGTTTGCTGCAATGCGATTGCGGCAAACTGATATAGACCCATTTTTTGAGTTTGTACTACTTGCAGTTTGTATTACTGTAAAATTTGCAGGATGTTGGCTTCTGGGGATTTTGCATTTTATTTTAGTAATTCCTGAATCTGTAGTTTGACCTTTGCTGTTGTGACATGGCCATAACTCCATTGCATTTATGTTGCTGTTATTCAAGGCTAGAATTATTTTAACTTAACGTTATGTGTGCAGTGAAGTCTTCTTATGGTAATAGCCATAAATAGCTGAATATACATTATGCTTTGTTAAGTATTTCTACAGTTATTTCATGATAAATAATTTTCCATCTTTCCATGTTTCTATGTCCAATATTCCATGGCTTCCTAATGCACATGGTTACCACTGGTGGTATGATTCAGGTAATGTAGCTTGGGAATGAGGAATATTATTCTGTACTGTGTATCAAATAACACCAGCATTTTAGATATAAAACGTGGTAATTTCAGATGATTTGTACTTAGTGTTGTATAGTCTTCCTAATGGATTTTAGACTGAAACCTTTTTAAACAAGTATTTGTCAATTCTGTATCCTGAGTGAGATCTGCTAAGCTATAGCAGTAATTTTGTATTATTATATTTTAGTAAAGATTTGTTAAAGAATTTCATGCTTAAAGTAAAAGCATGAAGTTTACTTCCTGTGTTTTAAAACAGAGACTGATGCATGATTTGAATGCATACATCTCCATGTGTTTCATTTCTGATGAAGTCTTTACTTACAGGATGAAAGTGCTTAGCATTTTGTTATATTAAAGACTTATATTGACAATGACAAGCATCTGTCTTTATTTCTTGGCCACAAAGAAATTATAGAAGTTAACTGATGATTCTGGTTATCTGGAAATGTCCTGGTAAGGCCTCTTCTGGCAGGTTTAAATGAAACTTAAGTCCATCTTGCACACCCAGTTTTGTGTTGAAAAATTAAACAGGTTATAAGTGAGGTAGGATTCATCTAATTCAACAGCTATAGTTTATAGCTTTAATTAGTTCAAGGCAGACATATTAATACACTGTCAAGTATCAGTATCATCAATGTGGGCATAAGTAACGCAGAGTCAGCTTAAGTGATGCATGGTTATGACCTCAGTCTACTGAGGTTGGCCGGCATCTCATGGTCTACTTACACACTTCTGTCAGCTGAAAGGTCCCTTGCAGTTCTCTGAAAGTGTCATGCATTCATTAATGCTTTATTGTTTGCCAGGCCCAAGCTCTGGACCCTACATTATAAATGCATGTTATTGTCATTTTGTTTCTTTCTTTCTAAATCTCTTTTGTATATTTATTAAACTTGAAGCAACCTCCGCCATCAGGATATAACAGAATTTCAATTCTTAACATAGTTTTCTGACTCACGTACAGCTATACTATCTGTTCCATGTTCTGTATCAAATGCTCATGTATCAGTTGATGAACATTTCCATCTTGTATTTAGCCAGGGGGATGATGTACAGTAACTACTGGGGAAAGTGTTTTCAGTTAGCTCCAACCTTACAGTTCTCAATTTTGTTGTCTTTGGAATTTGCAGTCAATGCCATCTCAGATACTCAAAGTGTGATATTTGCTGTCACAAAATGAGATTAGTCAGTCAGTCTATCCTTAATCATTGCATAAATCACAAACAATCACTGACTGTCACCCCAACTAAGATTAGTTATCTGACTTATGTTAGTAACACCACTAAAACCACTCTTGCCACTACCTACCTTCTCCCATCTCTCTTATACAGTGCACCCATTCGAAACACGTTTGGGCCAGAGTTAGAAATAGTCTGGAAACATACTATAATAAGGTTGCAAAATTTGCCACCAATAAACAATACCGCTGTCGCTACTGTATTAAGCGTTTAAACTGTCTCAAACTGCCTCACCACTTAGATTATATACAGCTTATCACGACACAAAACATGATTCACAAAACTGATGACTGCCCTGTTTTTAGTCATGTTCTTCATTACTATCACCCTAATAAACTACTTAAGTCTAATGAACAACATATCCTCAGCATATATGAACCCCACACATCCTGTGGCCAAAGTATGCACTCATACTGTGTTGCTAAAAATGGAATTCTATCCCTCTGCAAATTAGGTTTACCTCTAAACTATCCAGCTTCAAGCGACTACTAAAATACAACCTAAATAAAACTTGGCTCTGCTCCTGCACTACCCAAGGCAGAAATAGTCCCTCTCTCATTACACTTTCAGCATACTTTGACTATGTAGTGAGAGAAGGGATTAGTAAAATCTATTTCTTAGACAAAGGATAAATGTATTTTAGCCTAGACTATATTGTAGTCATCTCTGTTCCAAATAATATACTCAGTGTGTTCAATGCCATTTCTATGAACTGCAACTTGTGAATACTTTAACTACTGACAATATTCTTTTTCAGATTGTTATGTCTTATCTAAATATTTGTGCTGCATATTTATAGGCTCACACTGTATGAATTGATGTTGAATTTTTGCTTACTGTCATTGTCCTTCTTTATTAGATTTTGTAATGACTTTATTTAACTGTAACCCTATTATGTGAACATGGGGCTTTTCGAGCTATTATCACAGTCAGACTTTCTTAGCAGACAAATGCCAAAATAAAATAAATAAATAAATAAATAAAATTGTCTGATTCGCAGGATAGATTCTGACTTCAGCATTATGCTGAAAAGAATAAAGTGGGTGCCAGAGATGAATAATGAATGAATGAAAAAAAGAATAATCTATCAATTAATGATTGTAACGTCTGTCAGAAACAAAGTTTGGGAAAGTGTTAATGTTAGGGGTAAACTGTCTAGGTTGTGAGCATGTTTTGCTTTATATTCAATAGCAGTTTTATTACTAAGTACACAGGGGATAGTTAAGAATAACGTGTATATTTTTCATGTGATTCACAGTTTTAATATTACATAAAATATTTTGCAGTACTCTCCTTTTTTTGTATTTCCTTTCCTAGGCATTTTCCACCCTTTCTTAAAAAGTTGCATTACCTTCATGAAACCTCTGTCATTAATTAGGTACTCAGCAGAGCTTTTAATGTTATTAAATTATCACGCTTCTTCAACTTTTAACTCTAAATCTCCTTATTCCTGTCCCTGACTAATCAGCCAGGATTTCTGAAACAGAATTAATATACAAACACAATACTTCCTTTAGTGCAAATTCACAGTGATGTTTCTTTTATCTAGATTTTCATAAAACTAATAAAATAAACACTAAATACAACATTAATAAACAACATTAGACAAAAAAAAAACTCACCAACCTGATAACAGCTGTTGTAAAATGGGACAGTTTCCACAATGCAGTATTTTGCAGTTCAGAGACACATTAGCCTTAGTGAGGAAAGACCTCATTACCTTCTAATTTACATGTTGCTGAATCACCATTAACTACTTTGAGTGTAGGCCAGCACTCTCATGTGGTAGTTAACAAGTTAACACTACTGATCCACGCATTACATGGGAACAGGTGCATGCACACACACACACACACACACACACACACACACACACACACACACACACGCACACACACACACACACACACACACACACACACACACACACACACAAGCACCACATACCCATACTTGCCCTTGAGTTGTCAGAATATTCCCTATGTCTCCTTTTATGTTTTTCTTGCCCTCATAAATCATGGATGATTATAGTCAGTCAATAATGCCAGACATCAAATGTTCATACTTCTTACTGTGTACAAATTGCATTGCAATGCTAGACATGTTGCTCTATTACTTCGTTAAGTGATTCTGAGTCATAGTTCAGAAATTCTCCCTTGTGTCACCTAATGTTCCTCCCAACTTTGCCCCGAAGCCTTTTTTGACACAGATTTGCTGTATTCATCATAACTGTCCATGATTTTAAAGGCTGTTCCTGATGTTGACAAATATAGGCATATATGGTTAAATAACTCATAACAACAACTAAACCCTAACCCCCCCCCCCAAAAAAACAAAAAAAAAATAAATTGCTACTCTTTAACCCCAAACAGTTTTCTACCAAAACAACAGGATTCACTATCACCTCTGCCAATGGCACCATGATAGAACAAGTTAATGACCAAAATTACGAGGTGTCATCACAGCTGACCAGTTAAATTCAACCATCATGTATCACAACTGATTAAAACCCATCTAAAACTAAGTACATTATACAAAGTAAAAATCTACCTCATTGATATAGCCAGACATATATCCTCTAGTTTTTTACTGACATCTCTCTTCTATGCTGCCCCAATTTTCACTAACCTTCAAGTCTCACAACTCTCCTGACCTGAGCAATGTTATAATAAAATAGTCACATTTGCAGTAAGCTATATCAGTAGAACACACCACTGCCTAATAAAACTGGTCAGAACTACCACAATACCTAACTTTTTCAGCTAACTGCAATGCACAGATTTTTCTATAAGCCAGAAATTTGCTCAGCCCTTAACAACTTAATACAACACTAATCCTTCAATAGAATTTTACAGTCTAGAGAAAAATCGCTAATCATTATAACCAAATCATCTAATATTGCAAGCAGTTCTCTATATTAAATAGTGTTAAACTATGGACCCACATCTCACTACCACTTAAATCTATTCAGAATACAGACTTATTTAAAATGCAGCTAAAACTTCACCTATCAAATTAATAAATCCATTGCTGCATATCTTAGGTTCATAGGTTCATAGGTTTATACTAGGCTATCTGCCCTAAGGCATTTATAAGCCTAGCCCAAAGTTATGTGGCTTACGCCACCCCTTATGTTAGAAATAATGTGCCCATTAGTTTGTTGTGCCTCTGTCCAGCAGTGACACAGAGATGATTCCCGGGGTAAACCTACGATCTCCCATCCACCGGTCAAGATTTCTCTTGAACAGAGCCAGCGAGGTGCTCTGCCTCACATGGACTGGGATTTTATTCCACAGCATGGGGAGTCTCTGGGTGATAAATCTATCCCTCCAGCACGTCCTGTTTATATCCGTGCTAAGGTTTAAGTCACTTGCTCTAGTGGTTCTGGTGGATTTGGATTTTTTGAGGTGGAGCATGTCCATTAATTCCGGGTTGGTCATGGCCTTGTATGTCAGGCACAGGTCACCTCTGAGCAGACAGTATGCAACTGAATAGAGTTGGAGTTTCTTCAGTCTGGCAGTATATGACAGGTTTTGGAGTCCCTTTATCCTTTTGGTGAGGAACTTTTGGGGTCTCTCCAATTGCTGCAGGTGTCGGGTGAGATACATCCCGAATGGGGCATTGTACTCGATCATTGGTCTGATAAGTGAAGAGTACAGGGGAACAATGACCTCACTTGATCTGGATGTGAATCCCTTCATGATCAGATGGGCAATGTAGAAGGTCTTTCGAACCACTTTAGCAATGTGAGTGTCAAGCGAGAGGCCACTGTCAACCTGGGTACCCAGGTCCCTGATAACCTCTTCTGTGCTTAGTGGGTTGCCACCTATATGGTAGCTTGGGGTTACCTTGTTTTTCCCGAAGGGTATGACTATACACTTTTTGCGTTTAACTTCAGGCCATGGCTCTGGCACCAGCTATCAGTTTCCGTGAGACCCCTCTGAAGGATGTCTGTGTCCGATGTACTATCCACTATGGCACCCAGTTTGCAGTCATCCGCAAACTTTGTCAGCCATAGTCCTCCTATGTTTGCCTGTACTTCTGAGAAGTAGATGCCGAACAATAGGGGGCCAAGAACTGAGCCCTGTGGGACACCACTTGTAACTGGCTTGGAGTCTGACATGGCTCCAGCAACTCTAACCCTGTGGGTTCTGTCCTTTAGCCAGTTTGCAACCCATCTTGTGACATATGGGTTTACACTTAAGCTGGTAAGTTTCTCTATGATACCCAAGTGGGGTATTGTGTCGAAAGCTTTTGCAAGGTCAAGGTAGGCTGTATGGACTGCCTTTCCCTCATCAATGGCCTTGGTAACTGTTTCGAAGAAGTCGACCAAGTTCAAAAGGTATCTGGGGTAAATGCCACTGTTGTCTTCAGATTGCCATATCATCAAACCATTTTGCTTCATTTAGAATCCATTGCCCCACAACCAGTCTTCACCAATACCTGAATAGTTTTACCAGCATCTTCCAGCCACATACATAGTTTTGTGACACTGTTCACCCCCCACCTCTATACTTCTAATATAAACCCCAGATTGTTGAATCACACATTATTGAGACAAATACAATGAAACCACATAGCATCAAAAAATGACTTCATCGAACCTGTCTTCATCGAACTGTAGGTACTTCTTGTTTCTCCATAAGAATATTATTAAACAGAATGGAGATGCTGTACATGCGTGCCTCACTTGATGGTGCTCGGATAGTTGTCAGTGCACTGTGGGTGTTTACCCTCATTTACAATGTGTTGCGATCTCAGAGATGGTATATTTAATTTTCAGGGTTGGTGTGGGGTTGCAGGAGGGCACAGACTCCCAGCAAAAATGTAGGATAGGATACTTTAGGTTTTCGGTGTTTTGGCCAATAGATATGCTGTAGATGGAGTTTGTGTACTTTTGTTGTATAGTCTGGGGCTGTTTTCGATGAAGTCAGGTTCGATGTTTACAGTTTTCGATGCTTTGTGGTTTTGCTAAATTTGTCGCAATGATGTGTGATTTGATGATCTGGGGTTTTGATGGTCTGAAGTAGACCCATATATATACACGAATCTGCTTTATCCCACACCTCTTAACCACAGTATTAGCATTTTCTGACCTACCTCATTCTTTCCCTCACATCCATTTCTCTGAATTTCTAAGTACTAATCTCATTATCTATTATCTATTCTGCAAAATCATGAATACACCTCTTCAAATGCTCAGTGTTCAAAATCTACTAATTCATAAGAACTTTTTATACTGTAATAGTTGCCTTTATTTCATACCAATGTAATCTAATTAACAATATATGTGTAATTATTAATTTATATGACTTAATGTCTGTTCATGAATATTACCAAACGTTTATTTAAAAATGTAATATGTCAGAGCTTTTCTCCCTGGCCACCACTGAAAAGATATTTTGACTAAACATAGTCAGACAAACCCAGTAAACAAAAGCAAAATAAAAAAAAAATAAAACAAAATGAATGAAATATATCTCAACTATCCAAATTTTTGCATAATGTCCATATATGTACCTCATAGTTTTGTTTAGTTCCTCATACATTTTGTTGTTTTCTGACAAACCACTGAGCACTGCAGTTTGTATATGACAGACATTTGAGTTTCAGACTTCATAATCTTCAGAAAATGCATGCTAATGTAAAAACTGTCATTCTAGTGGCATTCTAAATTTACAAGAGGAATAATTAAAATCCGTTCCTGATTGTGGGTCTTTGTCTCTCCATTATTTTTAGCTTTGTTGAGATTTCATGGGTTATGAAGTTGAGACGTATAACTTTTTTACAGAAAACAGTTGGTGTTCTGGAACAGGTAGTTGCTTAAACGAAATGCACAACACTTCATGTGCAATGCTGGAAACAGGACAGAATTCATTATAACAGTGATTAAACGAAGAGTACCTTTTGCAACTTTTTGAGTGACAAAGCTCGCTGAGTCTTCTGTGTGTGACTCTGGTTTTAGGTGTGGAGAAATAGTTTATATTTTAGCGAATGGAGAAATTGTGTCTGATGATCCTCAGGTTAAGAATAGAGCTCGACAGAATGAAAATCGTAACACTTTCAAGACAGCCTTAGAGCACTCAGTATTATCCATAGAATAACTGCAAGACTTATCACTTTTAGCACTGAACCAGAGACTATCAGATCTGGGAATACCACACTGGAATCTTGGGAGCTGGGTTATACAGCCGTATGTATCCATCTCTATTGCTATTTGTTGTGATAATGATGGGAATGTGGAGCATTTTACTACTTGGTCTTTTGTACGTAATCTCCTGCATAAGCCATTGATAATTACAGTGGGTGCAAAGCAAGAAACAAGCTTGTTGTCTTAACAAGACACTGGAGAATTGTGCTTATCAGAACAGATTCAGACCAGAAATTTCATATTTTCTGTACGCTGAATTTATTTTATAAAATGGAGAATAGTTCCGGAATACTGATAATTTGATATAGGATTTTCAGGCATGGTGGGTGTGTGTGTGTGAAATATTGTCTTTCCAAGGACTTTACTGAATGTCAATGTGTGCATTTAAATAAAACATTGGTCTTTATGTGTGAATTTTAATTGCATAAATCAGGGAAGTCATTGTATGGCATTTACCGTAAAAATGTAATATTTGGAAGGAAAAGCTCAGAATGCAAATATAGCTAAGTTGAAAATTGTCTGACCATGTCAATGCAGACACTTTTTAAAACTAATTCTGTAATTTATTTCCCTTCATCCATTAACTTTTTGTATTCTAATACTAAATTGTGCAGAAATATTATCCTGCTATAAAACAGGATGTGATCAATGCTATGAGCTTCATTAGATAAAGATAACCCCCTGGATTTACTAATCTTCCATGCAGGACTAGCTTAGTCCTGCATGGAAGTGGCTGTTTAGAAGCAGGATGGCAGCGAGCCATGCATATTAGTGAAGGTGCTCTGCCTGAGCTCCTAATCTTACACAGAGCATGTAAGAGTGCAGTGGGCGTGTCTGAGAGCAGAGCTTTCAGAATATACATGTCTCTGCAATGAAGAACAGCAGAAAGGCCAAAGGAATGAGTGAGACCGCTCATAGGTGTCTGCATACCCCCAGCAAATTCCCCCACATGTACAACAGCAATAGTAAACACAAACCAAATAAACAAACCTTTTTTTTTATTATGAATCCGATTAAAGCTAACCATAGGTGTGCAGGTTTGCCCATCGCTTAGCTACGGTTAATGCAGCTTAAATGGCTGAAGAGGATAACAAGGAAGATATATGCAAATGAAGCAGTATAGCAATAGTGTAGTGGGCAGAGCATTTGCCCTATAAGCAGACATTCCCGGTGCGAGTCCCACTGCACGCATTCCATTTTCTATGTCAAATCATGTTATGACCAATATTTTAGTTGCATAACCTACTAAATAACATATATTTGTCACGGTCCCCTTCAATAACACCCATCACACCAAATGACATTTGACGACCTTTATTAAATTTCCATAACATAGCTTTGATCACCAGCTTTATTACTTACAACTATTCATGACATAATTGATTCTAAATACAGCATAGCATCCTTGTAATGCTAACCAGGGCAGTGTACCTACTCACCCTGCCCCAGTAAGCAGCGTCCATACCTCAACTCACTTACTTTACTTATGAAGCAGCATCCCATCTCACTTCATACACCATTCATTGTAATGTTAATCATGCAGCGTACTTACTCACTCTGCCCAACAAGCAGGGTCCATACCTCTGCTCGCTTACTTTACATATGAAGCAGCGTCCCAACTCACATCATACACCATCCATTGAATTACTTTCCACCAATAAGCATCATCCTTACCTCAGCTTGCTTATCTATTCAGCAAGCTTCCTCCAACTAATCATTTCCTTTCCCCAGATCCTTGAAATGAACATCCAGACATCAGAGGGGGAACAGAAAAGGGCAAGCCTATCCTTCTTCTCTGCCAACCAGCCTGACCGGGCTATTCCCCTGCCCTTCTACCCAAAATTGATCAATCCACTTCCCATAAAGAGAAGGGTCAAGCCAAACATCATTTGGTGTATCATTCATCTGTAAAGCACCTTAGAATCCCTCCATAAACCCCTCTGCCATGCCATCACTGAAACACACCCTAACGAAACTAAATAAATTAGGATTACCGTGACCCTGTTGTAACACTGGAACATCCACACCAAGAGAACACATACCCTTTTAGCCTGCTGCCTTCAAAGCTGAAATCATGGCTCAACCTAAATATATTGTCAGCCTATAACCACAACTAAACCACAAACTATAACCCCTTGTACTCAAGACAGCACCCAGTCAAACAACTAGTAGCAAATCTCACACCCAAGACTCTGTTACCCGTAGCATATCACCTTAGCCCACCCACTACCCAGTTCTACATGTGCAACAGCTCCATTACCGTAGGGAACAGTTTAACTCCATGTTAATATGCCTTTGTAAAATAAAGAAATCAATAACTCTTAATTACTGCCATAACTCTTAATTACTGCCATTATTAAGTGAATGTAATACACCACCTTCCCCCAAGAGTCACCAGCGTTAGGATGGACCAAGGGGGCCAGATCACCCATCACGAAGATTCAATCAAAAACAATTTATATATATATATATATATATATATATATATATATATATATATATATACACAACTGCCACCCAAAGTTCTCTCTAATGTAATTAACGTCCACTCTAGTTACCCAACCATGAGGCCAGTTACTATACAACTCTCAGTCATTCAAAGTAGAGTCAGACTTCCCTTGTAACATCAATACGACTTGTTAAGCGGAGGGATTTGTGTCCCACAAACTCCCACATCTGTGGAATAGATTCTCTCTCCACTCAGAGTAACTCATTATCCCTTCTCAAGCACAAACTGGTTAACTGGATGGGAAACAGAAAATACACCTCTGTGATTCCACCTGTGTCCCTAAACTAATGCAAGTGTTACAGATAAGGCATGTCACAAATGCACAAGGGTCAGCTGCAAAGAGTTGTGCCAACCTTCTTGCCATGAATTTAGAAAAGGTATGAAGTCTGAAATTCCCTTGTCAACATTCCCAATTGGACCCCCAATGCTTTGTCAAAGCTTGACAATAATTTTAAGCATTGCTCTTACAAACTTTAACAGGTTTACATTAACATGAAACTCAACTGTCCATTATTATTTCTAAGTTTAACCTTAGTGAGTTGCCTCTAATATGCCATAAAACCAAATACGAGGTAAAATGTGGACATCCTGCGAAATCTGTATAGTCCCACATCAAACCATCCACTAAAGCCAGAAACAATGGCACAAGATACACCCCAAGACAATCCCCACATATATCCCGTGTAGCTGGGCCCGAAAATAGAACAGGAGAAATAAAAGTGGCATGAAAGCCCAAAATTAATCATTTTTTTTTAAAATATTGCTGTCACCAACCTAGAAAGTTTGTGAAATAACCAGTTTTGCATTAGCATGAATTGTCAGAAGGGTATGAGGCCTGTATTTTCTAACTGCAGTCTTAATAGTTTACCACCTCTTCTTCTTTCGGCTACTCCCATTAGGGGTTGCCACAGCAGATCATCTGTTTCCATTTCTTCATGTCTTCTGCATCTTGCTCTGTCACACCAACCACCTGCATGTCCTCTCTCACCACATCCATAATCCTTATCTTAGACCTTCCTTACCTGGCAGCTTCATCCTTAGTATCTTTTTCCCAATATACTCTGCATCCCTCCTCAGCACATGTCCAAACCAACGTAATCTTGCCTCTCTGGCTTTGTTTCCAAATCTTCCAACCTGGGCTGACCCTTTAATATACTTGTTCCTAATCCTGTGCCAGAAAACAGCATCTTATGAACTGAAAGGCTACTTGAAGAATTTCTAGCTGCAAGCTGTACCTGCCATAACTCTCTCCCGCAGCCATTAAGTCAGTATCATATATGCACTCCTGACACTTATTTTTAATTATGCACTCCTGACAGACAATTCACAGACAACTGGAAAGTTCAGGTAATTGTGTAATACTATTATCTTACTTAACACTGCTAAGTGCGGACTTTTGATGGTGGGGGCAATCGGAAAACCACCCACTAACTGCACATCTGACTTATCCTCCACACACTCGTCCCATCCACTACAGACATCAATGCCACAAAATTCCCAGACACACCTCTCAATCAAGAGAGCAGGAAATCCGGACCAAACCCAAGCAATGGAGGAGCAAAGTCAACCAAAGACATGCTGAGTGATTAAGGGTAAGGCTCATAGACCAAAAGAAAAGAGACCAAGAGCATGATCCATGCAGCGGAACAAAGACTGATACTCAAAATCCTGCCACTTCCTGCTTTCCACCCTCCAATGATCGGGACCAACCCCAATACAATAAGAACCATCAGAGGCAGTAAAAGGAACCAGACATCACATACAGAACTGTACCTCCGAACGTGGGGCAAATCATGAAGTGACCTCTGGCCCCCTCCCCCCCCCCTTTTTTTTTTTATAATCACAGCCATTGAGAGGCAGCCAAGAGATACCTTACCTCTACCAGCCAGCTAAGGGATGAATCTCTTTTGAGGGTGTTTATATAGTTCCTGTATTATATCATTATTATATATTTCTACGTCCCAACTCCCAGAAAGCACCATTCGAGATTCACAAAACTACAGAGCCATCCAAAGAGTTGTACTATCATTTTTATATACCGTCACAAGGTCACCAACAACAGCAATAAAACACAAGCTACTCGCTAATCAGCCTTTTTTTTTTTTTACACTTCTCCTTTCTTACTGTACTGCTGTACTTACTGGCTCTGTGACTTGCAGTAGTGGAAATGTAGCTGTCCCAATGTGAGATGGGTCTGCAAAGTCTTTTGACAACTTATTTGCACTGCTCTGTGAGCAGACAGGTATAGCTGAATGAACTCCCATGAACGCTATTCCCTTGTGATGGTTATAGATGCACCACGCATGCAGGGAGGGGTACCATTCAGCTAGATAACTTGCATACTACCAGTTAAGAACAAGTAGCACACTGCACCTTTTAAGGAATACAAGCCATGACCAAAAGCTGGTTCCCCGACATCAAACCAGTGAACAAGTACCATTGTAAATCATACAAACCAACACTACAGATCAACCTGGCTGATTGGAATGAAGAACTGAAAAAACAACTGCACTCACCAACTTTCCCTCTAGTACAGGTGTCATCTACACCCCCATCTAAAACATGGGCCAGTTTCTCAATGTCAGAACTACCCCTTCCCCTCATTGTCAATAGTATTTATTACAAACGATTATACCGCTCACAATACAGCAGCTTATAGAGTATTTATGCATTTATTGAGTTTAATTTCTGCTAAATCATTTTTGGAATCAGCACCAGTATAGCTAATTTAACTTCCAACTCACTGATTAATTTATTACTTAACTCAGCCTTTTTGCTTAATTTACAAAATTTACATAAACAGAAAATTAGAAGAACATATGCAGTTTTCGATCGCAGTCTGAACCTGAAAGCCTGCAGCAACTGTACCCTGCCCATCAACAACATCCCCACAACACTCACTCATATTCCCCGCAGGAAAAATAAATAAATAAAAAAAAATCACTGCTTCTCCCCATGACCACAGGACAATGACCGAGGGTCTCTTTTTTATTTATTTATTTTATTTTTTATTTTATTTTTTTTTTTATTATCTCTGCTCACTCCCAGAAAACAAAACTGCATGACGTGATCTTCCAACCGAACAGGAGAACAAATGCGGGCAGAGCACGCCAAACACTGAAAGGCATATCTGGATACTCTGAGGAATCTGTGCAGCCAAGAGATGACTGTCACAATCCTTAGACAGACACTGCCACCACGCATGAGTGGCAATCACAGTCAGCCTGCCTGCCCAAAGCCCGGTAAAATCACCTGTGGCTTCAGTAAAGTAAAAGAGGAATCCTGAACCAACCGGGCTGCCACACCAGAACAGCAAACGAAACTCTGCCCCAAGAACCAGGGCTAGCTTGCCCACTTCTCCAATGTTAGCAAACCAAACCAACAGCAAATCTCAAAGCTTGTGGCACAAGACAACAGGCGATGGAATCACATTGCCAACCCAAGGTTTTCTTTCTGTCTATATACCTCGGAGAAGCCCCAAGCAGCAAAAAAACAAAGATACAGTAAACCCCCACCCTCCCATGACCAGACTGAAACAATCACCGCCTTCCCCATTAAACCATTACCACTACAAACCATTGCATTAAGGCTCACAGTAGAGCCCCAAGCAGCAAGTGGAGAAAAAAAAAAAAAACTATGACTGGACTGACCGCACACAACCACCACTGTCCTCACAATGAACACTACCAACCCCTGCAATCAAGCCTCACTCACCTCCTCCATACTCCACCTTTCCAAGGCCTACCAGGCCGAATACCTTCAGGTCATCACAGACGAGAGCCTGCTCTAGCAAGTTCATGCCAAAATGTGATTGCTTAACACAACTACACTAGACTAAACCTCTTAAGCCCCTCCCCCTCATTATCTCATTTCCTCCCAACCATCCCTGCCTCCACTTAACGCTGCAACCTCCCCAACCCACTTAACTCCCCCAAAAATTAACCTAACTCGCCCCATGAAGATGTCCCGGGACAACTTAGTTTGTTGCTAAAATTCATTTATGAACCGGGGTACTGCATTAAATGCAGATGTGAGGTGTCAGTGTCATAATGTTGCAATGTCCACAGATAATCACATATGCCCCATACAGTATATGTACACAGGAATTATGTATACAAATGGAAGGTAAAATGTGTAATGAATGATAACCCCATACAGATTCCAAATCCCCCTCCTTCCCAAGAACCATTAGATATTACTGTCTAAATAAGTGCAGTTGTAAGCGGGAGTAAGCACTAGTAAGCAAGTGTAAGCACCAATAAGCAGTAGTAAGCATATTTAAGCACTAGTAAGTGAGTTTAAGCCCATTTGCGTGGGGGTAAGCAATGCGCACACAGGTTAAACAATATTGAAGCTAACTCTCTTTAAGCATAATTAACCGGAGGTTAGCATTGCTTACGCTCACGTAAACCCACACAAACCCACTTACAACTGCTCAAAAGTGCCTTAATTACTCTGTATCCAATGGCCCTTGTTCTGCCAGGCAACAAAATAAACAGCCTCTACATGGCTTGAACCCAGGACTCTACACACCATAGCCAAAGTGATTTACCACTAAGCCATGTCAGATATACATAACCCTCATGTTTTCACAAACATATCATCAAACACAGTCATTCAGCAGTACAGGAAATGTATTTAAACATGTAGATGTATGTGTGTGTGTACATATATTAATATCTAAATATATATATATATATATATATATATATATATATATATTTATATATATATATATATATATATATATACATATACATATCTATATATGTAGTTATAGATATATATAGAAATACATACATATATATATATATATATATATATATATATATATATATATATATATATATACATACATACATACATATGGATATGTCATAGGTTCATAGGTTCATACTAGGCTATCTGCCCTAGGGCATTTATAAGCCTAGCCAGAATGTGTTTGGCTTTCGCCACCCATTTTAAATTTACTTTGCTATGCCCTTTTTCGAGGTTAGTATACTATGCCTCTGTCTAACAGTGACACAGAAGTGATACCCGGGGTAAACCTACGATCTCCCATCCACTCATCAGGATTCCTCTTGAAGAGAGTCAATGGGGGACTCTGCCTAACCTGGACTGGGATTTCATTCCAGAGTGAAGGGAGCCTCTGGGTTATGAATCTGTCCCTCCAGCATGTCCTATTTATTTCAGTGCTGAGGTTCAAGTCTTTCGAGTGCGTAGCTCGATGGGATTTGGATTTTCTGAGGTGCAGCATGTCCATTAATTCCGGATTGGACATTGCTTTATACGTCAGGCACAGATCGCCTCTGAACAGGCGGTATGCCACTGAGTAGAGCTGGAGTTTCTTTAACCAGGCAGCATATGGCATCTGTTTGAGCCCTTTGATCCTCTTGGTGAGGTACTTTTGGGGTCTTTCCAGTTGCTGCAGGTGTCTGGTAAGGTACATCCCAAAAGGGGCATTGTACTCAATTATGGGCCTGATGAGGGATGAGTAAAAAGGCACGATGACCTCCCCTGATCTAGATGTGAATCCCTTCATGATTAGGTGGGCTATATAAAATGTTTTTCTAACCACTTTGGCCACGTGGTTGTCAAATGAGAGATTGCTATCAACTTGGGTCCCCAGGTCCCTAATTACTTCTTCTGTACTTAATGGATTACCACCTATGTGGTAATTTGTGGGCACTTTGCTTTTGCCAAAGGGGATGACTATGCACTTTTTGGCATTTAGCTTGAGACCATGGCTCTGGCACCAGTTGACTGTTTCTATGAGGCCCTTTTAGAGGATGCTTGTGTCAGCTGGAGAGTCGATTATGGCGCCCAGTTTGCAGTCATCTGCGAACTTGGTCAGCCACAGTCCTTCCATATTGGCCTGTACCTCCGAGAAATATATACCGAACAAGAGAGGTCCCAGGACTGAGCCTTGTGGGACACCACTTGTAAATGGTTTGGAGTCTGACATGGCTCCAGCAATTCTAACCATGTGGGTTCTGTCCTTGAGCCAGTTTGCAATCCATCTAGTAACATAGGGGTTTATATTTAAGCTGGTGAGCTTATCTATAATGCCCGAGTGGGGTATTGTATCGAAGGCTTTTGTGAGGTCCAGGTAGGCTGTGTGGACCACCTTCCCCTCGTCAATGGCCTTGGTGACTGTTTCAAAGAAATCAACCAGGTTTAAGAGGCAGGATCTGCCCTTAACAAAGCCAAACTGGGTAGGATCCAGTGTCTGTAGGTCCCCAATATCTTTATTTATGAGGTCCATGATGATCCTTTCCATAGCTTTGCAGACCAAGCTAATCAGGCTTATGGGGCGATAGTTTCCAGGATCTGTTGAGGCACCACCTTTATGGAGAGGGACCACTGTTGCTGTACGCCACTCTTTGGGCACATATCCTGTAGTAAGGCTGAGATTGAACAGTAGTTTTATGTTTGGGTTTAGCTCTTCTTGGAGTTCATGTAGGGCGCAGCCGGGACACCGTCTGGTCCCATTGATGCTGTGTTTTTGCTTTGGAAGGCGGCTCTTACCTGAGCATCTGAGATGTCAGGGGGCAGCACTCTGCTGGGATAGATATTTGCCCTTTTGGTGGGGGGAGTTTGCTGAACTTGTCAGCTAGGATGTTGGCAATGTCTGTGGGTTCAGTGTATTTTTTGTCATTTTGGACTAATTCTGAGCATGTCTATAGATATATACGTCTACATCTATATGTATATATATATATATATATATATATATATATATATAAATATATATACATATATACACAGCATTATATATATATATATATATATATATATATATATATATATATATATATATATATATATATATATATATATATATATATATAAAGCAGATATATATATATATATATATATATATATATATATAGGTATATACAGACATACATCTGTAGATAAAAATGGGAACATAACAAAAACATATACATCCACATGCACTATTAATGGGGTTGAGGCCCTAAACAATATACGTCTTGTACGAATAGGTATTCCCCCCAGCCACAGCCAAACATGTCTGCCCTGCAATACACTACCAACTTTGCAAGTGCCATAACCAGGACCTGACATGGCATGAGCACAAGATGTTAACAGTACTCCATCCCACCTGTATGATGTCAAGCTGGTATCAGTAACATATCATGCAGTACAGTCTGGCTTCCATAGGGAATGTACAGTGTGGAAGCAATCAACATCCCTAGGACACATATACATAGACACATATATGCAGATACAGATATACATATATAACTACACATACACACACAGAGATATGTATAGGAAGATACATATGTAGAAGGTGCACACAATATGGAACAGCTACTATGTCTACAGTTACCACCTTACCAACTAGAGACTGTATGAGCCATCCACACAAATGTCAATCATTGCCTGCAACATATACCCACAGAGAGGTCAAACGATATAACACCACACACAGGTCTGCATACAAGGGAAAGCTTTATTTGTGTACTATTACAGTTGCATATGCCATGTCATTAGCTGTTTAGGCACTGACATCCATATAAACAAAGTAATGCAACTGTGAAACAGTTATACTAATACAGTAGTCTGGAAAGTTTTACATATGTTGCTGCCTAGGCTGAGGTCTTCAAGTAGTACAATAGTAAAGGCAGACTGGGCCACAGGATACCAGACAATCAACAGTAAGTAATACAGATGTGTAGTCCAGCAGCCTCTATCTACACTCTTTACACAATCCTTAGGGGGTAAAGACCTCGGATGATACAATGGGATGTATGTGTTACATAACAAGGCATAGCTAACACCGTCACAATCACACTGGCAAACAGAACAGTCTGTATGGCAGGAGGCAGTAGGCCTGCATTTACCCAAGGTGGATTGTATGGTAATGTACATCCAGATCCCTTAAGGCAGCTTACCCCTGATACCACGACATGTTGTAACAGCCTAGGTTAGTTATGGTGCATCCCCCCCAGACTCAATAATACAGGGCCATATACCACTGTTACATACACTGACCTCTGGAGTGCATAAGGGCACACATTTATTGTGTAGGTGAAACCCACACATATATGGCACCAACCCCACAGTATGTGTGGGGGATACAACAGCAATGGACTGATGGTAGGAATGGCAGCATGACATACTCACAGCCCACTACATAACAACCCCTGACAGCATGTCATATGTGCAAAGCCTGGTATGTAGGTGGAGGACAGAGGCTGGAACACAGGCCCATATGTGTAAAACTGTTGTCATACACTAAGCAAGTTGCTGGTGTTACAGGATAGTCTGCAACATACCCTTAGTCAGGAATATGAAGTTAGAAACAGAAATGGATGTAGCCATGTACTGATAGCACTCAACACACACATTGCCAGTGATATATCTGATACAAGACCTGTGCGGTGGACAGACAAAACATAATAGGCACACCTCTGGCCATCAAGAGGATAGGCCCACAGTTGAGAGCTATGCAGACAGACTGCATTCCAAGTTAAAGTAGTATGTATACACAAACCCTGTAACACCAGTGCTATACAATGCATACAACACTTCTCACACTCTGTCTGTAGTTCTGGAACCTCCTACAAATATGTAGCTGGCCTGAGTGTGCAGGTTCTCCTGTAAGAGGTAATGCTACCTGCTGTCTGTAACATTGATGCCCACACATAGGAAGGATGTCCATCATACAGGAAAGGTAAAGGGACCACACCCACACGATGTAGGGATTTATAGTAGTTGGTTGTCATGACAGTGGTAATTGGAAGTACTACACAGCATGCTGCATGCAGGTAGCAAGTAGAGGACACTGATTGGTGCAGAGGCCATCACCTGATCATGTGCATCACCTACAAAGCCCATGTTGCAATCTATGCAAAGCAACTCATTCCATTTACCGGAGAGAGACTGAGAGTGAGAGAGAGAGAGAGAGAGAGAGAGAGAGAGTGTGCTTATAAGGCACAGAAAAAAAAATCCACAAGAGTCTGCATTCCCATAACAAGTATGTGAAGTACATATGTATGTAACTGACCATAGTACTTGGTCCATTATAATGGTATAGATGATGTGGAATGATTTATATGTGCCTTCAGGTGTTGTTGTAATGATGTTCAGCTGAACAACTGCTAAGTAAAATAGAGTCCATCCCTGTGGGTAGTGGATCATACCTGTCAACTGTGCAGAGCAGCACTGATTGATAAGATGTAAGCCATCGTAGTGTGTATTGTGTAATGGGAAGTATGTATATTATGTGGCCAATTACTAGTGGTGGAAGTAATGCCATTATGATGGGCACATGCGATCCACAGCCCACCCCTTGCAGGATACTCGGGTTAATCTGTGCTGTAGCATGCAGGAATGCCATATGTGTGTAATAGAGTTACCTGCAATCTGGTCCTACATATACCCCCCCCCAATATCAGGCTATGTCCATATGTGGCACCTGTCTGTGTTGTAGCAAGGCAGAACAGTGCAACTGTGCAGGAAGGTGTTGTGAGATTGTGGACCTGATGTCCTCCACTGTCTTTCTCTAGCTGAATGGTGCTTACTGATTGTCTCTGCTGAATCCTCCACTACTTGCTGTAGCCCGCTCTGTTCGCCCTGCGGGCTCACTCCGCTCCTCTACCCTACCCCAAATTCCCACCCCCCAGTGTTGTTACACCTGTACATACTCAGCCATGCCCACTACTTTTACTCCCCCAATCATCTCTCACTACTACTTAACAACCACTCCCACTGCTAACTTTCTCCTTACTCCTCTCCTCCCTACTTCTGGACAAGAATCAACCAGCCCCACTACCTCTCTCCTCACTACTACTTCCCCTTACTACTTAACACCTACTCCCACTGTTAACTCTCTCTCTTTAATCCTCTCCCCCTACTTTTAGAGGACAATTGTATCAGCCCCACTAACTCTCTCTTTACTGCTACTTCCCCTTCTAGTCACCACTTATCTATTATACCGTACTATATCTCATAATCTAACTATATCTAACATTTTATATTGCCCTACTACCCTATTACCTCAAATGACCTTCTCACAGAACTCTAACTATAAAAACTATCTTTTGATTATTTCTTCATTATTATTTCTAGCTGTTCCCTACACTTTAACCGTCTACGAAACATTTCTCTCTAGTTAATTATATACCTCCACAACAACAAACACTACCTAACATACACCCTAGCTCCCTCTCCCATAGCAACATAACTTCTACCTCAGCATACCTACTCCCAAGATTTCATAGATCTCCCCATATTCTTTACTTTTCCAATAAGATAAGCTTACCCAAGTACTTTAAAAGCATAAAAATCTTACTAAAACATCCCACTCAGCTCCTATTAGATGGTAATATTCATCCTAATCCCGGCCCAAATCAACAATTCTACAATAACCCACAACAACATATATCCAAAAGTATTTCTACCTCTATACAAGTAGCAAACTCACTAAGAATTGCTCAACTTTACATCCGTAGCATTAATAACAAACTTAGTCAACTGCATGCTCTTTTACAAGTGTATGAATTTGATATCCTTTGCCTTACAGAAACTTGGCTAAAACCCTCTACTCATGACCTAGAAATAACCCCACCTGGTTACAACATCCTTAGAAATGACTGAACTTCCAAAAAGGGTGGCGGTGTAGCCATCTTATATAAATCAAAACTCCTAGTCTCATCCTATAATGTGTTATTTCCCTCTAATAACAATTCAGAATCCCTCTCCATCAAACTCCACCTTAACAAATCAAAATCTGTTTACATCATTTGTACCTATATTCCTCCAGGAAACAATATTAACACTTTAGAAAACATTCTTAATACCCTTTCCACCCATCTACCTCAATAAACAATTGTACTAGGTGATTTTAACATTGACTGGACTACCTGCAGCTCCTCCAAACCAAACACCCATATTAATCTTTATGGCTTCACACAAATAATAAACACCCCCACAAGAATTCACAAACTTAGTAATAAAGAAACCATCCTTGACTGGATCCTTATAAATAGTCATCCTGCAACCTACATACCAGGAACACTTCCTGATGACATTAGTGACCATGTACTAACCTATATAACAAAGCAAAAAGCTTATAGTCCTAATAACAACAATTTTACATCCTATCACTCAAAAAAACACTTTTAAGCTGAGAGCTTTCAAAGAGAACTAAAGGCCTGCAGCTGGTCTCCTCTGAAAGAACTTACACTAGATGAAGCTGTTTCCTACTTTAATACTAAATTCTTACAAATCCTAGATCATCATGCCCCTCCTCGCTCTTCCCGAATTAGAAACAAAGCAGCTCCTTGGCTCACAAAACAAACCAAAGAAAAATATTCCTTAGAAACAAAATATGGACCAAATGGAGAGCCACTAAGAGCTCTGCTGACCACCTACTCTATAAACAGCTAAGAAATTCAACCAAAAAAGACATCTTATTAGATAAACAAAACTATTATTTCCTCCTTCAACAATCACACCCAAAAAACCCTCAAAAGTTCTGGTCAGGCATCAATAAGCTACTCAAACCAGGACATACCAAAACTCCAGCCCCATCATCAGTTCCCCATAATAATCCTTTACAAATAGCAGATGCCTTCAACAATTACTTCACTGAAACTATTCAAACTCTTGCTAATACACTATCCCCTACTTCCCCCACCCCTTTCCAAAACACAAACAGCTCAGTGCCCTCCTTACATATACAACCCGTACCAACATCCTTTATCTGTAAACTCCTACAAAAACTCAAACCCTGTACCCCTTCCGCTGACCGCCTCCCAGCTGAATACCTTCAAATAGCAGCCAAAGTCATTGCATATCCCATATCCATCCTTATAAACCAAACAATCATAGAATGAAACATCCCATCCATTTGGAAAGTCTCCCATATCATCCCCTTACATAAAGGAAGGAATTCCACTGATATCTCTAATTTTAGACCTATTGCTTTACTTTCCCCTCTGGCCAAAATAATGGAAAAATGTATTCATTATCAACTACTTCAACATCTGCTCCATAATAATTTACTGTCCAACAGCCAGCATGGCTTCAGGCCCTTTCATAGTACAACTACCACCCTACTAACTTTCACAGACTGTACCAACATAAATCAAAATAATAACTCTCTTTCTTCTGCACTATTCATTGACTTATCCAAAGCCTTTGATATGGTGAACCACAAATTACTGATCAGTGTACTAAAAGCCCAATCTCTTGACCCACAAGCAATACGCTGGTTTACATCCTAGCTTGAAAATAGACAACAAGCAGTGCTCTGGGACAATACTCTCTCTACACATCTACCCGTAAACATTGGAGTCCCTCAAGGATCTATCCTAGGCCCTCTTATTTTCTCAATTTTTATTAATGATCTCAACACTGTATTTCCTAAAGCCACCTGTATACAATATGCCGATGACACAACCTTGATCTGTACTGCTAAATCAGCAACCTCTCTTCAAACCCTCACTCAAACAGTATTTAACACTGTTGAAAATTGATTTACCCATCATTGCCTTCTCCTAAATCCCAAAAAAACAAAACTTCTGCTTTTTGCTCCTACCCTCAATTCACCAGAGATCGACTTCATAATTACCTCAACACCTACATCACAACATAAACAAACAAAACTACACACATACACAACTCATACACACATAAGTAGGGGGCAAGCCCCCCTGCACCCCCCATGTGGGGGGCTGTGCCCCACAGCCCCCCTACTTATATATACTAAGTCCGAGATCGCACAAACACAAAACAAAAGCCAACTCACACACGCACATTCTCTGACCCTTCACACACACATCAAACACATCAGCACACTCACACACACTCTAACTCCCACTCAAAACCCTTAGAAAACACTTACCTGACATAACACCTACATCCACACACGGCACTGCGCACCATCAAAACACAATCTTGGACATTACGCAGCGTAAGGTCATAACCGCGAATTTGACATATATTCGAGTTCGCGATTATGACCTTTCACTATTTTTAACATTTGGCTTTATAGTCTCGAAATACTGAAATTCGACATTTCAGTAATTGAGGTTATAAAGTGTTTCCATACATATACATATATCTATATATATATATATATATATATATATATATATATATATATATATATATACACATGTATGCCCACAAATATACAATACCCATGTGTAGATATATATATATGAGCAAATATATACATCACATATATCTACACATATATAGATATATACCTATATGCACATGTCTACAAATATACAAACACACAAACATATATGTATCTTAATACATGCCCCCTATATTACTACTACAGTGCTGCATGCTCTGTGTGAGGAAACAGCACACATAGCAATACACACAGATATCTACAGCTGTCAGTGTGTGCAACATGGATGGGTATGTCACATGTGAAACCCTTGTTGGGACCACATTGCCCTTGTCTGTGATGTATGGAATGGGAATATGGGGAAGTATGGCAGGTATAGTTGTGGAGGTGGTCAGGGTTGGTAGATATAGAGAACAGCTTACAGGGATGGTATATGACACATGCGGTGGGTAAACACACTGGATGTGTGTGTGGTCTGTGATGTGGATGCTCCATGGGCCCCAATATGGATACAATGTGAAAAAGCCTACCACCCACTGCTACTCACAACACCAGTCCACGTCCTGAAGGTGCCTGGCCTGGAGGCTGTGCTGGAGGAGCATGTTGGCCCTGTGAATGTGTACTAGGTGCCTCAGAGTGATGTAGCACATCCCACATGTGTCTGTGGAGCCCATTATGGAACAGACCCTGGACCTGACCTTAGGGAACAGGATCATGTCTGTGTGTGCCCCCGGGGGGGGGCAACATCCCCTGGGTTGGTTCCACCTGATGGTATTGCTGGACCAGTACATGAGGAGGCCCTAGGGTGGGACACATGTGATGTGGCCAGGTAACATGGGTAGATGAGTCTGGAGAGGTGGTTCTGCTGGCCAGTAGTACATATACATGCTATTGTGTCACTGTTATAGAACATATGTTGGCAGTAATAGTCCACACAATCACAGAACATGTCCAACAGCATGCATAGATAACCACAATACACAGTATGTCAGATGTGCAGCACACACATAGCAAGCATACCACAGGCATTGTGGCCCTGATAATGGCATGCAGGTGAATAGTCTGTAACAGGTCAGCAATGATAGTGTCCACACAGGGAATATGGCTACAAACACATTGAACAAAGCATGGTGCAGTACAGTATCTGCCCCACTGGTGGGTAGGCTGTAGCCATACCTAATGAGTTGTGTACGGTTTGCTGTCGCTGATATGGTGGGGGTGACAGTGATGTGTATTAAGAACTGTGGTAACCTTGCTGCATGATTTGCTCACACCTGTGCCCATCTTTATGTCTTTCAGGCACGATGTCTCATGGAAGGCAGCCAGCCTACACAGCAGTGGAAAATGACATCCTGCTGGATGGACTCATTCATCACTATGCAACCTTGTATGGCGCAGTTGCCCATGAGCAGCAGGA
This sequence comes from Protopterus annectens, assembly GCF_019279795.1. Lineage (NCBI taxonomy): Eukaryota > Metazoa > Chordata > Ceratodontiformes > Protopteridae > Protopterus > Protopterus annectens. The sequence goes on along the minus strand of NC_056735.1, from coordinate 1,662,716,827 downwards.
GCGGACCGCCCTGTAGAATGACCTAGTCCACAGGGTCAATGAAATTAGACTGCACAACTGCATTTATGAGCAGTTCCGGCATCATTGTTCTGACCTGCTTTGCCGTGCCCGTCGGCATGCTGCTGCAGTTCAGGGGGATCACCTCACCATGGGGGGCCATGCCATCCATCCCCCCAATACATGTGAAGGAGGTCCTGGCCAGCCTCATGACATCTGTCCATCTGGCCAGCCACCAACTGCCAGACACCTTTGTGGAGGTGGGTGCCATCCAAGCACTGGCGAGGAGCGTGCAGGTAAGGCCACAGGGCACATCCATAGACCACTGTTGCATATACATCCACATCTGTACAGGTAGATCATGCATATCTGACATGTCATAGATGTATTTTGCTGCTGCATAGTAGTGATAAACAGATGTCCATATGTGGTAGCATTGTGGAAATGTACTGTTGATGTATTGTAATACTTAATACTGCACTCACCCTGTAGCACTGCCACAGTTGTGGCCACTGACTTTGCATCTCTCACCCTCTTATGCAGGTCCCTCTGGGATACCACCAAGGCAGCAGCCTGTAGCTGGTGAGTATGGTTTATGTAGATACTTGCCAATATACTGGGCATGTAATGGCGATGGTATATTCCATGCACACATCTAACACACCTACCCAGAATGCATGCTGTACATGTGCACATATTGTTGCTGTGAAATGCACAAAATCACAGGGGTGACCATGATGGGGTATTGGAAGGGTATGTCAGACACCTGCATGATAACTAACATCCTGTCATTGTGGAATGTGTTCACAGGGAGTAACATAATGGTGGGAGACATGGCCTACAGTAGGGACATGTTTGGAAAAACACCCATATACAGTGAAACACCAGTGTATATACCTGTAGGACAATGGCAACTGCTCCAGAAATACATTATGGCATAAGGCATTACAGTGGTCCACATTATCAGCTGGGACTAGGCTGTAACATGTGGTGTTCAGTGTATGGGACACTGCAAAGTAACACACATGTGTAGGGCTTACTTGTCATGCATCTGCAAAAAGGCTGAAGGAGGGGTGTCAGCATGACACACCATTGCACTGCAGCAGGGATCCTAAGGATGCTAAGAATGGCTGTATCTGCACATAGTCAGGTTCAGTACCTGTGGCAGCCATAACTCTATCCCCACAGAAATTGTGATGGCAGTGTGTGAACACCAAGGGATGTGCACATGAGTAGACCTTGCAATCATGCAGAATAGGGGGACATGTGTAGGGCAGACTGAACATACACTGGCAAATGCAAATGGCCCACACTGGTATACCCCAGCCAGGAGTAGTGACTGCTGTAGTACACACAACAAGAGGTGCGACAAACTGTCATGATAAGGGTGTGCACACATATGCCCACACAGTGTGTATGCATCATGGTCAGCATCCTTATACCTAACACATTCCATAGACACTGCATGTGAAAGTACAGGACATATGTCACATATCGGGCTCATGTACTGTTAAGATATGCAGTGATGTGGTCCCATGGCAGATTAAGAATGGGTGTGTCATATCAATAAGTGTGTGTCCACCCCCCATGGCCATGGTACGCTCTGCTGGTTGTCAATGTAAGAGTATTGGATTGGTCATACATGGTCTGCTGATGTTAAGAGCTGTGAATCAGACATCAGGCATTCACAAATGACATCTGTCCACATATCATCCCACGTATGTGTTGCTGGAAAACATAGGGGCTGTGAGCATTGAAGCTGACATAACCGACACAGTAGTACACATTCAGCAATGGGTTGTACACCTGTGAGGTGTGGTGCACAGTACATGGCAGGATGCAGAACAGGTGCACAGCAATACCGTGTTCATGGGTGCAGTGGTATCCAGGGGAAGGGGCTTCACCTATTGACACAGCACATGTATCACACACATGTATACCATAGCTAGCATGGATTGACTATAGCTGCACTGCATGCTGTTGGGTACCATATGTTATGCATGTTGACAGAGGAGGACTGTGTGTGTACTATCATTGTGCAACCTCACCTGTATGTGTGTGCGTGTGCATCCAGGTGGGTAGTTAATTTGTCTGTAGGGTCACTCTGGTGAAGTGGAGGGAGGTTGATGCATGTAGGATGCTTGTGTGCATGTGTGTGTGTGTGTGTGTGTGTGTGTGTGTGTGTGTGTGTGTGTGTGTGTAGCTGGCCATTTATGCACATGTGTGATTGTGGGGTGTTCATACAGCAGTACCTTCCTCTGGGATCATGCAGTACATGTACATGGACTGCCACATTACACACCAGGAATACTTGTCATGTGTGTAATCACAGGAAAGCTGATAGCATAATATGGTCTGTAGCATGGAAGAGGCATCGAGAAGGAAGGTAGACACCAGGTACACCCTTAATATCGCATTCAGCAGAGAGGTCACCAACAACCCACGTATGCAGCACTACAGATGCATTAGGGAAGTACTAGTCAGCACCAGGGAGTGTATCCAAATATTACAGTTGTCACATGATAGGCTGATTGAGCAGCATATCTGGCATGTACTGAGCATTACATACACATGCCACACCTGTGCATGATATTATGGATAGAACATTGTAGCCCACACATATAGGGGCCATGCTCATGATGTCCAGACATACACAGGGTGAACACCGAATGACAGCAGTGAGGCCATCTAAAACCATTACATACAGGTCAGGCAGGTAATGTAGTAACAGGTCTTGTGTTGTGACCACTTGTGTAGGCATTTAGAGGACTGATATGTTAAAGAGTGGTATCAATGTGTGTATGTTAACAGGTGTGATGCAGGATGGGGTACACATGGACATATATGTGGAACTGTCTGTAAAGTCACAGACAGGCAGGTATTACGGAGGTGTGTGTGTGTGTATGTGTGTGTGTGTGTGTGTGTGTGTGTGTGTGTGTGTGTGTGTGTGTGTGTGTGTGTGTGTGTGTGTGTGTGTGTGTGTGTGTGTGTACTGTTAGGCAATGCTGTACAGGTTTTAAAGTGCGTTTATTGTTTTCCCCCACAGGTGGCGAGGTGGGTCAGGGTCCCTCCTGCAGGCAATCTGATGTTGGTGTCCATAAAGACACCGAAGATGATGATAGTACTGTTGAGGCACAGGTGGGGGTGTCAGGGGCCAACACTGCACTATCATATGACATCCCCCTTTTAGCCACCCCAATCCCTCACACAGTTACATTGACTATACATACCCCATCATGAGTGGCCATAGCAGAGGGACAGCTGGTGTTTGGTGGAAGTGCACAGGAAAGTGTGGTAACTATGCCTACTGTGTCTGGTCACAGCAGGTATAGCCAGGTATCCAGCAGGGCACCACATAGGCAGATGTCCCAGGGTGCTTGTGGTAGGTCCGCTGGACTTCATGCCTCTGGCAGAGTTGACATAGCTGATACCAGCAGGTGCATGTTTCAGGCAGTTATGGTGGCACAAGCACATATGGAATGTTACACTACACAGGGCCTGAGGCTACAGAAGGCTGCTTTCACATCTGTAAGCGACAACATCCGTGAACTGTCTGGTGCCATTCGAGCTTATACCGAGCTCATGGATAGATGGCATTGTGAGATGATGGCTCTCATCGACCATGGTGTGTCTGTGCTTGAATGTGTGGTGAGGGTGCAGCAACGGCCGTGTGGATGTAGGCCAGCAACACCAACAGCTGGCAGTCAACGTGGACATGCTAGGACACCAAGGGGCTCCCGTAGTGGCAGTACCAGCCCCAGCAGTGTGGGGGGGCTGTCCACACCACTCCAAAGCATGCCACATGCACATGGTCCTGGCCAGTCCCAGGAGTGACCTGGTACCAACGGATATTTGTCATCAGCAGGTGAGAGTAACACATTGTGGCCTGTACCAGGACATGCCCATGGAACCCCTGGCAGACACAGTCCATGTGTCCATGGCCAGAGGCAGTGAACTGCACACCCTGCCAGGTATGGTCTGCAGCTGTCCACAAACACCTGCGTAGGGCAGCCACATGGCAGAACTGTGTGCATGCATACCCACACACTATACAAACATACCCAGAGGAACCCTATTTCTACACACACCACAGCACCATGCTCAGCTCACTGCAGTACACTTCTCACCCACACACATGGTGTCAAATGTATGGCCCACCCTCGGCCTCTGGCAAACCAACATCACACACTGTGCATATGATGATACCTATGCCACATCCCTGTCATCCATACCATCAATGCAGGGACAGGCTAATATGGTTCTGATGTACATGGTGACCATACTACAGTGTACCACAGTACTGCAGTGTAACATGTAAGGAGTGAAGTGTAATGCATATATGTCAGGTTTGTGTAGCCATCCAGCAATGTTGCATTATAGTTGTTAGTAACACTGGTTGATTGCTTTCCCTATAATGTTATCCATTTGTGTTGTAGGTGTACATGTGTCAGCACGAGGATGGTCTGCAGTCATATTTCACAGCTGGGTATGGCACTGTGGTGACACCATGGCTGTGACATATCTGGGAAACAGTTGAACACATGTCACAGTTTGCTAACATGGTTACTGCCTGTGCGACATGGACAGGTGACCTACTGGGGCGTGTATACCCTGCAACCTGAGGTAGACTCATCCACATACATGCACACTGTTACTTGGCAACACTGGGACTAGATCCCTACCTAACTATGTAGTGATACTGAAGTGTGTGGCTTACATTGCACACACCACACAGTGTTTAGGGTAAGGTGTGTCCCAGGTTACATGTTACATGCAGAACATCCCCAGACATGTACAGTATGCTAATGAGGGATGTAATGGATGTATATGGACAATACATAGTGTGACATACCTTCATATACACATTAACAGACACATATCAGGCAGACACACATCCGAGAGACCAGGGCCTATCACTGTTAACTAACTTGACTGTGTGTCCAATGTGTTACAGGTAGACTGCACACAGCACATGCATGACAACTGGCCTGGATTGTGGTATCAGTTACCTGAATGGTTGATGGTGACAGTGGTAACCATAATGTGGTACATGGGACATATACTGGGTATACCTTGGTGTAATGACAGTGCACACAGTACCCACATCCCCCAGTGGATATTGTACTCCCTGAAACCCATGATGACACTCTGCCATACCCACCATCACACATTGGCTGTGACTGCAATACAACCCATAGTATACCCCAACAGTGGTACTACAGGGATATGCATCTAATCCACATGCCACACACATAGTAGGGTTTTGCATTGTCATGCCTCACCTATGGGCAACAACAACAACACTATCTGTACTACTGTGTGGCAATGGGTATTATAATAGGAGTATGTGGCCTCGGAATGCTGTACCCTACAGATATACAGACATACACACATGCCAGAACACAATGGGTATCCCATGCCTATCAACCCATTTGTACAACACTGTTGTGCTGGTATTGTAAGGCTTGTGTAGCTGGTATAGGGAGGAGCTTAACAGGGTACATGTAATGTCCCATACAGCAGCAGTAACAACTGACTATGGCAATGGATGTTGCATTGGTTGTGAAGGCCCTCATGGAATTTTCAGTACAGGTCTGCTAACACACAGACACTGCTATACTCAGTCATGCACACATACACATGTGTCAGTACAGGGGTGCATCGCTGCAGGTGGTCATAGCTGTGTACCTAGCTATTGTCCAAGGAGAGATGGTTTATATAGGGGTTGTGTTTACAGTGGTATCCTGCCACCTGCCAAGTGACAGCAGGCAATCTATCAACAGAGACTACTATGGTGACCCTCAGGTTGAGAATAACATGCATCAGCCAATCCTTCAGGTGCCTCCTGCACATGGCCACTGAGGTGATCAAGTTGACATGTATGCAACATGCATTACAACACATGGTTAGTGTCTTTGATGGAGACCTGTACCCAAGCATGTTCTGTTGACTGTAGTAGTGTAGTGGAGGTACCCATGGCATGTGGTGCATACAGGGTGACATCTCCTATATGTGTCAGTTCTTACACAGCTGGGCAGACATGTCAGTGTCAGTCAAGCGTAGGTTGCCTGTACATATCCCAACTGGATACCTGCCATCTGCACATCTGTACAGGGACTGACAGTCATCAGCTTGGCAAGTAGCTATGCAGTAGGATGAGTGTTTTGACTGATAGACATTTGACAACAATATGTATGCCATAACTACATGTTAGAAGCCCTCACTAACATGTGCTGTACAGATGGTAGTCTACAGTTACATTCTACATGTCAGATCATTACCCAGTAAGGGAGTATATACTGTGACACAGCTCACACATCAGGGATACAGCAGGGAGGGCTCAGAGTCCAGCTATGCCTGCAGGTGTGCCAGTCGTCAGTACTACGTTTAGCACTCTGCTCTTGCCTGGGTAAAGACTGCCATCAGTAGTACTGCCATGATACACTACATGCCAGTGTGACAGCACGTACCCTGGGCTACTACCTCTGTATGTAACACATTCACATGGATAACAATGCTGTACAGGCCTCATAGACATCTGTGTCTCACACATGACACTCACACCCCTTGCTACTGTAATGACAGCACATAGGCGCATGTATTGTATATGGCATTACATACACTTATTACAGATGTCATTACCCTGCTATGTTATCAGACTGGGTGGTATGAACTGGTTACTAGGGTTAAGCCATGCTTAGCAAGTATCAACATTGCTGCAATATAACAGCTGAGCTGATTTGTGCACTGGTAAGTGAAGCCTACACTGTGTAAGCACCTGTACATTTACCCATAGCTTAGCACCATTTAGCTTCACGCAAAACTGCGCAAACATGCTTAAAGCTGCTAAAACTGCCTTAACCACTCTGTGTCCGACAGCCCTTGTTCTGCCCAGCAACAAAATGAACAGCCCTTGCAGGTCTTGAACTCAGGACCCTGTACACTAAAGTCACAACACTTAACCACACCATGACCACTGCGAAGACAGCTGTTGCTTTACCAATATAGCTGTCAATATTGAGTAGTATTGAACAATTGCCTTTACTTCCACAATTGTGTAGTACTTGTTATAAATATGACTGTTGCATCACATATGTTGTTTTATCATAATGTACACATAGCAGATACATATGGTGAGATACATCTGGGAGGGTATACACAACTGTGAGGTTTACACATGACAGGAATATGGATATATACATATAATAGGTCAATATATGTCTACATGTACATAACATGTATACTCATACATATGTCGGTATACACATCTGTATAGTGCAACATATATATGGCTATGTGTACATGTCTTCATATATATATATATATATATATATATATATATATATATATATATATATATATATATATATATATATAGCTATATATGTATGCACATCCTATGTGTACAGATATGCCTATTTATGTGGATATATATGTAGATATCTATAACTATATGTGCATACATATCTATTTTGATATACCTGTTACTGTCAATATATATGTAGATATCCATATGTATATTTGCATATGTATCTTTATCTGTATATCTGTAAACATATATTGCGCTGTATATGTATATATTTGAGTGTTTATATGTATATAGATGTACATATACATATCCATCTATGTACATCAATATGTATATGTGTATATATCTATATAGATATATGAATAATTATATATACATATATGTTTACCATATGTCCTGAACATGGAGTGGAGCCATACCGCAGCCCCAAAAGTCCCAACCTCTTAGTGCAAGGGGATGTCAGGTATGTATTGCAGGTATATTTATAGACTATTGCTACTGTAATAGGGATTGTCTTCACAGACATGGTGTGTGTGGGAGGTCACATCTGCTTTTAACATGTGTGGCATTGGCTACTGACAGACATCCTAAGGACATCATAGTACAGTACCACTGCTAGCACAGTAATGCTCATGTGGACTACAGCAGAGATATGGATGATATATGTGGACAGTCTGACATACTCTGGTCAGTCCAGAGGTATACACAGAACCCCTTAGTGCAAGACATGTGGACCAAGCCTGACAATGTGGATGTTAGCCATGTAGATGGGTAGATCACGTAAATACTGGTATACATTTGCTCCCATAGGTTATGCATTCACACACACCTGTCTGTCCTGACAGATAATAACCACTGGTACAGAGGTGCCATGGCCACATACTACCCACTAGTTAGTGACATACATCTATACAGCATCCCACTGCTTTGTCTGACATACATGACTGTTATGGTGGCCAGGCAGCAGTACATCTGGCAAGTATCTGGACATGACATCTCACTGGGTAAGTACGCTAAGCTGCTAGGCATGTAACAAAGCACTGTGCAGGCTACAGGCAGACTGCCTCAACACTGGCCTACATTTCCTATGGGGGAATACACATGTACCTGCATATATAGCAGGCTCTACAGACATGTCACAGCACAGAGTAACAGACACCTGTGTAAAAGTGCATAACCGCAACCAATGTGAACACAGCCACAGCCACATATGGTAAGCTAGCTTAATATTACAGTATATGGACTATCTGATCAACACCATCCCCATATGTGCCACTCACACACTAACCCTACATATACTGGGCTGCTATACAGTGTGGTCCAATGCCTGTCTGTGGTATGGAACATATGTGTGTTTGGCCCTATAAACATGTAAGCCGATAGAGTAATATACAGTGGAGGAGCTTGTAACCTCAGATAGAACAGGACCAAGAACAATGAATTCTACCACAGTCTGTACACACGCCAAGGTACATATTCATAATACACACACTGTCGACAATCACCATAAGTATGCAGCCCTCAGTACTGTACACACAACCACAGAATGCCCAGGTTATGTCCTCAAATATAACCCCTACTATATATAACAGCAGTCTGATATCTCACTGGCTTGTTATCAGATATGATGTCAATAAATATGGTGTACAGAACCTATGCACCTCTTACTGCATGACATATGTACAAAGGTTGACAGAGTTGTAGCTTTAGGCACAAACACAGGGCCAATATTGACATGTTGCTGTGATAACCTCATACATTTACTGTTGTAACAGGGTTTGTTACAACATATGTCCTATGAGGGATATAAAGTCAGTAACTCTCACAGCTGTCACCATCTACTGACTGCAATCCTCACACTACCTTCTGCAGTTCACAGATAGGTGCTGTGTAGGTAACACAATAAACAAAAGGCACCACACACTGCCCAGTCTGCAGATGACCCTACAGATGAGGGTTTCCTCATAAACATAGCACTGGCATGACAGGTATTAAAACATGTAGGACAGCCATATCCACACACACCCTGTTAAAAAAACATTACTCCAAATGCAGTATAGCAGCACTTACAGTCTGTAGTCAGGCCAGGCACATCTCCCTCCTGTGTGTTGGCCGGTTTCCACAGTGTATGTTGTTAGAGATAAATCGCCAATCCATCTGTGATGCTGTTTGCCAAGCTACATATCTAGTTCCTGCTCATAGTGAATGAAAAGGCCCAAAACCGACATGATGTTCCTAGATATTGGAGTGTGTTTCCATGCAATTGGCTATGGGAATGTTACCACAGCTGTTCCACATGCAATCAGCTAGAGAAGGGCTGCAATTTGTGCAGAGGCCATCAGCTGACCATGAGCATCACTTACAATACACATACTGCTGCCTAAACAAAGCAGGTGTAAGTCTCCACATCCACCAGAGAAGGAGTGAGAGAGGCAGACAGAGGCAAAAATAAGTCAGGGAGGGGTGGCAGAGTAAAACTTAAGCATGTTTGGGTCACACACCTACCAGTACAGGGTATTAAACCCCAGACTGACTATGTATTTCTATCACATGTCTATGCAGTTATTGGATGCACCACATAGGTTACATGTTGAGAAGCCCTGCAAACGTATATGTGATGGTGAGTGACATCTGCAACAGTGATATGGTAGCTATACGGTAGGTGTAGTAAACGTGCCTGTCCACATGAACAGGTGTCAGCATCAACACAGCCACACTCTCTCAGCGACCCACACACACTGACACACTTGGCAGGGTCAGGAATACAACTCATCACTAGTTAGATTGCCACAACACAGTACTGTTCAGGTATCACATGCACCACAGGAGTTATACAGAAGTTATATGGGCAAAAGGTATGTGGAGGTGTCTGACATCACACAGCATGCTTCAATATGCCAATGCGGGTTGTAGTGTGTGTGAATGTGGTCATAGGCATCATACACCACACACACAGACACAGGGTGCCAGTGCTGACATGCATGGGTGCATTGCTTCATGGGTGTGTAGTGGTCGATTGTGCCAGATGGCTATACAAGGCTAGGGGATGGGTATACCTTGGCATCAGGCCACATGACAATGGTCTGCAATTTGGCTCAAGTGTGTAGTGTCTGGATTTGCCCACACAGGTGGGTATTCTATTCACCATCTAGTCATCTGGGCAACTATTGTGTGTGGCCATTGCTGTGCACTGCTTGCCATATATGTGTTCCTTAGTCCATGCTCTGAACAGTGTCTGAGATGTGCACACATTCCACATGCATGTACAGTGACATATGGAACTGTACCTAGGGTGTCTGGCCCATGTTGTGTAGTCAGATTGTTATCATCAGATGTGCCAGTCCTGACCTCATATGGGCTGGAACTGTTAATGGACAGCAGGTTGACCCTGCACCTACATTGATAGCAAGATATGTCAGTGACATCTGTCCATACAGGGCATGTGTTTCAGGCATAGTATGTCCTTTGTGAGTCACATTTGATGGCACTGTAGGTGTTGCAGGTGCCCAGTGGGGAACATAGGGAAGGTGCACTGTCTGCATGTATGTACCTATTGGACTGATGGACAGGGTGCCATGCCCTCTGTAGCCCAATGCAATCACACCATGGTTACTATCAGTGGGCAATATTCAGGGTACTACCAACATAGTGGTTGTTGCCTAGGCAAGTGTGTGTGTGTGTGTGTGTGTGTATGAGACATGGGTTGAGAGTGTTCTCTGGGTTATATAAGGGTTGCTAACTTTGTTCACCTGGCCTTGATGTCACATGTAGGGGTACGGATTTGCACCCCAGCCTCTCAGCTATTTAAGATCTGTTATCCTTGTATGGTGGACATTGTGACATATACTAGGGCCACCATATAAGAAATTTGCAAAACCCACTCCACAATGAGTCGAGTTGTTACACACTCACAGCCACCTCCACACAGGATACGAATAACAAACACAGACAAACACACCTGCCATGTCTGGGATTAGAACTCTTACCTGACTAGTTTATTACACTACTGCACTACACAGTTATAGGACGCGCCATGGAGATTACTGGAGTACTCCTTCCCCGAAGTTGTATTTCACAGTGAATGACATCAGCAGAATTGCCAAAGTAGGGCATTTGAATTGTAGTGTGTGTGACTAGCCTAAATAGTATTGCTCCCTACACAGACATAGCAACACACACACAAACATTCACACCTGCCATGTGTGGTAATAGCACCCCTACCAGAGTTCTATATCACACTACAGCATTACGCTGTTATAGGACATGCCACAGAGATTACTGGAGTACTCCTTACCCAAATGTGTATTTCACAGTGAATGGCATCAGCAGGATTGCCAAAGTAGGGCATTTGAATTGTAGTGAGTGTCACTAGCCTACACCTGCCATGTGTGGGAATAGAACCCCTACCAGAGTTCTGTATCACACTACAGCATTATGCTGTTATAGGATGCGCCACATGGATTGCTGTAGCATTTTTTCACCAAAGGTGTATTTCACAGTGAATGACATCAGCAGGATTGCCAAAGTAGTGCATTTGAATTGTAGTGAATGTGACTACCCTAAAAACATTGCTGCCTACACAGATATAGATGCACACACACAAACATCTACACCTGCCATGTGTGGGAATAGAACTCCTACAAGAGTTCTATATCACACTACAGCATTATACTGTCATAGGACGAGCCATGGGGATTACTGGAGTACTCCTTCCCCAAAGGTGTATTTCACAGGGAATGACATCAGTAGGCTTGCCAAAGTAGGATATTTGATTTGTAGTGAGCTTGAGTAGCCTAAAAAGCATTTCTCTTTACACAGACAGAGACACACACAGTTGCCATGTTTGGGATTAGAACTCCTACCTAACTAATTTGTCCCACTAAAGCAGTACGCAGTTATGGGACGTGCCATGAAGATTACTGGGCTACACCTTGCCCAAAGGTGTACTTCACAGTGAATGGCATCAGCTGCCTTGCCAAAGTAGGACATCTGAATTGTAGTGAGTGTGACTAGCCTAAAAAGCATTGCTCTCTACACAGACAGAGACACACACACAAACACACACACACACACACACACACACACACACACACACACACACACACACACACACACACACGCACGCACGCACACACACACACACACACACACAAACACACACACACACACACACACACACACACACACACACACACACACACACACACACACACACACACACACACACACACACACTTGCCATGTCGGGGATTAGAACTCCTACCTAACTAGTTTATCACACTACAGCTGTACATAGTTCTAGGACATGCCATGGAGATTACTGGACTATGGATTTCTGAAAGGTGTATTTCACAGTGAATGACATCAGCAGCCTTGTCAAAGTAGGGCATTTGCATTGTAGTGAGTGTGTCTAGCCTAAAAAAACATTGCTTTTTACACAGACACACACACACACACACACACACACACACACACACACACACACACACACACACACACACACACACACACACACACACACACTTGCCATGTCTGGGATTAGAACTCCTTCATGACTAGTTTATCACACTACAGCAGTATGCAGTTATGGGATGTGCCACAGAGATTACTGGGCTATACCTTTCCCAAAGGTGTATTTCACAGTGAGTGACATTAGCAGCCTTGCCAAAGTAGGGCATTTGAATTGTAGTGAGTGTGACTAGCCTAAAAAGCATTGCTCTCTCCACAGACAAGGACACACACACAGTTGCCATGTCTGGGATTAGAACCTCCTACCTAACTAGTTTATTACACTACAGCAGTATGCAGTTATTGGACACACCATGGAGATTACTGGGATACACCTTTCCCAAAGGTGTATTGCAAAGTGGATGACCTCAGCAGGCTTGTCATAGTAGGGCTATCAGTAGGGCAGTTTGTGTGCATGGGCCATAATCCATTCATCTACAGGTTGACACACCACATGCAGGCACACGCAGGGTTATATTCCACAGGTACGTGTATACAGCTGCTAGATGACTACTTCCTTCTACAGTCATGTTGCACAGCTAGCACTTGCACCACATAGTCTGTAATGCTGATGGATACCGGTGGCTAATGTCTACAGTGAGTGACATTTACACCTCATGTAGTTGTAGCCATTTGGCTGTGTACTGGGTGGGACATGCCTCATAATGGATGGCTCCTTGTAACAGTCACTCTCTTCCATGCATCTATGTTTGTCTACTTTTGGCTTATTATACCATGTTGTCTTTAGATATATGTCTGTATTCCTGTCCACTGTGTGTGCAAAGCAAGACTGGTGCATACTGAGGAGTGTATGCACTAACATCTGCAACTGGCAGATATGTATGGTCCACTGTTGTTTGCAGACATGGGCTTCATTTGTTTAAGTGTGTGAGCATGCCCAGTATGCCCTTCTGTATTGAATTTGCAGATTGATGATTCCAGGTAGTTTGTACTCCACTGCAGGCCTTTGTGTTGTACACTTACAGGTAGCAAACTGTTTCTGCAGGGTATCTGTCAATCATTTGACAATATGGGGACAAACTGTTCAGGGAATAGTGTGTACTGTAGGTGACTGTGTCTGCTTCAGCTACATGGTACTGTTGTTAGCAGAGATATTCAGACATGTGCACTGTTATACACTGTGATGTTTTCTGTCCTCATGTACTGTCAGGTGGACATTCCTGCTCACAGTGATGTCTTGGGGGACAAAGGTGACTGCAACTGTGTCCAGTATTGTGGGCAGACTCCTACATATTCATGGTGAGTTATGCCATTCTGGAAGGGGAGCTGCAGACTCTTGCTGCTGGGTCTATGTATCCAGTTCAGCACCTTGTTACAGTGCTGGAAGAGGATCCCATACTTGTACATTCATCAACATGACAGTATGGCCTTATCTTGCTGTGGCAATAACTCACAGCTGTACAGATTTGCACAGGTTGCTCAGAGGCAGGGGCCATGAGTCAGGACATAACCCCTATTGTGGTGTATGGGCAGGCATGTAGCCACCCATTTATGTGTTTGCAGTCAGGGATAGTGTGTGCACACAGCTTTGTGTCAGACCTTGCACATTCCATACTGCCCATGCTCCCACCCCCCCTGTTATTCTATCCTCTTCCATGCATTATGCATACATTCTCTGATACTTTCCCTAAGGTTATCACCCCATCACAGCTGTGTGTTGGTGTTGGCCACAGTTCATGCAGTGGGACAGGGTGGACATGTTACTATGGTTTGTCCACATGGCGTTGCATATGGCTTATGTGGAGTGTGTTATGTTATTTGAGTGTCCATGAAATAACATGCATTGGCAGTACGTATGAGACACAGGCCTTTGGCAGAGGCCTGTGGGCCATTAGGTGTTGATGTGGGCCAGATGTGGCAGGCTGTTGCATTCTGTCAGTCCTACAGTCTCAGACCGCCATACAGTATATTCCCCTGGGGTGACAGGGTAGTTGTACTAGGTGTTCATGCCAATGCCTTCTATCAGTCTTGATCAGGTGGTGTGGATGCTGGTAGGGTGCTACCTACAGCTAGGGACACACCTGCATGGGACACCTGCACTGCATGTTGCATTCTTTTGTTATTGCCATATACAGGTGGGGTCATATTGTACCCATTCTCCACAACAGGGATACAACCAGAGTGGTACCTGTGGGTGGTGTTTGCATGAGCTGGGTGCATGGCTGCTCTGGACACTACTTGCATCTGACACATAGATATGCTTGGGGAGTTCCAATTATGCTGGCATGTGCAGGTACATCAGTTGTTTCCTTTTATGATCTGCAAGTGTTTGGGCAGACAACACCGGTATCCCCTGCTACAATACCAGATAATGTGATGCATATCTGTATGTACAATTCCAAGGGTGTCACCATTTCACAGTGACACAATATTTACTGCATGTCTGGGGTACTTTCCCCTGTGTACTGCTTGTATATCTAGCCCAACAGCCATGCCAGGTCAGTCTTTCAGATGGTGACACATATTACCACCATACATTTACAATGGCTTACTGCTAGCATGTGTTATACTGGTGGGAATTGTCTTTGGCACTGCAGTTGTGAGGACTTGTCCCTGTCATCAGCAGTAGTGGGCAATGGCCACCAGGTCTTACCTCAACATGCATACATACTGACCACTCTCACACACTATGAAACACACATCAACCTAACACATAAATACCTGCATATTGTGCAAATGCTACAGCCTATCCTGATACCTTGGCCACCTCTGTGCATCTGTGCTCCACTGGTATTATACCTACACATACATGTTACTACATTTCTACATAGGGTTGTGGGTGGGCATACCTGACTGTTACAATGTGTGTCCATCAGATTGGGAGGGCACACCAGACTATTACTACATTTATAAATAGGTTTTGGGGGGGCACACCTGACTGTTACTACATTTCTAGGTAGGGTTGGAGAGCACACCTGACTGTTTCTACATTCCTACACAGGACTGTGGGAGGGGGGCACACCTGACTGTTACTAAATTTTTATGCAGGATTGGGGGAGGCGGCACACCTGTCTGTTTCTACATTTCTAAACAGTGGTTGGAAGGGGGCACACCTGGCTGTTACTACATTTCTACACTGGATTGGGGGAAGGGGCACACCTGACTGTTTCTACATGTCAACATAGGAGTGGGCGGCACACCTGACTGTTACTACATTTCTACACAGGATTGGGGGGCACATCTGACTATTTCTACATTCCTTCACAGGATTGGGGGGGACACACCTGACTGTTTTTACATTTCTACACAGGATTTGGAGGGCCCACCTGACTGTTACTGCATTTCTACACAGGATAGGGGGGCACACCTGACTGTTTCTACATTTCTACACAGGAATGGGGGCACACCTGACTGTTTCTACATTTCTACATAGGATGGGGGGCACACCTGACACTTGTACACATTTGCTATGACTGTACTGGTACGTCAGGTACTCCATTTCATTCTGTATTCTAACCTATCATGCTGACTAGAGTCATATCAGTGTACTACATGTCTTAGCTTTGATTGACCTCCATATTAGTTTCTGACTTCCTACCCTTCAGATCTAACATCCCACTGCCTGACCTGCTGTAGTCTGTCTGTGTAGGCCTGGGGCAGTAGCCATAGGCATCATTCAGAGGCCATAGCACAGCCTTTGTTTGTGTTTGTCTACACCTGTCCTACTGGCTGAGACTGTTGTTGGGTATGTGAACCTCCCTGACTGGCATGTGTAAGTCATATGGACACACATGTGGCCCAGCACATTTCCTGCAGTGGGCTTTGTCACCCTGTGTAGTACTGGCTACTGTGGTGACACCAGCATTTGTTACAGATCTCATGGTGCCACTATAGGTGTCTACTATCTGCTGGTATACCATTCAGCCACCCGATTCCCTTGCATGCTTACATCCATACCATAGATACAGGTAACAACACATTCTACTCCATTCAACAGTTGGTAGGTTGAGTGACTTACCTTGTGGGTGTGCCAGTATTGAGGGTGGTGCTGCAGGGGTGCCTATGTTGGATGCACATAGTACACTCCCTACACATGGTTGAACACAGATAGTGTCATGTTTGGCATCCCTTTTACTGTATGTGCGAGGTGTCATTCCATGGGTCCTCCTTTGTCAGTGTATGTGCTATGCATTGCCTCTTTGCCAAGGCCAGGGCATACTGGGCATGCCTCCTTCTGCCTACTTGGGCAGGCTCAGGTTGTTCCTCTGAATCACTCTGTACCAGTCAAGCCTTGGCAGTGGTGGGGGACTGTGTAGCCCTGCCCCGTGTTGTTCCTGCTGCAGCTGTTTCCGCAGGATCATATTGTGTAGCATGGCACATATGTTGACAATTTGGGTACATGTAGCTGGTGAGTACTGCAAGGCTCCATTGGATGTGTCCAGATACTGGAACCATGACTTGAGCATCCCAAACACATGCTCTATTATAATTCTGGTCTGTGCGTGTGCCACATTATGGAGTTCTTGTTCAGGTGTGTGTGTGTGCATTTCTGATGGGTGTCATTAGCCATGGCTCCAATGCGTAACCAGCATCCCCCACTACATGACCGTAAGGGGTGTCCCCATTGGCAAATCTGTGGTACAACTGCATCAGATGCCAGATGTGGGAATCGTGATAGTTTCCAGGGAAGCCAACACACATATTCATTATTATGCCCTGGGCATCGCACATTACCTGGCAGTTGATGGAGGGGAAACCCTTGCGGTTGATGTAGATCCTACCGCGCTCACCAGGTGGTGTTTTGATGCATATGTGCGTGCAGTCTATAGCACCCATTACCTCAGGGTATTCTGCTATTTGGTGGAACAGTTGCATATTGCTGGCTAATGCCTCATTGGTGTTGGGGAAATATATGTGCTCACCGGTATTTGCTGACATGGCAGCAAGGAACTGGTGGACTACCCTGGATGCTGATGCCTGTGAGATCCCCCATCATATCCCCCGTTGGCCTTTGGAAGGTACCTGTAGCTAGTATTCTTAGGCCTACACATACCTTGTTATCCACTGGGATGGGTTCCCCTCTGTTAGTTCTGTGTGTCAGGCGTGGCTGGCACAGCTCAACAATTTACTGTAAGAGGTCCCTGTCCACCCTATATCCCTCCACTATCTCCAGCTCATCTAAACCCTGGTAGGTTACCCTGGTTCTGTACTCTCTTCTCCATCTCCTCACTGTGGGTTGGTCAACAGCATTCACATCCTCACCACCCTCAGCCTCTTCCATGTGTTGTTGTATATTAGCTATTGCAGCCCCTATCATTTTTTTGTTTTGTTTGTTAAAATTCCCTGCTTGTATACACCGGTGGTGTAGAGTATGGAAAAAAAAACAGAGGGAAAGGTGTTTGCATAGTTTATAGTAGTGTTCTGGGCTGGTCTGCTGCCTGTGTGATTGGCTGATTCTGATACATTTCACCTGGCAGCTATGCTAGTTATCCTAGATTACCTTCCTACTTTTCCCTTCCCATTGCCTTCCTGTTTAAGCCCAGGTGTGCGCCACAGAAACACAGTGCTCAGATGTGCACAGAGCTGCTTTTTCCTGGTTTACTTTTTTTTCCCTTTAAAACCCGGTGCGTGGTGCGCACACCCACTTAGGCAATGTAAAGAGTGCTAGGCAGCCTCAGACACACCCCTTTGCTTAGCTCTGCTAAGCTAAGGGCAAACCCGTGCCACAGGGCTCCAATCTGCTTACAGTATTCCTGACATACCCTCCTATGATGTCAGCTAACTCCTAGGCTTGCACCAAGCTATTCTTGCTCTTACACTGTTGGGTGCTGACTAGCATACCGGGGAAATCTTGGCTTCACTATCATTCCCCTCATTTGCATAGGATTGCCTGCTAATGCATAGTCACATGTCCCACACTGAGCCTCCACCCTTAGCAACTACTATTCACTGGTCATATTGTCTTCTGCCTGCCATTGAGTATAATGGCAAAATAGTGATTTTGGTTAGAATGCTTATTTTAGTTTTTTTTTTCTTATTTTTCCCCGATCCTGTTTGTGCGCCATTGCCCTATGCTTAAACAGCCGAGATCTGCTAAAAAAAATAAAAGTTGATTTTTTTTTTTGCAAGTGTTTTCCATACCAATGGCCTTATAGTTGGCCATTGGCATGCTTTATACATGATATCCATCCTTTATTTGGAACTGTCATGGCTCCGTTTTGTAATTTGCAGAAATGTACTCTGTTACTGGCGGAGTACATTTCTGCAGATTACACTAGTCTTACACGGCCGGTTTCTAGCTTCCTGAATCACAAATTCACCTCATTTGTGTGGATTTCTCCTGTGAATAGGGCAATTTGCATACAGGGGCTGAGTCTGTTCAGGACTAGTGAGGAAGCGCTCATGCACCCCCCTACATGTTATTCCTGGATCGCACGGCAGACATATTGCATGCTGGAGGTCCTGCACTAGTACTGCACGCCATGCAGGGCTTGCAGAATCCGGGGAATTACTTTTCTTACTGTGTAATTTAAAAAAAGTCTGAATTAAGTACACTATTTAGAAATTTCACACACTATACACTTCTTTGTTAGGCACTTGTTTTATAAGTGTATGAAATAGTATATATGTACACCATTTTGCATATACATACCAGACTGAATCAAAATAAAACATGAAAAATAATGGTGGGTTTGGCACAACGGATTAGGTCTTCATCTCATAGACTCAAGGTTTAGGGTTTGGTTCTGACCTCCAGAGATTGGCTAGGCTTACTCATTACAGGAACATGAATATTCTATGGAACTTCCTTTGGAACTGGAGCACTGGACAACTCACTCTGAGATAAAGAGTCTTTCTCACAGGCTATGTGCTGTGGTATAGGCTCAGACACCAGCATCAAATGTTTCAGATTCCATCTAAACTCTACTCCTTATGATTCCACAACATACAATCTTGGCTCTGGGCCAATATCCTTCATGACTGCAATCTGATCATAATCTTTGAATGTTTGCATCCTTACCACTTCTCCTTCTTGTAATGGATTGAACGGTTTGCTCATCTGATCATAGTAGGATTTTTTTGGGTTAAATGCTTCTTCAACAGATTGATTTTCACTGACCTGTTGTTCTTGACACATTGAACATTGACTACTGATTTGTGACATGGTTCTGGTTTGTCTTGACAGAAGTCTCTGGGCAGAGGATCCAAGATGTTTATTATGAGGAATAGTTCTGAGGTTCAAGAGATTCAGGAAAACATCACTATTGTCTCGTTTCAACTTCTCTAGTAACTGTTTTGCACTTTGAACTGCCCGTTCTGCTGAACCGTTTGACTCCAGATACTCTGGGCTACTTGTGACACAAGTAAAGTCCCACTCTTCGGCAAATCATTTGATCATTGTTGGCTAGTGAACTGTGTACTGTTGTCAGAAATAACTTTGTGTGGACTACCATGGACTACAAAATGACACTTCCATCTTAGTGATGACAATATTGGATGCTAGATTAGGAAGGAGGTCAAACTCAAACCAATTTGAATAGGAGTCTACTAACACCAACTAATGTTGACCATTCCACTCGAAAATATCAGTGGCTACTGTCAACCAAGGTAGTTCAGGTATCTGGTTTAGCTGAAGAGGTTCTTTCTGTTGAAGTGACTTAGTACTACTACACACAGAGCAAGATGATAGCACTCTCTCAATAACTTGTGACCTAGAAGGCCAAAATACTAGACCTCTCACCCTTCTATTGGTAGAGTCTGCTCCTGAATGACCATGATGCAAGATAGTAATGTACTTTTGTTGCAAGGACTTTGGAACAATTACTTTCATACTGATATCATAGCTGGACAAAATCTCATCTCTGTATGGAAAATAAGGTTGCATTTCTTGAGGTAAATTAGATTGCTTAGATGCTCATCCTTGTTGAATAAATTGATTGAGCCTCTGTAAAACTGGATCTGTGGCTGTACAATCTCTTAGCTCATCAGGATGTGTGGGAGAAAAATTTCTCACTTCCATGACTTCTAAATCAAGGTTCTCATTCTCATACTGTTTAGTGGTGTTTCTGGGAAATCTGGACAATGTGTCAACAAGAAAAAGAAGTTTGCCTTTCTTGCAGACAACAGTGAAATTATACTTTTGAAATCTCAGCATCATACATTGCAATGTGGTTGGACCTGTATGCATAGGCTTTCTCAAAATAGTGACTAGAGGTTGGTGGTCTGTTTTGTTCTGGATAGGTCTACCATAAACATAATCATGGAACTTTGAACATGCAAATGCAATTACCAAAAGCTCTTTCTTGATCTGAGCCTACTACATTTCAGACTGAGTTATTGATGCATAGGCAACAGGTTGACCCGCTTGTAGAACGACTGCACCTAAACCAAATTTTGAAGTATTGCATGAAAGTGTAACTGGTTTGTAAAAATCATAGTATCTGAGAGCTGGTAGACTGGCAATTCTCTATTTCAGGACATCAAATGCTCTTTGGTGCTGTTCTAACTATGACTAGAATACATCTTTACATGTCAGCTCTCTGAGTGGTGTTGATATTTGACTCAAGTCTGGAATGAACTAGCCTAGGTAGTTAACCATGCCAAGAAAATGTTGCAGGGATTGATGATTGTCTGGAGCTGGCATCTTGAGGATGACTGTTTGCTTGGAAGGGCCTGGTCGTAGGCCTGAACTGGTAAATAAATGAACAACATAAACAACTTCTTGTAGCCTGAATTTAAATTTCTGTAGATTGAACTTAAAATTCACTCGACGATCTCTTTCCAGAACTTTTCTGAGGTTTCTGTCATGCTCAGCTTCACCATTACCTCCTACTAGTATGTTGTCTACTATAATAGCACAAGGATACCCAGAAAAAAATTCTCCGTTGCATGTTGAAAGACTTCACTTGCAAAATTTATCCCAAATGGTATTCTCAAAAATCTCTACCTGCCAAATGGAGTACTGAACATAGTTAGCAATGAGGATTTCTTGTCAAGCAAAATTTACCAAAGTGAACTCTTTGCATCTAAGTCAGAAAAAAACAGTAGCATTTGGCACAATAGCAGTGACTTCTTCAACTGTATGCATTGGATGATGAGGTCTTTTAGTGCTTTGTTCAAATCTCATGGATCAATATATATTCTGATGTCATCTGAGCTTTTCTTATGAGTTACCACCATGGAAGATACCCACTCAGTTGGAGTAGATGAACTAACTGGATAAATTACACCTTGTGGCACCATTTTATCTAGCTCGGCTTTGACTCTGTTCTGCATAGCTATTGGAACTTTCCGGGCTGGCCTCTTAATTGGACTGACATCTGGGTCTAACTTCATGGAATTCATAACTGGAATCTTGCCTAGTTTGTCTTCGAAAAGATCAGCATAGGTCGAAAAAAAATATGTTGGACGAAATTAGAGTAGTGGTCTTTCAAGCTAACATGCTGGACTTCCTTATTAAATGAAAGCAATCCCATTTTCAAACTGTCTCTGAGCCCTAATGATGACAGGATGTACCTATTGACCACATAAAATAACAACTCGTAACTTTTCCAAGCAGAGTAACATGAAAGCACTACTGAGTCTTTAGTCTGAATTTCTTCATCTCCATAAGCAACAAGCTTCATACACGTTGCCAAATGAAGCCTTTCACCAGCACATACACTAGCAAATGTTTCTGCTGACATAACATTGCACTTGGAACCTGTGTCAACTTTGAGCTCTATGGGTTTTTCATTTATCCGAACAGTACAAAATACTTCATTCTTTGCCCTCAAATCTACTGCATTGACTGTTTCATTTAGCACTGACACATCATCAACATAAAAAGTAGGGTTGCAGCTTTCTAACTTATCAAATTATTTCTTGAAATGTTCCCTTTTAATAAAAGAATGTGTGCCCTTTGATTTACAAAACCTTTGAAATGATTCCACTTATTGCATTTGTGGCATTGCTGATCAAAAGCCAAACATTTTCCCTTTTAGATTCATGATTTCCACCACAATTATGACAGTTAGCAATGAAACTAGGTTGGGGCCCATACTTTGTGTTTGCTGACTCACTCTTATGCTTCACTGAGACTGTGCAAACTCTGGAACTTGCTGGAAAGCTCTGGGGTTTACCATTGGGTGCTGCAGGGACTACAGTTACAGCCATTTTAAGCACTCAGGGTCCTCCCTTGACTCAGTTGGTACAACATAATGACAGTTTCCTACTTTCCTGCAAAGATAGCAGGTGCACACACAAATGAATGCTTCCTTTCAATGATTTCTTACCCAGGTAAATTAAGTAGATTAAATGTCTTTGTATGGTCATCTTTATCAGAAAATGCAGCCTGGGTTTTTGAAAATCTGTCTGCTGTGCCAACAAAGTATGCACAAACTCACTGAAAAATATGACCCTTGTATTTATGTACAAACAAGCACACACAGCATCTTGTAATAACATTAAAATGTACATTAAACTCTTTGAAATGCTGTACTTGTGAAATATGCCCTTTTATGGTTGTATCTTGTGAAATAGCTTTACTGTAATACTGCACAAACATGCGAACACTTCATACACTTCTGAAAATTCGGCTATCTTTAATTAATATGAAAAATATGTGCTTAGCAAAATATGTGGTTGTTTCCTTTTATTGTATTTGCTTTATGCAATTCAGACTTTGTTTAAAACATTTTCCGTAGTAATTTGAATAGTTTTATCAATATCAGACACACTGGTTTATTTGAATATTGTTTAGAGCATTCTGTATGCTTTGTTTCATATTTTGTGAATAAGAAATTGTTTGAGCAATGTTTAACATCTGAAATTAATTTCTGATCTCTTTTTCAAATTATTCAAGCAGTAGGGAAGATCGACTCCTATATATTTCTCTAAAACTAACCGGATGCCTATTGGACTTAAATTGTAGAAACTGGAACTCTTTCTGACAATAAATAATTTTAGCCATGCCTTTTCTGATGCCATGTCCTTTTAGACATCCCACTTCTGACACCATGTCACTCCTCCCTCTCTAACACAGATGATGAACAGGTGGGTTAGATCATTTAGATGCTTTATTACATAGAAACACATCATGAAGGATATCAGCATCATAAAATACAAACAAACTAATTAACAGACAGACCTTACAGACATACATGCTTACATCTCAACAGCTTACTATAAAATGGCCATCAGGCTTGCACATGCTCAGTATCTATACACTTGAGAAAGCCTCAGATAGCTTCTTAAAGAAACATACACACACATAGACCCTCTTTGAGGCAGTTATCCTAGCAGTTACCTATGAACCTCACAAGTGCCCTGTCCTTTTCCTTTGTAACTTATGAACTGTTAGACTTTATTTATTTATGTATCCTTGAATAATGTCTAGAATCCTCATTATATTAGACAAAACCCTTGATACACTAACTTTCCAGTTAGAATAGTGGGTTAAGAACTCTTCAGAAGTGAGTTGTAGCTCTGTAGTTGGAAAATTGCAGTAATGAAAAAAAAAAAGCCTATTTCTACTGATCAGGCAACTAAGTCTTTATCTAAGGCTCAAAAATGAGATGTACTAGAATTTCTAGCCAGAAATAGAGAGTGTTTTCAGATATGCCTGTAGGGATAGATCTGCAGAAGCATAGTATAGTGAAATCTCCAGGAGTGAAGGTTTACTCATAACCTTATAGAGTGCCTGAAACAGAAAAGAGTGCAACATAGTAAGATACTGAGGGGAGATCTATCAAAAAAGAAGCAAGGGTAGATGCTGAACATGAAACAGAAATGCAAAATGATAGAGCAGCAAACTCTATAATGAAGGAGAAAACACTGGGATTAAAATAAGTGTAAATGAAATAGGGTATACTGATTCTAACAGTGAAGTTTCTGATGTCTTTGAAAGCAATAATGAAGACCTGTTACTCAAATAATCATTTACACTCTCTGGACTCTTAGCAGAAGGAACAGCATGCGAAAGGAAAGGCAGAAGCTACGAAAATTTTTGGTTCTACATGTATCAAGTTGGAAGGAATTGGCAATGATAATGCCATAGGATGCTGTCAGAGTAGGGGTATGCTAGGATGCACAGAGGGGGAGATCTTGGAAACTAGGAACAGAGTTTTAGAAAAAAAATTAATACTGCCTGTACTACTCTCATAAAATAAATCTGAGTTTTTAATAAGTTTGACTCACTAGGAGGGGCTCCAGTTTTAGAATTTGTGGTGGTAAATGTAATGGCCAGCTCTGGAACACTAAATGTGAAAGCTATGATTAGTTTGCAGAATACATTATCACTATAGTGCACTGTCATTACATGGGATTCTTCTGACCATAATAATATATTGCTTTTGTGGCCTTTTGGCCTTCATTTCACCCTGACATTTTGTTGCCTGCTAAGCTGTCAGCAACATGGATCCAATCATTTTCCTGTAGTTGAATAGGTTTTCCAAGCCCCAAAACCCTCAATTTAAGTTCAAAATCCACTATTTTGAACTGGCATGAGAGTTATATAGCATTCTGGGGTACTGACTGTTGAATGGGATGTAAATGTAAAAACAAAAAAAAAATGTATTTCCAAGTATTTTGGCTTTAAAGTATTGCTAATGTCATTGTGTGCTGTAAATATTATGTAATAATAGAAGCCTTTTCTGGAGTTTCAGTGGTTTGTATCTGTTTCCATAAGCACAGTCAGGTAATTATTTGTATTACCTAAAGGAGAAATCTCTTAATATTTGATTAATGGGCCATTATGAGACCAATCATGTGATTTAACCTTGTATGAAAAAATGGCTTTTCTAAGCTATGGTGGATTTGATAGCCTCTCAAGCAAGGTGCTCATTGTCCCATAAGACAGAAAAGTGAGGTTTGAGTGGAGACTGCTGTGGTACCTTGACTGGAGGCAGGTACTCATACCTGGAAAGAGATTCTCACAAAGGAAGTATGTCTCAAACTGCCTGCTGAGACACGCAGTGGAGAACACATGCAACTGTGATCCTGCAGTGGGGTACTCTGACTGCTGAGGGAGATGGGTTCATTTGGAGCCTGCAACAAATTCATCTTTGCTGGATCAGAAATTTGCCATGTTCTTGAAGTTGTTATTCTAATAGTGGAAAATTACTGTTCTTGGACATATTTTTCTATTGGTGAAAGTACATACTTTTTTCTGTTTTGCTTTGCAGTCTTGAATAAAGCAACTTGTATGCTGAATAAAAGTAATGTTTTCAGTTACTTTTTTGTGTGTGGCTTCAAAACATCATATACATATGTGTGTGTGTTCCTGCATGTCTGTGTGTGTATTTTGTTTGACTCACAAAATGTTGACCAAAAAAAAAACATATGAAAACACATTTTGTTAACTGTAAAGGAGTAAAAAAAATGTGGACCTCACCCCCTGCAGAACCCATCTTAAAGCCAACTCTGGGATTCAAGAAAATTTGATAATAGATAGATTGATAGATAAATACAGATAGATAGATAGATAGATAGATAGATAGATAGATAGATAGATAGACATAAAAATGTATAGATATAGAAGTATATATGTATTTTCTTTGTTTTGATTTCCTGTACAGGCTTTACCTACGTACCAAATGTTTGCTTGAATGCAAACATAGATTCCGCTGCCATCTTTGCACCTTCACCATCTTCTCATAATGTGTTATCTTCATGCAGGCCCAGTCATCATTGTGTGCACCAAGATTCACCACAGGATGTCCCTGCAGCGGATAACCCAACTTTCTTCCTACACTACTGTGAAGATTACAACTCGATTCTCAGTCCTACCCCAACTAGCCAGCTCCTCAGTTGTTACATTTGCTACTTGAACCTTGGCTGCTTGTATCATTATCAGGCCCAAACCATCTATGTCAGTATAACATGTTAAAATAAATAACTTCTTACTGTTATTCATTTGCCTGCTAGTTCCCTTGTCATAGTATCTTGCCATCCTAGTCTGCCTTCATCCTAGTTAATGTGTACTTTTCTCTTGATGCTTTTTTTTTTTGAGTCTCTACAGGGATTTCTTATCTCCTGTCTTTCCTCTTTCTCCAAAGTTTTTTTCTTCTTTTTTTACTAGAGCCATCCTTTTATCTTTTTACATTAATCATTTGCTTCCCAGCATTGGTGCCCATACCCAATATGCCCTTCCACAATATTTTCTATACTCAAAAATTCTTTACCTTTGTTAAAGAAAATTTCCTTTACTCCTTTTTTTGACCTGAAAATCATGGTTTCTGCCCACTAATGTTAGCCAGCTCTCTATAGCGTCCATTGGTTTTGCTCAGATGAGAACTATGTCCATTATAAATAATTTAAATGTTGTTTCTTATGTAATGCAATATTATTAAAGCCTGGACTGTGGCCCAACCAGATCATTTTCTTTTGTTTCCCTTGATTGAATTTGTCAGTTTGCTCTTAAAGGTTTTAGGTTATAAATAACTGCAACTTTTTTTTTTTGGTAGCCTGCTCCTTTATTTTCTTTTGTGACTTTCACCATCACTGATCTTTGTGTCAGGCAGTCGATACACAATGGAAGTCCATCACTGTTCCTTCTTATCATTTCTACCTTTGCTGTCAGGGAACTTATTTCTATAAGTTTGTCTTTTTTACCTAAACTTCTTCTGTTGCAGACTCAGTGGTCTGTATTTAACATATGCCAGCATTCCACATCTTCCATTTTTAGGCTGTCTCCTCTACAAAGTTTATATCCTGATATCTGAATGCACCATTCTCTAAAGGCATTTTAGCTCATCTTTTCTTCTCCATATCACATCTGCTCCATCAGATTCTAACATGCATTGCAGCCACCATTTTATCTAGGTGCTCCACATTATCTGGTATTAGTCTCCAGCCATATTAAGCCAGCTTATCTGCCTGCTTCTTATTCATATTTAACTTTTAACAAGCAGAGTCTGCTGCATCATCTCTTGACAGGTTTTCAGTTTTCCTTTCCAACTGCATGATTCCTGCTTGAATCCCCTTTTGCTATTTCCATACTAAAACAATTTGATATTTAAAGTATTTTTTTTGTTCTTCTTTCAGTTTTGTAGCTCTACTGAAGATGACATACAAATGATCTCTTAGCTGAAGTCCATGGTCCTCATAGATATTTTACATTTTTCTATCACATAAAACCTTTGCTGTGTTTCACATTTCCTTAACCAGTCATCATTTTCTCTCATATTTTCCTTACTGGACTTTTGAGAAGACCACTATGGTCCATTCCTTCTTTTGTTCCACTCACAGTGCATTGGCCTTAGCGATCCTTTCTACCTTTCCACCTTTCCACAGTCATTTATCCCGTTAAGAATTACAAAAAAACTTATTCTTCCTCCTTCTTGCAGAAAGTCTTGAGAACATCATTCTAGTCTACCTAGCATTTGCACGGTCCTGTCATTGCACTACAAATCTATTAATCTTCATTGTGATACCATTTGCTATCACTATATCACAAGCATCCTTTACATGTATTTTTCAACTTAATTTCCCTCTTTCCTGTACTCTTATTTTACTCCATCTGCTCATATTTCATTTCTCCAACATAATGTTTACACTAATACTTTTTCTCTTGGGTAGTTTTGTGGGGTTTCTTTCCCTGATTGCCATGCCTGGCTCTTCCATCCATAGTTTGGATATCAGCATATTCACTGTCCTTTCCTTCCTTATGTTTGCTTTGGACACAGTCTATAGTAGTCTGTGCAGCTGCTTTTCTTTCTTGGCATCTCATCCACTGAACCACACCATTCCCTATTATCTTTTAATTCCTTGCAGTTTTGACCATACACCTCCTTGTGTGCCTATCATTTCCCTCTGCCTTTGCTGCCACTCTTCCTCTTACTGCCTCTCTGATCTCCATTTCATCTCTTTTCAGTCTCTGTCTAGCATATCCCATTATCATAACACATGTTGGAGGGCTCTCTAAACCTTAAATTTCTTATTATTTTGAGTTGGATAGTACACTAATCCTGACTGCCAAGTCACGTCTGGTATATATTCCTGACCTTTGTTTTGCATGTTCTAGTTCCTCTTTTCCTTCAGTCCTCTCCTGTTCTGGCTATTATTTTAATTTTTTTTGTATAACTTCAAGCACCCATCTGGGCTATCAGGTGCCAAGAAAAATTACATATTCTGTTCAAATGCCATAAAGGTAGACCAGTCTGGATACCAGCTATCAACACAAAATGATTAGTCATACAATTATTCAGAGAATCTGAAACTTCTCAAAGGAACAGAAGCTTAGTACATCTTCTACTCCCAGGGCTGTTTAATAGGTGTCATTCTCTTCTGGCAAGCAGTGTTCATTAAAGAAAAAAACAACTTAATTTGCATTTAAGCATCTAAAATGCCCAATCATTTCTATTATCTCTATGAATATCTCACAGAATGCACTACCTTGTGCTAATCAAAGAAACAAGAAGCAAGAATACAAGCTATTGAGTTAAGCTGGAGACTTATTAAACTACCTTGAAGGAATTGTCAGTTCTTCTGGCTGTAATGGGTACAGACTGTGGTTTACACTGGGAAGAATCATGCTTTTTTTTTGTTGTCAGGTAAACACACACCAAAAACTGTCTAATCAAAGCAAAGAATTGTTAAT
>NC_056735.1:1662512473-1662682473 GCF_019279795.1 Protopterus annectens | reverse complement strand
GCCAGAACCTAAAAGAAAAACACGTCTCATTAAATTGTGATGTTCTGGTAGTTGAAATGCCTCTTCACCTCCCTAAGTGTATGATTTTGAAAATCATTATTTCCTGAAATAGTCCGATTGAGGCTACCATACTCACATGATTTTCCATTACCACCAGGGCTTATTCTTCCACAATACACTCTCCCATCTCTGTTGCATGATACAATAAAAACACAAATGTTTGTACCAGCTTCTTTGCCTTTTAACTTAAAATGGTGATCATTTCTACTTTCTTTGAGTGTCACAGGGCACATTGACTGTATATTTATGTCAAGGAATCACCTTTATTTGTATTGCTAGTAAGTTCATAAACATAGTTGTCATCAGTTTTTAGTCTTCTGCCAGAGTTGCTAAATTCGTTGTTTTTGTCAAACTTCCATTGGAGGTTGATGTATCATATTTTCTAGTTGTCTTTCTGCTAATCATTTCTACATAACAGTTCACACACTAACTAGGAAGTTCTCCCTGAGAATATATGTTTTTTTCTTTTCATCTCTTGGACTTTCCAAAATGGTCTAATCAATTTGTTTTCTTAAGGCTGTAGATCTCTTATTATAAAGAAACTTCTTTCTCTTCCATCCTCATTCACTATCAGTCTCCCTATGAAATAACAGACGCTGTTACAGATGCTGAAAGGAAATAATGTGTGTCACATATGCATGCTTATTTTTATGAATATACATTGTCAAGATAATTAAATGAGCAGACCTACTTCCTCGCAGAAGCTTTGCTGAAGATCGGCATTCACTGTCTAGTCACATGACTTGCTATCTGGGTAGACTTAGCTATAGTAAGGAAATAATAACACTTTTCAAATATAACAATACATGTGGCATTCTCCTTTAAAGAAGACACATACATTACATTTTTACTTTACATATAATACTTTCAAAATAGTCATAGCCTGTCAGTATACTGTGGGGGGGGGTCATGTGATGCCTCCACTAAAAAGAATAAAACAACACGCAAATGTACTTTGTAAATATGTACAGTGTCTGTATCTAAGTGTTGTTTTTGAAGTGCATTTGGAATCTAGAATATTTGCAGTAATTAATTGGTTTAAGATAGTCACAAATCTTGCCACTGTCACTCAGAATATCAGCATTTGTATCTTAAGAATGGGATATATCTTTTTGTTGCATATTAGGTAGTTTAAAAGAATTCAGCTGAAACTCAGAACTACTCATTTAAACTGGATTGCTACTGAGAAGATTCTGGAATAGCTGTCTTAAGAGTTCCAGTTAGACAATAAATCTTCCAAAGAGCCTGTACATCTGGTAACCTCAGACATGCCTCTTTGGACCTCTTCAAGAGGAACCTTGACGATTGGATGGGAGAAAGGAAATTCACCCCAGGGATCACGTCAGTCGCCCTGCTAGACAGGGGTCCAGGAAAGTAAATAATGTGGGAAGAAATAGCCAGGGAATTGTTATGGCTAGGCTTGTATAGGCCCTACGGCTGATAGCCTAGTACCAACCTATGAACCTATGAACCTATGAACATGTGTCTTCTGTTTCTACAATAAACCTGCACATCCGATTATTGAATATAGTAAGATATTGGAGAATACGTTGATCTAGTTACTTACATGCTTCATTCACTTCTGTGATTTGATGAAAAACATTGACTTATTCTTGTTCTTCTCCCATATCTCAAAACAGGGAGAGGTGTTGCAGACTTGTCAAAATATAATTTCTACTTTTGTTGTCTCTCTTGCAGCAATTCAGTGATAATTTTCTATGATCCGACACAAATAAAGAAAAAGGTATAGACAATTATCCACAGTGTTTACATAGCCTTAGCATTTGGTCCCACCTTTTTGTACAACTGCATATATTTCCTGTAAGAGTATATATTTTGCCTTTTTTAATTTGATTTTAGATATTTCAATGTTCTTTCTGTATTATAATCTTCTGTATTAACCTGTGTCTGAAATTGGTCCATGGTGATCAGTGTTCTACCCCAGTACACAAAATTAAATAAAATAAATACACATGAGATGAAGACGATGGTAACTGTGCACTACAGAATCTTATTCACTGTAAAGGAGTCCTTCTGTACTCCTGAATGTGAATCTACTGACTCAAAGGGCATGATTCGGAAAGCTTACCACTTATGTACACCTTGTATTCCTGTTTCTGATTGATTCAGAGGCATTCCTATCATGGTGCTTTTGCATAAAGATGTACAGTACCTTGGCAGGCTGTCTCTGCATTTATATTAAATGCTAATGAGGCATTCTGGGGAAGAGGCATATCCTAATTAGCCATGTGCTCTCCCCCATAACTGCCTGTTGAGATAATTACTTTGCTGTGTGAAGTAACATGGCTCCTTACTGCTGCTCATGTTAATGAACACAACCAACTGCTTGTGCCCATCCTTCATGGTAGAGGTTTGTGCCAGGCAGATTATCGAACAGGTGTTGTTGTAGGGATGCGTATGTGTATGTGTCTGGCTGCACAAATGAGTGTATGTGTGAGTGTATGCTTGCCTGAGAGTTCACAGTAGTAGGGTTAGTGAGGGGGGTAGGTTATGTAGGGGTGTGTGTGTGTGTGTGTGTGTGTGTGTGTGTGTGTGTGTGTGTGTGTGTGTGTGTGTGTGTGTGTGTGTGTTTATGAGTGCAATTGGGTGGGGGGTTGTGTGTGTGTATATGAGAGGAGGCTGTCATTCATACCTTCACACAACCCTGGACGAAAAAGTAAATGAAGCAACATTGTTTGTTGGTAATACTAGATGCCAGGGATACTCTGCATATTGTGTCTCAAAGACACTTAGCAAATAAAATGAGAAAGACAAAGCAGGTTTTGGGGGGCACTAAACACCAAGCATAATGTTGACAGTGTGCTATAAAGGGATTTAAAAAGATTCAAATGCAGTACCTTTATCACTAAAACACAGCTTGTTTGTCCTCTCCACCACAACGAGACACAAGGGATACTTGTATAATATTATCCAAGTCTGTAAAAAATACTAATACATCTGTCAGTGTAATAAAATGTTTCCCCTTATAAGGAGTATGAAACTCTAATGTGTGGCATTACTCATGGACTGCAGAAGACAGTTACAAAGGACAGGGCAATTATAACAAGCAACAACAGGAACATTCAGTAAAACTGGGGACATTTGAAGGGGATGGGTGTGTGCCCATTTGGGGGGATCAGGACAAAGCTGGGAGGAATACTAGATGACATCAGGTAGAAGTTTCAAATTATTACTTAGACTAGCTTTAAAAGCTAGTAGCATATTAGGCGTGTGCATGTTATGAACACTAAGGGGAATGAAACTCTAATGTCTACCAGTATTGACTGACTGCAAGAGTCCGTGATTTATGGATGCAGGAATAAAAAAATAAGAAGAGGCCTCAGGGACATTGTGCCAACTCAAGGACTGGTAAGAGATATATTGGTGTGTGTGTGTGTGTGTGTGTGTGTGTGAGAATGAATGGGAGACATGCCTGTTACAACATGATGCATGGGCCACCAATGTTAACTACTGCAGGAAAGTGCTGATTCACTGTAATTAAAGGTGATTCTGAGAGAGGCAGATTAGCCAATAATAAGGTCTTTCCTCATTGCAGCTAACATCTCTCTGAATTGCAAATCTACACATAATGTAAAGAGATGAGACCATTTTTACCACAGATCCTACTAACAGCTCTGGGGTTCTTTCTGAATCCTTGGGAAAGTATTCACTTTTTCACAGAATAATTTTCACAGGATGTACCATTCTTTCAATCTGCCCATTAATCTGTGAATACCTGAGTTTGATGTCATATGCATGAATTCCCATTGCTTCTCAAAATTATTTATTATTTTCCATCTTGTCCATTTCATCTTCGCAGTTTTCTGCTTTTAGGTATTTGAAGCAGACCCAATCTTGGTATGCAGTGATTGTTATAAATCATTTGATGAGCGTGAAGCATCCTTTTTGTTTTCCTGTCCAACCTATCCGACATCTTTTGGGGCCAGCCAATCACTGCAAAACTGTAAGTTAGGACAGGAAGATCAAATTGGTTTATAGCTTGGACTTTGTTACTAGATGTTAACACTGTTTTCAGTGTTAATTTAAGTCTTCTAAAATATTCCTTACTAAGTTTTATTCAGACTTATTCATGTGTTCATGTTTTATTTTTGATCTTTCATCAGTTCCCAAATATTTACATACTCACTCTTGCTCAAGTTCTTTCATATCACATTCCTATCCCAAACTGTTTTCTTGGTGCTGCAGCTTTCCTGCTTTAAAGGTTGCTTTTGCACATTCATCAAGACCAAATGACATTCTTACATAATCTGAAAAAGTTTTGTCCACTTTCAGTTGTGCTTCCAGTTCTTCATCTGATGAACTATATAGTTTTAAATCATCTACAAAAAGAAGATGAGAAGTCTTTACACGTTGTTGTTCTCTGGGAGTCAAATTGCAGCCATGACTTAATCTGTTAAGTAGACAACTTAACAGGTTAAGGGCAAGACAAAAGAGCAGTGGAGACAGAGAGTCACCCTGAAATAGCTCCCTTTGAATTTTTATCCCTGGAATAATTTGTTCTTTATCATGGCTTTACTCTAAAGTGGCTTACCACTGTTTTATGGTCACTGTAATGTAATCGATCAGTGTAGGGTGTATCATATACATTTTAAGCGCTCTTTTATTCATGAATGTGGAATACCATCAAATGCTTTTTTATAGTCTAGCCATGCCATACTTAGATTCTTCCCCTTTTTACAGTTCTCCATTATGACTTTATTTAACAACAAAGGATCCTTTGTTCCATATGACTTTCTTTTATTACCCTTTTGTTCTATTGCCATAACTGAGTTTTCTTCTAAATGACTATAAACTCTATCGGCATCAATTCCAGTGTATAGTTTATACATCATTGGAAGGCAAGTTATTGGTCTATAGTTTTTAGGATAACTTGCAGGTTTGCTCTTAAGTAGGTGTATTGTTTTTTTTTTCTATTGTTAACCAGGCTGGTGTTTGTTTGGGGTCCACATATAAATAGTTTTTACTCATAGCTAAATCTTCATGTTCCATATGACTTTCTTTTATTACCCTTTTGTTCTATTGCCATAACTGAGTTTTCTTCTAAATGACTATAAACTCTATCGGCATCAATTCCAGTGTATAGTTTATACATCATTGGAAGGCAAGTTATTGGTCTATAGTTTTTAGGATAACTTGCAGGTTTGCTCTTAAGTAGGTGTATTGTTTTTTTTTTCTATTGTTAACCAGGCTGGTGTTTGTTTGGGGTCCACATATAAATAGTTTTTACTCATAGCTAAATCTTCATGTTCCATATGACTTTCTTTTATTACCCTTTTGTTCTATTGCCATAACTGAGTTTTCTTCTAAATGACTATAAACTCTATCGGCATCAATTCCAGTGTATAGTTTATACATCATTGGAAGGCAAGTTATTGGTCTATAGTTTTTAGGATAACTTGCAGGTTTGCTCTTAAGTAGGTGTATTGTTTTTTTTTTCTATTGTTAACCAGGCTGGTGTTTGTTTGGGGTCCACATATAAATAGTTTTTACTCATAGCTAAATCTTTGTGCAAAGATGTTAATACTTTTAACCAGAAGTTAGGTAGTGCATCTGGGCCTGGGGTTTTCCATTAGGAGCTTTTCTTAACTTTGTTTCAATCTTAATGGCTGTTACTTCATCACATTTCTTATCCTGTACATTTGAACTTTTCATGTTTTCTTTTACTTCTTCTTCTATCCATTTTGCATCTTTGTTATGTTCCACTAGATCTTCATAGATATTTCTCCAAAACGTAAGGCATGATGCATGTATTTCATAGTAGTCATACAGATTTGATATCTGACCCCTGAGAGCTTTGGGCCTTAAGACTAATTCCATGAGACATAACTGTCAAGCAGGCTTATCTAACATATCTTATGCTCATGCTTTACTGCATCCCAGACTACAATGCCATTAGTTATATTGACTGTACTTAGTTATTCAGTTACGATTGCTACTGTAATTCTGCCTCTAGCCAGAGATGAATTGAAGGTATGTTGACTCATTCAACATAATTTGCCAAAACCTCTAGTTTGTATCAGCACTGAAGAAAGTTAACATTTGGAATCATCACTATAAACTCTTCAGATGTCTGAAGTTATCTGATGCTTCCTTTTGACCCACTTATTCAGATAATGGGGCTGCATGATGTATGGCTGTTATCATGTTGTTCATCCGTTCAGTCAGTTCATTCTTTTTGACTACAAATTTTTTAGCTTTTCAGTGTTTCATATCTTGCTAGATCCTTGCTGTGACCTCAACTGATAACACTTCTGAGAGTTAATCGTAGGTACTTCCTCAGTAGAACTCTTTATGAGATATTCACTCTGCAGACAGCACAAGTCTTTAGATAATCACACTTACTGAAAATGTGATCTTATTCTGCACTATAATTTCTGCAATGTGTGAGTTATGTTTTGGTACTTGCAATGAATTATTAATCACAGACACATTTTCCTATATTTTCTTAATTTTGCAGTATCACTGCCTTTGAAGTTTTTGCTTCAGTGTACAATTAACTTAAAACTGTACATAAGATTCAGCAATCAGTGGTTCCTGTACTGCAGTAGTCCGAGGATAGTACTGCTCACTCATGTTGAAGATGTCTCTTGATAATATATATTTTAACTTACTGTACATCTGTGCTATATTCCACTCACATGACATACTCTTGTTATGTTTTCAGCATTATCAGACTGAGTATTCTGAGTTTTCAAACTGCATCTGTTAGAGCTTGCAAATCACAAGTCATTTTGCATGCACACTGCATTAATTCCTTTTACCGTGTCAAGTGGGATCTACCTCAGAAGATCAACATACCATTTGATCGACATTCATTTGGTCGATAGCTCATTTGGTCGAAAATCAGTATGCAAGGCACATAACAGGGATTTGCCCCCCTCCCCAATGTTATGCAACCCTGGAGTTGGTATATATAGTTAGGGGGTTGTGGGGGGCACAGCACCCCACATTGGGGGGTGTGGGGGGGCAAAGCCCCTCCCTATTACAGTTTAAAAACATGAAAATACAACAAAAACTACACATTTTAAATGAAAATAAGTGGGGAGGCTTGGCCCCCTACACCCCCCCAATGTGGGGGGCTGTGCCCCCCACACCCCCCAACTATATATACCAACTCCAGGGTCGCACAACATTGGGGAGGGGGGCAAATCCTGTTATGTGCCTTGAATACTGGTTTTCGACCAAATTAGCTGTCGACCAAATGAATTTCGATCAAATGGTCTGTCGATCTTCTGAGGTAGATCCGTCAAGTGTTATGCAAGCATCTCTGCATGAAATATTTGTTTGTTTCAGAGAAGCTTGTAAGAAAGCTGTCTGAAACAATGCTCTGTGCATTTCACACTGGTGCTTACAGTTTAGCCAGACTTGACTCAAAGTTGGGTTTGTGCCTTGAATATGGCAACAGTATTAATGTTCATTTGTACAATTTACTGCATAAATTTAATAACTTAAAAAGAGATTCTGACAATGCTGCCCTCGGCAGCAGTATCCAATTGAATGCGATAGCTTTAATCTGTACCTGTTCTGACCATTGATTCATTTTCCCATTATTAACTCTTTGAACTGAAAATAGACTCTTGCTGCAGATGCAGAGGTTACTGTATTAACTGAATTCAATGTAATGGTAGCAAAAACATTTCAGCTCTATATGACTTTTGCCTCTGAAACATTAATATCTTGTTGGGTCATATGCTTTTTCTCTGTTATGTGCTATACCAAAATGATTGCCACCTCCAGAGAGCTTGCAGACATTACCAAATGCTCTGCAGTGTGCCTTTGGAGCTACTACATGTACACAAACCCCAGGTGCTTGAAGACCACTGTCTCTCAGAGAGGAACGTGAGTGTCTTGTAGCTCACATGGCTGACCAGTTGTGCTCCCACTTAACCACATGTTTGAGTAAGGTTGGCAACCGCTCATAGAGAGAGTGGAGCTGACACATCACACCTGAACATGCTAGATGACTTTGAGTAAGGTATGTCCAGCAACCATGGAAAGGAAGGCCGAGTGGTAGGAACATAGATCAGGATTTCAGACAATGAGTGATGGGATTTAGATTTAGGGAGGGGGGCATTTAGGTTTAGGGAGATGGAGTGGAGTTTAAGGTTAGACAGTGATGAATAACTTCAAGTTTTGGATGGAGGAAGAGAGTTTTAGGTTTAGGAAATGGATGTGGAGTTTTAGAGTGAGGGAGCAATTGGAGACTTTAGGTTTAGGAAGTGGTTAGTGAGTTTTGGGTTTAGGGAGGAGAGTTAGGGAGTGAGAGTGCAGTTTTAGAGCAAAGGAGCAATTGGAGAATTTAGGTTTTGGGACTGGTTAGAGAGTTCTAGGTTTAAGGAAGGCTGTTTAGAGTAGGGAGTGAGAATGCAATTTTAGGGTTAGGGCGTGATTGAGGACTTTACATTTAAGGAAGGCAGAGTGGAGTCTTAGATTTAAGGACTGATCAAGGAAAGTAGTGGTATGGTTAGTGTTAGGGATCAAGTGGAATTTTATGTTAAGCTTTAGAGTTCAGGTGAGGCGATGTTGCTCAGTAGGTTTGGGTGGTTCAGAGGCGTGGTACTTAACTAGTCTCAGGTTAGTGGCAGTCACTGGACTTGCCATTTAGAGCAAGAAGCAGTGAACAAGTTTGCTATGAGTTGCTACCAAGTGAGCATGTGCAGTAGAACTTGTGCAGTTTCATGCCTATAGCCAAAACTAGTGCATTATGTGTGGTTTCTGCTTGATCATTTTTAATCAGGTGTCTTCTTGCCTGCCATGTGACTGCCAGCATTTTTTTTTTGTTTTTGCTTTTTTTTTTGCCATGTTTAAGGTTTCTTTTCCTCCCTATCTCATTTGCATCACTTATTTTGGGTTCTTATTTTCCTTCACTTTTAAGCTGAATGTTAGAAAGTTCAAACACTGCAATTGTTGATAATTTCTGACTCTACACACATTTCTGTCTCTGATCAATATATAAGCTAGTTTGCCAAACTCACAGACTTGTCTTCTATGTTTAACATGTCACTTTAGAATCTATTGACACTCTAGAAACTTGATTTCTACTTAAAAATAAAAACCTTACATGTGGTATATTCTCCACTGGTTTACATTATGACTGGAGTCTATTTTTAAGAGGCAAATTTGTCACCCTCCTCCTCTCTAAATTTAAAAGGGACAAATACCATTACTTTTTGTATGAAAAATGATACTAACAGAAGAGATTTGTAGCAGAGAGATGCTGTAGTTATGTTATGGAAAGTCGGACAGTTTATATTTTTATTGCTATTCTCTTCTTAAATGCCAATGAAAATATTTCTTCTTTTCACTTTTTCTTATAAACTCACTTAATTTACCAAACTATTTTTTGTAAAAAGATTATGCTTGAACACGTGCTGACTAATTTGGCCAAGACAATAGCACTTATGAGTTAAAAGTAGAAAATCATTCAATCATAACCTATTTTCTCCTGCAGAAACTGCTGGCACTAATGAAAGGATGAATCTTTTTCAGGGGAAGATTTTTAAATACTTACCTACATCTGACTCTTCAGGTGAATTTTCTCCCATTTCTCACTAGCAAAAATATGTATTCCAAATTCCAGCTCTAGGCTTGGATACTTCTACTGCATAGAATGTCATTGTTGCAACCAAGTTTCAATAAATGGCATATGGAGTTCACCAGATTAAAGCAACTGAACAAATGTCTGATTCCACACTGTATGCTAGCAACAAAGGAATTAATGAAGGGACTGTCATTGATTCAGGTACATTTCCAAATCAACTAAAAGTAAGTTAAAAATACATGTTCCTGTACAAATGATGGTTTTGAAAAGTTAGACTCTTTAAGCAATGTGGTTCTTTCGCTTTCATCTATCAAGCATGAAATTGACAAAATAAAAACATTATTTGTTTAGAAAGAGCAGAATTTGCAAAACTTTCTGAAAAACTAAATAATTTAGTAATGGATTTGTTAAATTTAATATTGCATTTTGAACAATTACATTCTGATTACAGTTATTTAAAGAAAGTACTTCATACAAGTCAAGACAGACTGCTTAATGCAGAGATAAGAGCAATAAGTTAAATTTATGCATTATCGGTCTTCCAAAACATCTAGATAATATACAACTCCTGTCAACTTTGGTGCAACAGTGTTTAAAAACACTGGTAGAATTGGCTAAACAAATTCTTTAGTTGTATTTAAACTAGATATTAACCACTGAACTGGTCCACTAAAACCATGTTTAAATACTGATGCAATAATAAGATTCACTTCTCTCAGAAAAAGATTACCCCTGGGATTCATTAAAGAAAAATTTCTGTGCAGGAACAGTGTAGCCGCTCCTGCATGGAATAAGGCTGCAGAGTGATTCGAGAAACAGACAATCTGATGTGCATGAGCCTGCCGACACTGTTTCTACATGGAAAGCCATACAGAATGCTAATTACCTCATTTACTGGTGAAAACCATGCAAATGAGGTGAATTAGCAATTCGGGAAGGAGGCAGGCATCTGTGCAGGTACAGTGGTAGTTGCAGAAATATGTTCGGTTACTAACTGAACACATTTCTGCAAATAACAAAATGGAGGCATGACAGCTCAAATAAAAGCATGTATTATAAACGTTAACCATGCCAATGGCCAAATATATGACCATTGGCAATGTAAAGTGTTCAATTTAATAAAAAAATCAAAGTATTTTTTGGCAGATCTTGGCTGTTTAAGCATAGGGCAGCGGCGTGCAAAAGGGATAGTGCCGAAAATAAAAAAAAAATATAAAACACAATTTTATGGGAAATCTGCAATTTGCCATTATACTCAATGGCATGCAAAATCAAAACATTATCAGGGAACACTGGTTGTCAAGGGGAAAGGATTTGTGTCAGAGCAGTAAAGATGGACTAAGGTAGTGGGGTATGCAAATGAGGGGAAATTTACTGAATCACAAAATATTCTATGTTCACACACTGCACCTAACCATGTAGGTGCTAGAACAGGATAGTGTAGGCAGGAGGAGCAGCTAACATGAAAAGGGGGTGTGTCATGCTTGCTGTAAGCACATTGGAGCTCTGTTGCCTGGGTGTGCGCTTAGCTAAGGGCAGCTAAGCAAGGGGGTGTGTCTAAGGCTGTAATATCTTACACCATGAAATGAAGACTGTGTTCACATCCAGGAGAGGGTCATTTCTGCTAAAATGTGTTTGCATTAGCTAAATGGGTGTGTGCGGTGCCCACTGGAACTTAAACAAAAAAAAAAATGGAAATAGCAGCATTGTTTACATTTAGGCAGCGGGTTTGCGTGCCGTGCCTTGGGGCTAAAAAGGGGTGGAAATAGGAAGGGGGAAAAGAAAAAAAAGGGGAAATAGCAAAATACAGCCACTCAAACACAAGTAAAATAGCTGGCAGTTGAAATGTCTCAAAGTCAGCCAACCACACAGGCAGCATCTGCAGCACACCACTATAAACTATGCAAAAACCTTCCAGTCTGTTTTTTCCCCACAAACTCTACACCATAGATGTACACATATGGGGGAATTTTAACTGACAAAACTAGCAAAAAATGTTAGGGGCTGCTGTTGCTTTGATCTATCAGTTTGTGCAAGATGCTGAGGGCACTGAGGAGGATAATGCTGGCAACCAACTCAGACCGAGGAGGAGAAGAGTGTTCAGACCCAGGGTAACCTACCAGGGGCTACATGATCTGGAGATAGTAGAGTGCTACAGGGTGGACAGGGACATACTCAGCAACTCATTTAGATGTGCTGGCCTTGCCTCAGACCCAGAACCAACAGACAGGAACCCATCCCAGTAGATACCAAGGTATGTGTAGCCTTTAGATTACTAGCTACAGGTACTTTCCAAAGACCAACTGGGGATATCATGGGGATCTCACAGGCATCTGTGTCCAGGATACTTCACCAGTTCCTGGATGCCATGTGACCACATGCCGCTGAACACATTTACTTCTCCAGCACCCATGAGCATAGACCAGCAATATGCACCATGTATCAGAATACCCAGAAGTACTGGGTTCTATAGACTGCACGCACATCCATATCAAAGCACCACCTGGTGACCAGGGTAGGGTCTACCTAAACTGCCAGGAGTTCCACTCCAACTGCTAGGTCATGTGCTATGCCCAGGGCATTATCATGAATGCGTGTGCTGGCAGCCCTGGAAGCTATCACGAATCCCACATCTGACTTTCGTCACAGCTGTACCAGGTATTTGCCACTGAGGACATCCCATATGGCCATCTGGTGGGGGGATGCTGGCTATGCACTGGAGATGTGGCTGATGACACCCATCAGAAATGCACAGACACCCACCCACACAAGAACCCCATAACGAGGCACACACACAAACCAGGATCATTATAGAGCATGTGTTTTGGATGCTCAAGTCACGGTTCCGCTGCCTTGCCATATGCAGTACTCTCCAGCCACATGTGCACATATGTTCATAGTATGTGCCATGTTACACAATATGATCCTGTGGAAACAGCTGCAGCAGGAACAAAGTAGGGAAGGGCCACAGAGTCCCACACCATTGCCAAGGTCTCCACAGGCACAGAGGGACTTGGAGGAGGAACATCCTGAGCCTGCCCCTGTAGGCAAATGAAGGCATGCCCAGTATGCCCTGTCCTTGGCAAAGAGGCAACACATAGCACATACACTGACACTGTAGGGCCCGGGGGACTGATATCTCTCTCTGACTCACACACACAGTAAAATGGATGCCAAACATCACACCACCTATAACTTACTATGTATAGGCAGTGAACTGCATGCATCCAACATAGTCAGCCCTCAAGCACCATCCTCACAAGTGCTTTAAGCACAAGGTAAGTCAGTCTTCCTAACAATAAATGAATGTAGTAGAAAGTTCTAATAGCATATCTATGGTATTGATGCAAGCATGCAAGGGAATGGGGTGGCTTACTGGGATAGCAGCAGACAACTGACAGCTATGTGGGACAGCAGGAAGTGTATGCCCAGTACTGGCTTACCCATACTATGCAGTACCACCCTAGTTGACAAATACCACTGCAGTATATGTGGTGAGCCAAATAACCGGGGGGGGGGTCATAGGTCACATGCATGGATGTCAAAGTGGGGGTCCCATACTCACCCCCAGCCTCACCCAACAGATCAGCTGTAGAAAACTATACAGAAATGTCTGGCAAAGGCCCACACATGGCAACATCCATGAAATTCCCACCTACAGACTTACACAGTTATATCACAGCAGGTCTGGCAGTAGTAGTATGGCTCTGAAAGGTAAGACATCTAAAATTAAAAATGTTTATACCAGAATAATCTGACCTGTGGTCAATACTGTTATGCCTGTAGTCTCAAAGATAGGGCACACCACTATGCTAGATGGGACCAAAATGTTAAGCTAATATCAGCACAGTCTGTGCAAATGTGTATTGTGTTCAGATGTGTCACCCCCCACCCATAGTCCCATAGAAATACAATAACATGTTCCATAGCCTTAAGCAGCATCCAGCTGTCAACTAGAGTGATGGCTCAACATGAACAGAAAGAAATTGTCCGTAACACCCAGTCAACTTACTGGTGCCATCCCAGGGGTGTCCACTGCCTGGCAGCCTTGGAACATATGATCATCAGAATGCACTGCTTTGCTACAGATGGCTTGCATCTGTCACACCTGGCATACAGGCCTCTGACAAATGCCCATGCCTCACCCACAGTGCCCTGTTAGGGAGTGTCATGGGGTCCATAACACCAACATAACACAGTCTACAAAATGCAAAGAAAGGCCATGCTGCTAACTGCTAGGAGCAAACCTGCCAGCCTCAGACAGCCAGAAATGTAGACAAAGCCATGAATAATGGAGTGATAAAGGTCCAAAGAGAAGGACACCTTTGAAATACTGCTCTAAAAATGTTAGAAAGTTGATGAAATGATTGTATTAGCATGGAATGTTTGAAGGGTATGAAGTCTAAAACTGTAATGTCAACTGTCAGTAATATCTGACTTCAACCCTGAGTGACTTGCAAAACACTTTTCCTTGAAAATCATGAATATGGACATTCTGTGATACTCTATACAGTCGACAGGCAGGGCTAGGAGTCTAACATGGGAATGCACTCATTGCAGGCAATCCTAACCTTGGAAGATGGTGACATGTCTGCACCTACAGAAACCTGACCCAAAGCCATGGGGAGTAAAACACCCTTCCCCTGATCACTCATCCTATGCAACATCCTGACCCCAAAATGTGGCCAGCCAAGCCAAATGAGGTGGGCCATACATATATGTGAGACACACACACACAACTCCAGGCTGGTCAAACAGTCTGACACACTCAAAACCCTCCAAGTGCAGTCAACCTTTGAGAAGACCCCTATGCAAAGTACTGGTAGCTATAGGCCAACATATCTGACCCAGGACACCCCCCTCCACATATCTTATCCCCCACAAATGTATGTGGAGTCTGCCTATCACCCTGATCCAGCCTGACTTATATTACCCAACCGTGGACTGGAAATCAGACCATACCAGAACAAAAATATATAATAATATATTACCAAGGTGCTGGACCATTTCCACAGCTCCAGCAGTTAATTGGTTGTAGGCACACCTCTCAACAGGCCAGATTGTGCAAGAATGCCTAGCATTTGGCCCAAAATATTGGTGTGTGCATCATCCATCCTGTATTCCTCTGGTAAATCACTGTGATGATCTGAGAAGGTATGTCACAAGGTACTGAAACAATACATGACAGTGTCAAACGTTATATATGTCAGATATCTGCTAAAACAAACCCTGTAACCCTAGCAACTTATACATTACTAAGAGAAAGAGTCACAATCACTGTATGACCCACTGTCTCCCCATTTTGATAGGCTATCTACAGATATCCTGCACCAACAGGTTGAGAGGTATGGCTGCAGCACAAAAGAAACTGGACTGGAGTACAACAATTCCTGGAATGGAGTCCCACATTTACTACAGAAGGTCACACTGGACATGCTCATACACTAAGTGAATTGTCAGTAGGATCTAGGAATTAACAGGTCTTTCCCACCCAGTGCACTTCCCATTGCCCTACTTTAGCAGTCCTGAAGATGTCTGTCACCACAGAAGTACCTGTCATCAGACCTCACTCCTATAAGCTCTGTGGCACGTGCAATAACTGTGTAACACTATAGTACAAATAACTAGTTAGGTAGGAGTTCTAATCTCAGTCCTAGCAAATGTAAAATTGTGTGTGTGTGTTTATAAGTTAAAGATTCTGGGTCAATTCAAACCCAGT
This sequence comes from Protopterus annectens, assembly GCF_019279795.1. NCBI lineage: Eukaryota > Metazoa > Chordata > Ceratodontiformes > Protopteridae > Protopterus > Protopterus annectens. Next base: position 1,662,667,132 of record NC_056735.1, on the reverse strand, counting down.
ACACTTCCCATTGCCCTACTTTAGCAGTCCTGCAGATATCAGTCACCTTAGAAGTCCCTTTCATCAGGCATCAGCCCTATAATCTCTGTGGCTCATGCGATAACTGCGTAACACTATAGTATAAATAGTTAGGTAGAAGTTCTAATCTCAGTCCTGGCAAATATACTAGTGTGTGTGTGTGTGTTTATAAATTAAAGACTTTGGTTCCATTCAAACCCAGTACACTTCCCATTGCCCTACTTTAGCCGTCCTGCAGATATCAGTCACCTTAGAAGTCCCTGTTATCAGGTCTCAGCCCTATAACCTCTGTGGCTCATGTGATAACTGCGTAACACTATAGTATAAATTACTAGTTAGGTAGGAGTTCTAATTTCAGTCCTGGCAAATATAAAAGTATGCATGTGTCTGTGTTTATAAGTTAACGATTGTGGGTCCATTCAAACCCAGTACACTTCCAGTTGCCCTACTTTAGCAGTCCTGCAGATAACAGTCATCTTAGAAGTCCCTGTCATCAGGCCTCAATACTGTAAGCTCTGTGGTGCATGTGATAACTGAGTAATACTATAGTACAAATAACTAGTTAAGTAGTAGTTCTAATCTCAGTCCTGGCAAATGTAAAAGTGCATGTGTGTGCAAGAACAATATCCTGTCTGTAGGGGGTTGTGTTTTTGTGGGAACCATATCCCACGGCGGGTGGGTTTTGTTATTTTTTGCTGTTGCCCACCCAGTACATGTCCCAGTGTCCACATTACAAGGCCCACAGTTGTCATCCACTGTAGAGGGACCTGTAGACTCTCTGCAGCCCTATAAACATTGTGTCATCTGCAATCACTGTGTGACAGTATGGAATAGATAGCAAGATAGGCAGCCCATCTATTCCTTGGATATCACTCCCCACTCAGGAATCATACACAAACAAACTCAGGTAGGCAGCAACCTCAACATCAGTAGGTGGCGTGCAAACTGGCTCACAGATAGAACCCACAGTGTATAAGTAGCAGACTCCATTCCAGACTGCTGAACAGTCATGAGTGGAGTCTCACAGGTTGTTGACCTGGGGCCGTCATGTTTGGAATCCACATCTCTCTGGATCAGCCCAATACAAAGGTGCCCTGGCTGACAATGTTTGCAGATGACTACAAGGTGGGTGATATTATTACCCCCCCCCCACGTGAGGTTGACATCCTTCACAAAGGTCTCTCTGAGACCTATGACTGTTGTCAGAACCCTGGACATAAGCTCAATGCCAGATGATATGCCGCCATCCCCTTTAGGTACGACATGGTTCCCATAAAGTAATACATTAATGGTAGTCCACTGAACACTGATGTTGGTATAAGGGAACTGGGAACACAGGTTGACAGTGAGCTCTCTGTTGACCACCACAGTGCCACTGTCTTCTGAAAGTCTTTCCATGTGTCAATTCTCCTAAGGGTGTTGAATCCGGGAAGTAAAAGGACAGTGTTTCCCTGTACTCTTCCCTCGGTAGGCTAATCAATGTGCACTATGGCCCATTTGCCATGTACCCCACTGGACATCTGCAACAACAGGAGAGGTTACAAATGTACCTCACAGAGAGGATCTTAGGTACTACACACTTGCCCCATATGGACAGACTCCAGCAACTCCAATGAATCTCTGTCTTATATTGGCTACTTAGGTGCAATCTCTGCGTGACAAACACAGCCATGTCTGACCCAATCCTGTCAGGAATGCTACATCTGAAGAAACTAGTCTGTCTACACAACATGTCCCAGATACTGCAACCTCATCCTCACAATCAGCAGGACATGCTGGAGGGACAGTTTCACAACCCAGAGACTGTCCACGCTATGGAACAGATGTCACATACATGTCAAGCAGAGCACATCACTGGCCCTCTTCAAGAGAAATCTGGAGGAGTGGATGGGGAATAGAATACCCATCCTGGGGATCACTCCAGTGACTATACTCAGTAGACACACTGGGAAGTATCATCAGGTGACATGATGCCAGTGTATTCCCATGGGCTAGCCTTGTAAAGCCTCCATGGCCATTTGCCAAGTATAGTCGTTTTTGTATTGTATAACGGTTGTAGGCTACACTCTAAAGTGAACTAGCCTGTTTATAGCATTTACAGTGTTTTCTGTGTGTTTTTCTGCTGTTTCCTGAAAAGAAACAAAAAAAAAATATTCTCTTTTCCTGCCTTTACTGAACTAGAGTAGTCCAGACTTCAAGTTTTGCTGAATTCTGGACTGTGGTATAGTTTCCTGTGTTGCCCCTATCCTTACTTGGATAGGAAGAAGCTTCTCTGCTCACCAGTGAAAATGGGGAGTGTTGAGCAGCCTATCTGTCCCTGGAGGAGTGGTCTTAGCCCTGAAACTAGTAGCTTATTGGCCGTTTTGGGTCAATTCCTATCTCTTTCAGTTTCCCTGCTTTAAAATCCGCATTTGCATGTTTTTGCGCCAGTATACAACTCCGAACAGCTCCTCGTGGTGTCCTGCAGAGTGATACAGGCAACAGGGAGACCCAAGAGAGACTTTTCCAGATTTAAGTATTTTTTTCTCTGTTTTTTTGCTCCAACTGCCTTTTCCCACCTAAAATGTGAATTTCTAACTGATCTGTGCTTTAAAAAGTTTAAATTGCATTTGCCTTCTGCTTTTTACAGTTTTTGCACTTGTTTTATATCAATTTAAGTTGTTTTTGTATTGTATAACTGTTGTAGGCTACACACTAAAGTGTGCTAGCCTATTTATAGCATTTACAGTGTTTTCTGTGTGTTTTTCTGCTGTTTTCTGAAAAAAGAAAAATCCTCTTTTCCCACATTTGCTGAACTAGATTTGTCCAGATTTCAGGTTTTGCTGAATTCCGGACTGTGGTATAGTTTCCTGTGTTGCCCATATCCTTACTTGCATAGGAGGAAGCTTCTCTGTTCACCAGTGAGAGTGGGGAGCTTTGAGCAGCCTATCTCTCCCTGGAGGAGTGGTCTCAGCCCTGAAACTAGTAGCTTATTGGCCGTTTTGGGTCAATTCCTATCTCTTTCAGTTTCCCTGCTTTAAAACCCGAATTTGCATGGTTTTGCACCAGTATACAACTCTGCACAGCTTCTCATGGTGTTCTACAGAGTGATACAGGCAACAGAGAGACCCAAGAGAGACTTTTCCAGATTTAAGTATTTTTTTCTCTGTTTTTTTGCTCCGACTGTCTTCTCCCGCCTAAAAAGTGAATTCCTAACTGATCTGTGCTTTAAAAAGTTTAAATTGCATTTGCCTTCTGCTTTTTATAGTTTTTGCACTTGTTTTATATCAATTTAAGTTGTTTTTGTATTGTATAACTGTTGTAGGCTACACACTAAAGTGCGCTAGCCTGTTTATAGCATTTACAGTGTTTTCTGTGTGTTTTTCTGCTGTTTCCTGAAAAAAACAAAAAAAAAAACAAAAATATATTCTCTTTTCCCGCCTTTGCTGAAATAGATTTGTCCAGATTTCAGGTTTTGCTAAATTCCGGACTGTGGTATAGTTTCCTGTGTTGCCCATATCCTTACTTGGATAGGAGGAAGCTTCCCTGTTCACCAATGAGAGTGGGGAGCTTTGAGCAGCCAATCTGTCTCTGGAGGAGTGGTCTCAGCCTTGAAACTAGTAGCTTATTGGCCGTTTTGGGTCAATTCCTATCTCTTTCAGTTTCCCTGCTTTAAAACCCGCATTTGTGCAGTTTTGCATGATTTTGTGCATAGCGCAGCATCGGGCAGCGCCTCTTAAATGGGTTTAAACTATTCCCAGCTCCACAAAGTCTGCTCTTCACTTTTTCCCTTAGAACTGTTCTAAATCTCAAAGTAAGCACTCTATTTTCATTCTAAAGTCCTGCAGTTGCTCGTATAAGTAATCTTATAAGTAAGCACTAATAAACTAAAGCACTACACCCTCTTATACTCCCTTTAAGTACTTGGCTCCCTATTGGTCCTTTTTGATCAGTCAAAAAGTAGTTCCTTATACTATTCTGGCATGTCCAAAAGTCAGTTTCGGGTTTACTCTCCAGTCCAGCTGGTGAATCTGGGAATCTTGAGGCAATGTTACAACTGCCTTATGTACACAGACCACACTCTCCTCCTCCCAACAAGCTCAAGTATATGTGAGAGATGCAACTATATAGCCAAACTGGAGGCTGAACTCTCTCAACCCAGTACTGGCGCAGTCAGTCAGGAGGAGAAGGTAACCACACACACCACAAATCCAGTCTCACATAGACCTATCACAACAGCAAACCAAACACATAAACACACAAAAACATACTCGGAGGGCTCTAAATAAAAATCTGCCCAAGCAGCAGAGACCTCCAAAGCAGATTTCCAAGCAACCGCTACCCCACAACAACACCCACATATCACATAGTTCACAAAGTCAGTGTGCCACACGTTTTTGTATTGTATAACTGTTGTAGGCTACACACTAAAGTGAACTAGCCTGTTTATAGCATTTACAGTGTTTTCTGTGTGTTTTTCTGCTGTTTCCTGAAAAGAAACAAAAAAAAAAAAAATTCTCTTTTCCGGCCTTTACTGAACTAGATTAGTCCAGACTTCAGGTTTTGCTGAATTCCGGACTGTGGTATAGTTTCCTGTGTTGCCCCTATCCTTACTTGGATAGGAAGAAGGTTCTCTGCTCACCAGTGAAAATGGGGAACGTTGAGCAGCCTATCTTTCCCTGGAGGAGTGGTCTTAGCCCTGAAACTAGTAGCTTATTGGCCGTTTTGGGTCAATTCCTATCTCTTTCAGTTTCCCTGCTTTAAAATCTGCATTTGCATGGTTTTGCGCCAGTATACAACTCCGTACAGCTCCTCGTGGTGTCCTGCAGAGTGATACAGGCAACAGAGAGACCCAAGAGAGACTTTTCCAGATTTAAGTATTTTTTTCTCTGTTTTTTTGCTCCAACTGCCTTTTCCCACCTAAAAAGCGAATTTCTAACTGATCTGTGCTTTAAAAAGTTTAAATTGCATTTGCCTTCTGCTTTTTACAGTTTTTGCACTTGTTTTATATCAATTTAAGTTGTTTTTGTATTGTATAACTGTTGTAGGCTACACACTAAAGTGTGCTAGCCTATTTATAGCATTTACAGTGTTTTCTGTGTGTTTTTCTGCTGTTTTCTGAAAAAAAAAATTCTCTTTTCCCACATTTGCTGAACTAGATTTGTCCAGATTTCAGGTTTTGCCAAATTCCGGACTGTGGTATAGTTTCCTGTGTTGCCCATATCCTTACTTGCATAGGAGGAAGCTTCTCTGTTCACCAGTGAGAGTGGGGAGCTTTGAGCAGCCTATCTCTCCCTGGAGGAGTGGTCTCAGCCCTGAAACTAGTAGCTTATTGGCCGTTTTGGGTCAATTCCTATCTCTTTCAGTTTCCCTGCTTTAAAACCCGAATTTGCATGGTTTTGCACCAGTATACAACTCTGCACAGCTGCTCATGGTGTTCTACAGAGTGATACAGGCAACAGAGAGACCCAAGAGAGACTTTTCCAGATTTAAGTATTTTTTTCTCTGTTTTTTTGCTCCGACTGTCTTCTCCCGCCTAAAAAGTGAATTCCTAACTGATCTGTGCTTTAAAAAGTTTAAATTGCATTTGCCTTCTGCTTTTTATAGTTTTTGCACTTGTTTTATATCAATTTAAGTCGTTTTTGTATTGTATAACTGTTGTAGGCTACACACTAAAGTGCGCTAGCCTGTTTATAGCATTTACAGTGTTTTCTGTGTGTTTTTCTGCTGTTTCCTGAAAAAAACAAAAAAAAAAACAAAAATATATTCTCTTTTCCCGCCTTTGCTGAAATAGATTTGTCCAGATTTCAGGTTTTGCTAAATTCCGGACTGTGGTATAGTTTCCTGTGTTGCCCATATCCTTACTTGGATAGGAGGAAGCTTCCCTGTTCACCAGTGAGAGTGGGGAGCTTTGAGCAGCCTATCTGTCCCTGGAGGAGTGGTCTCAGCCTTGAAACTAGTAGCTTATTGGCCGTTTTGGGTCAATTCCTATCTCTTTCAGTTTCCCTGCTTTAAAACCCGCATTTGCGCAGTTTTGCATGATTTTGCACATAGCGCAGCATCGGGCAACGCCTCTTAAATGGGTTTAAACTATTCCCAGCTCCACAAAGTCTGCTCTTCACTTTTTCCCTTAGAACTGTTCTAAATCTCAAAGTAAACACTCTATTTTCATTCTAAAGTCCTGCAGTTGCTCGTATAAGTAATCTTATAAGTAAGCACTAATAAACTAAAGCACTACACCCTCTTATACTCCCTTTAAGTACTTGGCTCCCTATTGGTCCTTTTTGATCAGTCAAAAAGTAGTTCCTTATACTATTCTGGCATGTCCAAAAGTCAGTTTCGGGTTTACTCTCCAGTCCAGCTGGTGAATCTGGGAATCTTGAGGCAATGTTACAACTGCCTTATGTACACAGACCACCCTCTCCTCCTCCCAACAAGCTCAAGTATATGTGAGAGATGCAACTATATAGCCAAACTGGAGGCTGAGCTCTCTCAACCCAGTACTGGCGCAGTCAGTCAGGAGGAGAAGGTAACCACACACACCACAAATCCAGTCTCACATAGACCTATCGCAACAGCAAACCAAACACATAAACACACAAAAACATACTCGGAGGTTCTAAATAAAAATCTGCCCAAGCAGCAGAGACCTCCAAAGCAGATTTCCAAGCAACTGCTACCCCACAACAACACCCACGTATCACATAGTTCACAAAGTCAGTGTGCCACACAGTCACAGCCCTTAAGGCTAAACAACACACTTACTACACTTGTAATACGTGACTCTATTGTTAGACAGACTGACGTCCCACTCACCAGTCTGAAAAAGGAGAAGGTCACTGTAAGCTGTCTGTCGGGTGCCAGGATCCGCCACATAACACAAGCACTCAGGTCACTCCAAAGCAAGTACAAATATGACTCCGTCATTGTCCATGCTGGTGTGAATGACATGAGACGTACCTCCCTGGACTACATGAAAACAGACATAGAGGAGCTCTCTGATCATGTGGCCCAGGCTGGTATGATCCTGACCTTGAGTAGCATCTTACCCTCACCAAGAATGATGCCATAGTATAAAGACAAAATGATCAATTTTAACAATTAGCTAAAGTATTGGTGTCATTCAAAGGGGATCCAGTGTCTGTCAGCCTGGGATGACATGCTCTACAAGACACGTTGCTTCGCTAGGGATGGCTTCCACCTGTCACCCCTGGGCGTTCAAATACTGGCTAAGGCTCTTGCCACCCCCATAGTGCCTTTTTTAGGCAAGGCTCAAAAGACAAACTCTCCTCCATAGAAAACACAAGGAAAAAGAAACTAAGGGTAATGCTGCTCAACGCCAGAAGTCTAAACCTCAAGATGCATGCACTCAAGGCTCTCCTCAGTATGGAGAATATCGATATCTGTGCAGTAACAGAAACCTGGTTCAAGGCTCCCGCGAGCACCCCAGCACTACCAGGTTATACCTCATACCATGCTTTTCCGCCCCATAACTCAGACCGAACCACAAAAGGAGGGGGAGTATCCATATTCATCAAAGATACCCACACCTCCAGGTTAGTGGCACTGCATGAAGCATCAGAGACCATCCATGTGCAACTAACAGTGGGAAAAACTGCCTTTTAGTTTGTAGCCTGCTACAGACCACCCTCCCAAACTCAGGAACCCCACTCGGCTTTCCTGAGAACACCGGAGAATATGAAGGTCTCTCCAAACACCATCATACTGGGTGACTTCAACTACCCAAACATAGACTGAGAGCACTACTCAAGCCCCAACACCCTCACCCAATGGCTCCTAGAATTTATAAACTCAAATGCTATGGAACAACTGGTCACCACTCCCACAAGAGTGGAAAACATATTGGACCTGATCATCACCGACATGGGGACTCTATGTTCCATACCAGAGGTATACCCCTCATTGGTAAGATCTGACGATAAATTAATCTCACTGGACATCCATATCCCATCCCCACTCCCAGCCAAGGAAACCACGGTGAAGAATTTCTCAAAAGCAAACTTCACACTTCTCAAAACCGAAGTGGAATCCTTCAAAGCCCCCGAGCCAGTGGAAAATATGGCCCAAACCGCAGAATCCTTTACAAACGCATTCTATGGACACCTACAGGAATGCATGGATCGTGCTATCCTAAATAAAACCAAGACTCACTCCTCCAAAGGCAGGAAACCTGTCTGGTGGACCCCAGCCATAAATAAGCTATACAACAGAAGGAGGAAGTTACCATATGATAGAGCAAAATCCCAAAAAGGGAAGGCATCTCTGATCAGTACTAGCAAGAAACTATGATCCCTCATAAAATCATCTAAGGCCAGCTTCGAAAGAAAAATTGCACACGACGCTAAAGATAATCACAAGGCCTTCTTTAGTTATGTCAGGAATCTGGGTAGCAACTCCCAGATATGTTCTGAGTTAGTGCAAAATGACAAAAAATACACTGAACCCACAGACATTGCCAACATCCTGGCAGACAGGTTCAGTGCAAACTTCTCCCCCCCTTCCCCCCCCCAAAAGAGCAAGTGTCTATCCCAACAGAGTGTAGCCTCCCTGACATCACAGATGCACAGGTGAGAGCTGCCCTCTCCAAAGCAAAAAACACAGCATCAATGGGACCGGACAGTGTCCTGGGCTGCGTCTTACATGAGCTCCAAGAAGAACTGAACCCCCACATAAAATCACTGTTCAATCTCAGCTTTACTACAGGATATGTACCCAAGGAATGGCGTACAGCAACAGTGGTCCCACTCCACAAAGGTGGTGCCACAACTGACCCCAGAAACTATCGCCCTATAAGCCTGACTAGCCTGGTCTGCAAAGTTATGGAGTGTATCATCATGGAACTCATAAACAAAGACATTGGGAACCTCCAAACACTGGATCCTACCCAATTCGGCTTTGTTAAGGGCAGATCTTGCCTCTTGAACCTGTTCAATGTCTTTGAAACAATCACCAAGGCCATAGATGAAGGGAAGGTAGTCCACACAGCCAAACTGGACCTTGCAAAAACCTTCGACACAATACCCCACTCGGGCATCATAAATAAGCTCACCAGCTTAAATATCAACCCCTATGTCACAAGATAGGTTGCAAACTGGCTCAGGGATAGAACCCACATGGTCAGAATTGCAGGTGCCATGTCAGACTCTAAACCAGTTACAAGTGGCATCCCACAAGGCTCAGTCCTGGGACCTCTCTTGTTCGGTATATATTTCTCTGAGGTACAGACTAACACGAGAGGACTATGGCTGACCAAGTTCGCAGATGACTGCAAACTGGGTGCCATAATCGACTTGCTGACTGACACAAGCATCCTCCAAAAGGGTCTCACAGGGATGGATAACTGGTGCCAGAGCCATGCCTAAAGCTAAATGCCAAAAAGTGCATAGTCATCCCCTTTGGGAAAAACAAAGTGCCCACAAATTACCACATAGGTGGTAATCCATTAAGTACAGAAGAAGTAATTAGGGATTTGGGGACCCAACTAGATAGCTATCTCTCCTTTGACAATCATGTTGCCAAAGTGGTTAAAAAGACCTTCTATACAGCCCACCTTATCATGAAAGGGTTCACATCTAGATCAAGAGAGGTCATTGTGCCCCTCTACTCATCACTCATCAGGCCCATAATTGAATACAATGCCCCATTTGGGATGTACCTTACTCGACACCTGCAGCAACTGGAAATACCCCAAAAGTACCTCACCAAGAGGATCAAGGGACTCAAACAGATGCCCTACGCAGTTAGGCTAAAGAAACTCCAGCTCTACTCAGTTGCTTACCGCCTACTCAGAGGCGATCTGTGCCTGATGTATAAAGCCATGTCCAAACCAGAATTAATGGACATGCTCCACCTCAGGAAATCCAAATCCCTTAGAGCCACATGCTCCAGGGACTTAAACCTCAGCACAGAAATAAATAGGACATGCTGGAGGGACAGATTCATATCCCAGAGGTTCCCCTCACTCTGGAACAGCATCCCAATCCATGTTAGGCAGAGCCCCTCAATGACCCTCTTCAAGAGAAATCTTGACGAGTGGATGGGAGATCATAGGTTTACCCCTGGGATCTCTTCTGTGTCCCTACTAGACAGAGGCACAGTAAACTAACCTTAAAAGGGCTATCTTCTATGACCTACTATACAGAGGCACAGTCAACTAATCTAAAAGGGTGGCGAAAGCCAAACACACTCTGGCTAGGCTTATAAATGCCCTAGGGCAGATAGCCTAGTATCAATCTATGAACCTATGAACACCTATGAATCTTTGAACTTATGGACCTCAGTACTGTCAAATGTGTGTGTGGATTATTGTGTATAAAAGCATTTGTAAGTGTGTAAACATGTGGGTGACAGTAGTTGGTGGCCTGTCTCACCCAGTACAACTACCACTGCCATGCCTTAGAAGTGCTGTAGATGTTATTCACTATATAGGTACCTTGGGACACTCCCCAACCTATATACTCTGTGGTGTGTGTGGTAACTGCATAACACTATAATACCAAAAACTACATAGCAAGGGGTTCTAATATGAGTCCTGGCAAATGTGTGTGTGTATTATTGTGTGTAAGTGTGTATATGTGTAGCTTACAGTATTTTGTGGTCTCTCTCACCCAGTACATCACCCATTGTCATCATTTGCAAGGCCTGGTGATGTCTCTCACCTTAAAAGTACCTTTGGACAAGTGTCATCCCATAACCTCCATGGCTCATGCGATAAATGCGTAACAATGTAGTAACAATAAATAGATAGGTAGGGGATCTAATCTCAGTCCTAGCAAATGTGTGTGAGAGAAGAGTATCTTGTGTGTGTGCGTGTGTGTGTGCGTGTGTGTGTGTGTGTGTGTGTGTGTGTGTGTGTGTGTGTGTGTGTGTGTGTGTGTGTGTATGTTTGTGTTATAACGACATCCATTGGATGGGCATGGTTTCATATTTTATGCCATGGTACTCACAGTGCACATTCCTAGGTCTACTGTATGAAGTCCACTGTTTGCATCAACTGTTGTGGTATCTGTAGACACTCCTCAGCCCTATAAGCCCAATGCAACAGTATGGAATAGTATGGTGCGAATAACAAGATAGGTTGGTCTGCTAATGTCAGTACTGGCAAATGTGTGTGTGTGTGTGTGTGTGTGTGTGTGTGTGTGTGTGTGTGTGTGTGTGTGTGTGTGTGTGTGTTGTGTGCATTAGTGTATATAGCAGTGGTTGTGAGTGTGTAGACTTGTATGTGACACTATTATGAGTATTCTCACACCCAGTACACCCACCATTGCAAAACCTCACAAGGCCACATGATGTTATTCACCTAACAGGTACCTTGTAACACTCATTACACTAGTAGTCTTGTGCCACCTCCAATAACCACATAATAGTGTGGTACCACAACTTCATGGGTAGGGGTTCCAAACACAACACTGGCAACTGTGATCCTGTGCATACTTGTGTGTGTGTGTGTGTGTGTGTGTGTGTGTGTGTGTGTGTGTGTGTGTGTGTGTGTGTGTGTGTGTGTGTGTGAAGAGTATTCTCTGTGTTTGGTCGACACAATATCCTCTGGGGTTGAGGGCATTAGCAATCTGAGTTGTGTTCCACCCACTACACTTACCATTGTCAACTCTACTAAAGCTGATGTCAACCACCAGAGACTTATATACAACCCCTCAGGCCTATAAGCTGTAAGGCACATGCAAGAACTGTTACACAGACCTGGGAAATGTATGCAGATGCAACTGTAACTCAGCAATGACATGGTCAATGTTTTACAACACTGCCATACCCCTCGTTGGTGATGTCTGCAGGGCCACATCCTGCTTACACACAGACACCTGGAACACAAACACAATACAGCATGTGAGAACACATTCACTTAGTGTTGCTAACACCAATAATGCATCATGGCTGAAAAGGTACACACGCACTCTGATGTGTACCCATTACACATGCCAGATGACACCTTACACAGCATTAAATAGATACACTCTAATAAAGTCACCCTGTGAATCAGACCCATATTAGCATGTCCCTGCATCAATGGTATAGATAGCAGGGATGTGGCACAGGTATCATCATATGCACAGGGTGTTGTGTGGGTTTGCCAGAAGCATAAGCTGGGCCATATGGTTGACATCATGTGTGTGTGTGTGTGTGTGTGTGTGTGTGTGTGTGTGTGTGTGTGTGTTTGCTGGGTGTTCATTAAATGAGCTGCGCAGGGGTGATGTGTGTGTGTGTGTGTGTGTGTGTGTGTGTGTGCATTTGTGTGTGTGTGTGTGTGTGTGTGTGTGTGTGTGTGTATGTTTGTGTGTGTGGAGGTGACTTGTCTGATGGTGATGTATGTGTGTTTGTATAGGGGTATTTTGGACAGCTGTGGGCCATACATGGCAGGGTGTACAGTTCACCATCTCTGGCCATGGACATGGGAACTGGGCTTGCCAAGAGTATCACTGGCACCACCAGGGCCGAGTCCAGATGCAGTACTACTCCATGATGGTGACTGCTGCCTGCTGGATCCACGTCCCTGTTGGACTGGCTAGGATCACATGCCCGTGGCTTGCTGTGTCGTGGCATGGACAGTACACCCCCTTCAGTAGTGCTGGTGGTACTGCCAGTACAGGAACGTGATGGTGCACAGTAATGTAGACCCACAGCTGATCTTGGTGCTGCCCTACATCTACGTGGCTGCTTGCCATCATCTGCCAAATGCTCAAGTACAGATATTCCAAGGTCAAGGCGTGCTAAGGTCTCCCCCCACTGTCTATCCATGACCTCAGTATGCTCAAGGATGGCTGCACTGAGTTCATGAATATCACCACGGACACCAGGTATGTGCTCATCCATGATCCTGCATATATGTCTGGTGTTACATTCATTACATGCCTGTGCCTCCATGATGGCCCAAAACATGCATCTGGTGACTGCTGCTGTAGCACTTGCAACATGGTCATGATGGGCTGCAATCCTCCTCCAAGCACCCCTGCCCATCTGCCTGTGTAGAACCTTACCAGCACTCTGGCTATGGCTAGTGCCTACACCCTCACTTGCCATAGCCACCACAGTAGCCTCTTCCATGCCACCACCCACCAACTGTCCATTATCTGTGGCCACTGGTGACGGGGTATGTGTGGGCATTGTGACTGTGTGCGGGGATGGGGTTGACAATAGTGGGATGCCAACTGATGGCACAGATTCAGCCCCTGACAACCCCACCTGTGCCTCAATATGAGTATCATCATGGTCAGAGTCTGCAGAGACACTGACATCAGAATCAGAATGGGAGGGACCGCGGCCACCATGTCCACCTGTGACGGAAAAACAGCATATGTAAATTACTACCGGCACTATAAGGTTTACTGGTACACATACACACACACACACACACACACACACACACACACACACACACACACACACACACACACACACACACACACACACAGGTGATGTGTTTCAAAGGTGTTACACAGACCTCACATTAGCCTACTGGGGGCATTCATGACACACAGTCAGACAATACCATACACATTCTGGACAGACCCTCAGCATCATGCAGTGCAGCCCTTTTCAATTACCGTTGCTACTAATATACACTTCTGGGATACATGAGTGGTGTTAGTAGGTGATGGCCCTTCACCTAGCATACACTGCACCCATGTAAATTATTGCTGTTCACCTGTATAGCACTGTGGCAACTCCTACAGAACATACCTCCCAACTTTACAGGGTTTTGCTGAATGTCTGCCTGTGTGGCTCATATGTTTGGTCTGTTCCTCATAACTCCTGTGTTTGTCTGATACATTACTGGTTTGACCTGTGGATTGGTGCCACTAATTAATGCCCTAATTTGAAGTGCAGACTGCATAACCTGCAGTACATGTATGTTAAAAGAAAGCTGGTTACTCAAACAACTTCCCAAGCTTACAGTGGATATAGTAAGTGTACACACACCTGTTAACATGCCAGGTTTTTGTGATATATCACATAAAACCTCAGAAATCAGGTCATAACATTGCCATCATTTCATATTACATATAACCTGTGCAATCCAACTGAAGAACATACACATCAGTTACAGGTAGCACATGGTAAATGATATAGGTACAATAGGCTGGTTGCATGAGTGTGCCCACCCTTAAAGTAATACTCTGCTAAAGCACCTTTTGATTTAATCACAGCATTTAGTCCTCCTGGGAAGGTATGTATCAGCATGGCACATCTTGACTTGCCAATGTTTGCACACTCTCCCTTGCAAAACACCTCCTACTATGTCAGATTGCAAGGGCATCCCCTGTGCACTACCATCTTCAGGTCACCCTGCATATATCCTATTGGACATAGGTGTGGGCTCTGGCTGGGCCAATGCAGAACATTGCATGTGTTCTGGTGAAGCCATCCTTTTGTTGATTTGGATGTATGGTTTGGGCCATTGTTGTGTGGAAAGGTGGAATTCCTCACCATCCACAGCTATGTGGCAGACACCAGAAAGATTGGAGCCACAAGGGACCGGTGTTTGGAAATGTTCATAATCTCCTCCAGCTTGGCTATAGCCCCAGTTCCAGCTTGTGAACAGCAACCTCAAATCAGGACACTGCCATCAACATGCTTCACCGTGGGGGTGGTGTTGTTGTGGTGATATGCAGTGGTGTTATTGCGTCAAACACACCTGCCAGAATTGTGGCCAAAGAGTACAGCCATGGTCCCATATTACCATAACACATTTTCCCACTTGTTTTTGGGGACCTGATGTATTGTTTTCAGACTTTTGCCAGGCCTGGATATTGTTTGACGTGAGGAACTACTGCCATCTTCCAACCCTACCCTATAGGCAGGACATATGGATACTATGGAAGATTGTTGTGACATGTAGTACACACCCAGTACTTGGCAGAGATTCTTGCTACTCCTTCACTTTTGCTGTAGGGCTCTTGGAAGCCTCCCTGGCCAGTTTTGGTCTTGTATTCTCATAGACATTGGTGGTGTGTCCACTCCTTCGCAATGTCTCTGTAGCTCCATATTTTCACCACCTTTTGATGAGTGTCTACAGTGTGTTCCATGGTATGTGCAATGCCGTGGAAATATTTTGGTACCCTTATCCAGGCTGATACATCTCAAACATGTGGTCCCTTTGCAGCTTCATCAGCTCTATGTGAACCATGGCTGTTGCTGTAGCAGGAAACTGGGTATATGTTAGTATAATCCTGGTAGGACAGCTGACCATTATTTGCTGTTAATCAAAGAGTCTCTGTAATTGATGGCAGGTGTATACCCAATAAGATGTACTGCTGCAGTTATATCGAAAGCTGCCTCAACACAGTAGTAGCTTCAGCCTGTGCACACATATGCATCTAAGTTATTGTACTATTTTATGTGTCATTATTGTTCCCCTAACAGATTTGTTTGCTTTACAATTGAATTGTACAGGTTATAGGTCACATGAAAGGTTTGCAGTATTTTGAACTTGTCTATTGTGCTGTTATTTTTGTATATCACAAATACCTGGCATTCTAACAAGTGTGTACACCATTTATATGCACTGTATACCACTAATTTATACAACATGACCCTAGTTTTAGGCCTTTGCCCCCCTATTTTGTCAGTCTTTGTCCAGATGTCCTGCAATGACAGGTTGTGAGGTAGTCTACAGATATGTGACACCTCCTGCAAATAGGCCTCTGTGATGACTACCGTGATGCAATGCAGTAAACACCACCACAAGTTAACATGCAGATATTGCCAAATGGCTGAGTATAACAGTTGTATGCATGGTCACATGCATTAACTTTAGCTTGCCTGGGGTACTGGTGAGCAACAACATGAAAATACCATACTTACTGGCTTCAGTCTGCTGTTCCATGTGCAGACCAGAGGGACCTATGTAGTTGTGAGGGAGAGGTATTGTCAGCATATTCACATTAGGCATTGGTACAAGATGAATGCTACGTTTCTGCACAGGTACAGTACACACTATGATATTGTACAATTTGCTGTCCTTCACCATAGATGTGCACTTGTGTGCATTACTAAACCCCACCCACTAATCCATTTTGCACTGACATATGCATCTAGAGACTTTACAGAAGACAGTTTAAGTGCTACCTCATTACATTGATTTGTACTTTGGCCTTACCCGGATGCTCCTCACCTGTTGCCTGCATGCCACCCACCTCCACAACTGCTGTTTCCTGTGTTTGACATTGTGTGGGGGCTACCCCAAGGTTGGCAAGGAGCTCCTCTGTTGCCGTAAGTGGGGCCTGTGTGGCTGGCCCCCCACTGTTAGCAGTACAGTCCCTCACTACAGCAGCAGCCCTTTGCCAGGCATGATGTATTAGGTCAGTTGCTCTATGCCTGACCTGATCATATCTGCATCCATGGTGGCCCAAGATGCTCACTCTGTGGATGATTTCATCTCACAGGGCAGTCCGCTCCAGCAGATTTTGTCGGCTACAGCCCAAAAGGATGGCATAGTTTAAGATTACAGCTTCTGTGATGGCTGCTGTCTCAGCACTGG
Organism: Protopterus annectens; assembly: GCF_019279795.1. Taxonomy (NCBI): domain Eukaryota; kingdom Metazoa; phylum Chordata; order Ceratodontiformes; family Protopteridae; genus Protopterus; species Protopterus annectens. The sequence goes on along the minus strand of NC_056735.1, from coordinate 1,662,650,622 downwards.
TGTAAGGCAGTTGCTGTTGCATGGCACCTGGAAGACATAAACAGGGAACACACATCACAGGACTTCAGATATTGCCCAGAGTTCTTTACAGAGCCAGCACATAAATATGGTCTATCATTAGCCACCACTTACAAACACATCATATCCATGTACCTAGCAGCACTGTATGAACATGTATTGTACTCCTGGTCCTAATGTGTCATGTTCACCCCAGTGAGGGCCAGTAGATTGCATAAACCACCATTCATCATTCACATTTGTGTAGAGGGATGACAGTGGCTGTGTTCCTTGCAGATGGGATGTCAATGGTGCTCAGGCTTTGCTTGCATACAGTGTGTAATGGAGCTGGAAGCATATGCCTGGGTTCATGTAGGATGCAGACAGGAATGTTATCAGGCTCCAAGGGGACTTGCTTTTGTTAACTTTGATTAGGAAGTTTGCACCTGATCCATGATGATGAGGGGGGGGGGTGCGTGTGATGTTGATATCCACCTATACTGATAGTGAACCAAGGGGTGATGTTTGCCCTAAACCTGTCTGCAGCAGGTTGGCTGTAACTATGGTGTGTGTATGTGCTGTGATTGCCCACCATTACAGGGTGGGTTTGGTTGTTGCCTCTGAGACTGCAGACATATGGGAAGATGGCCTTGTGCTTGCCCTTAGTGGATGTGTCCAATTTGTGCTAATAGTTAGCCTTACAGTAATCCACCTGTGACCTAATATGCTCATTCAGACAAAGGTTGATATGCTAACCAGTTGGTGCCTGCTCTTACTTTGCCCTGTCAGCCAATATAGCATCACATTATGTGCTTTGTGCATTGTTGCTGTCAAGCAAAGGGATTTACTCTACTTTGTTGGAGACAGGTTTTACAAGTAAGGTATTGTTGAGGCCATACAGCTATGTGGGTCGTCATATATCTGTTTGTAGTAGGCATGGACACAAGGTCATAACACAGTTGGCCACCTCTACAATTTCAACATGATACTTATGCTTATTCTAGTAACCATGTCAGGGCAATACCACAACCAGTAGCTGTAGAAGCGCAACTCTGTTGGATGCACATAAACTAAGGTTATACACATGTACAACATGTATAGCTTATTTACCTGATGTTTTGCATCCCATGGCAGTTATTATGAGGCAGCCAGGTACACCTAGCCATACATACATATGTACAGGTAATACCTGCTATACATTTCTGTTCTATGTCAGTATGGCACATTGTAATTACAGTCTTGCTGCTCAGTCAGTCATGTCAACCTGTTAGGGCAGGACATCTGGAGGACACTGCACATACATGGTGGGCTATGGGCCAAAATTAGTGACACTTTATTCATATTGCTGTAACACACATACATCATTTGATAGTGCAGTAGCCTTTGCATTCACAGACATATCCTGGAGGATGTCTGACGCTCATATGGCAGGCAGAGAGGAGAAAAGCTAGGAGTGTGGTAGTGAGGGTAGGAACTGCTACTGTTGTGAGTATGACTGCTATGGTGACAGAGCTATGTGATATGATGGACAGAGGAAAGGTGGATATATTGTGTGTGCCAGAGACCAGATGGAAGGGGTGTACAGCTGTGTGTATTGGAGTCAGGTACAAATAGTTCTATCATGGTATGTATTGGAGGGGAGCTAGTGTAGGGGTTAACCTGATGGACCATTTCGCCAAGAGTGTCGGGTAGAGTGATGTTTAGGAGGCTGGGAATTGATGGTGTAATGATGACAGTTATTAATGCATATGCTCCGCTAATTGCGTGTGTGATGGATGAGACAGATGTACTTTGTTATGGTTGGATGAAGTGGTGATGAGTGTACCCAAGGGTGAGAGAGTAGTGATTGGAGCAGATTTCAATGGGCATGTTGGTGAAAGGGACAGAGAGGATGCAGAACTGATGGGTAGATATGGTGTTAAGCAAAGGAATGCAGTAGGTGAGATGGTGGTGGAGTTTGCAAAAGAGGTTGGACGTGCCTGTGGTGAATACATAGTTTTACAAGACTGAGGGGCATAGGGTAACATACAAGAGTAGAGGAAGATGCACACAGGTGAATTATCTCCTATGTAGGTGGGCTTATTTGAATGGGATTGGTAACTGTAAAGTGGTGACAGGGGAAAGTGTAGTTAGGCAGCATGGAATGTTGGTCTGTGGGATGACGTTGGTGATCAAGAAGAGGGGGAGGAGTGTGAGGGCAGCTCCATGGATCAAATGGTGGATACTGATAAAGGGTGATTGTGAGGTTGAGTTCAGGGAAGAGTTAAGACAGGCAGTGGGTGGCAGGGAAGAGTTAGCAAATATCTGGGTAACAACATCTGAGCTAGTAAGGGAGATGAATAGAATGGGGCTTGGTGTGACATCTGCACAGAGGAAGGAGGACAAGGAGATCTGGTGGTGGAATGAGGAAGTACCAGGGAGTATACAGAGAAAGTGGTTGGCCAAGGAGAAGTGGGATTGTCAGACAGATGAAGAAAGTAGACACGTGTATAGGGAGATGGGATGCATGGCAAAGAGTGTTAGCAAAGGCTGAGGATGGGGCATCTGAAGGGTTGTATGTAAGGTTGGACACCAAGGATGGAAAATAGGACCTGTACCAATTGACTAGACAAAGGCACATAGCTAGGAAGGATGTGCATCAAATAAGGTTGATAAAGGATAATGGTGGAAGTGTATTCACAAGCAAGGAGAGTGTGTCTTTGATGGGCTGTTGAATGAAGAGAATGAGAGAGAGAGAGAGAGAGAGAGAGAGAGAGAGAGAGAGAGAGAATATTGGATGATGTGGGTATGGTGAATCAGGATGTGCAACAGATTATCCAGGAGGAAGTAAAGATAGCTTTGAAGAGGTTTAAGAATGGAAAGTCTATTGGTCCAGATGACATGCCTATGGAAGCATGGAGCTGTTAAGAACAAATAGCAGTGGTCTTTTTAACCAGATTGTTTACTGTAATCTTGGAAAGTGAGAGGATGCCTGGGGAGTGGATACAATGTGTTTGGGTACTGATTATGAGAATAAGGGTGGTGTGCAGAGCTGTAGTAACTACAGAGGGATAACATTGATCAGTCACAGCATGAGGTAATGATAAAGGGTGGTGGAAGCTAGGTTAAGAAGGGAGGTGAGGATTACTAGGATTACTGATCAGCAGTATGATTTCATGCCAGGAAAGAGCAGTACAGATGTGATGTTTGCTCTAACAGTGTTGATGGGGACATGCAGAGAAGGTCGGATGTAGCTGTGTTTTTTCTTTGTGGACTTAGAGACAGCATATGACAGGATACCTAGAGAGGAGTTGTGGTATTGTATGAAAAGTTCAGGAGTGTTGGAGTAATCCATAAGAATGCTACAGGATAATTACAAGGCTAGTGTGAGAGTGGTGAGTTCTGAATTGGGAGTGACAGGTGCATTTAAGGTGGAGGTGGGATTACATCAGGGATCAGATATGAGCCCTTTCTTATTTGCAGTGGCAATGGACAGGTTGACAGATATGATCAGACAGGAACCCCATAGGCTGTGCTGTTTGCAGATGACATTGTGGTTTGTAGTAAGCATAAGGAACAGGTTGAGGAGACCCTGGAGAGGTGGGGATATGGTCTAGAGAGGGGAGGAATGATGGTCAGCAGGACTAAGACAGAATGTATGTGTGTGAATGGGAGGGAAGATAGAGGAATGGTGAGGATGCAGGGGAATACAGTTTGCAAAGGTGGATAGGTGTAAATACGTGGGAACAACAATTCAGAGTAATGGCAAGTGTGGGGGAGAGGTGAAGATGAGAGTACAGGCAGGATGTTGGTGGTGGAGAAGAGTGTCAGGAGTGATTTGTGTCAGACGAATACCATTAAGAGTGATAGGGAAGGTCTTCAAGAGGGTAGTGAGACCAGCTATGTTATATGGGTTGGAGACATTGGGACTGAAAAAAAGGCATGAGTTAGAGCTGGATGTAGCAGAGTTAATGATGTTAAGATTTTGCACTGGGTGTGATGAAGGTGGACAGGATTAGGAATATGTATGTTAGGGGGTCAGCCCAGGTTGGATAGCTTGGGGACAAAAATCAGAGAGTGGCAGGATTATGTTGGCTTGGACATGTGATTAGGAGGTATGCTGAGTATATTTGGGAAAGGATGAGGCTGCTAGGTAAGAGAAAAAGAGGAAGGCCTGAGATAATTTGTATGTATGTGGTGATAGCGGACATGCAGGTGGTTGGTGTGACAGAGCAAGATGTAGAGGACTGGAAGACATAGAGACAGATGATCTACTGTGGTGACCACTAACGGTTACAGTCAAAAGAAAGAGAAGGTGATGTTGTAATGTCAGTGTTCACAGGTTTACAATTACTTGCCAGACATAACATAACTCTTGATGACATAACTACAAATATGAGGCACAGATATGGTCAGTGTGCATAACATTGGATAGTTGAATGGTATGAGCTCAGTATATCACATGCAGTTCAACACACACAGTTGCGACAGTATTTCAGTATACAAATACCCTGTATAGGTCCATTACATGTCTGAGACAAACGTATATCATATTTATATTCACAATTAACATATGGATATCTGTGACAACCCAGTAGCTCGTCTAGCAGTGTCACAGTCAGTAGTGTGCAACACACACACTCCAGTAGTGGTTATATGTGTGCCATCCTTTCCTGGGGTGACTCAGGGCCCTGAGCTGTGTTCTATGTCACTGCAGACAGACACAGATGCTATGGCCATAGGTTCTACTCAGCAATATATCAGTACAGCATGTGTTGCCGAGACATAATATTTTTTGAACTTCCTGTTTTCCACGTTTACATACCCCATACTACATTCCATTACATACTTAATTGTTTGACATACCGTTTTTTTTTTTCAGTTCAGTTGGTATAATCCATCAGTTTCAGTGTGTGTGCGCGTGTGTGTGCATGTGTGTGTGTGCATGCGTGTGTGTGTGTCTGTCTGTTTGTTTCTCTCTCTCTTTGAGACAGATGTAGGATATACATCTGTTTTGCACAGGCAGCTTGCCTTTTGTAGGTAATGCTCATGAGCAGCTGATGGCCTGTGCAAAAATTGGAGTCCCCCCTTGCTAATTGCATGTAGAACAGCTGTGGTATCATTCCCATACCCAATAGTATGAAAACACACTCCTATAACTGAGTACTTCATGTGGCATTGCCCTTTTCCCTTGCCTGTGAGGAGAACTTCATAGAGGTGTGTGACAAACAGCATCACAGAGGGTAGTTGGAATACCTCTTACAACAAACACTGTGGCTACAGCCTGACAAACTGAAGGAGAATGTGCCAGACATAGGGACAGAATGTATGTATTGCTGTTATACAGTTGAAGTAATGCTAGTTTGACAGGGTTTGTGTGGATCTGGCTGTTCTGTGTGAATTTAAGTTTGATAGTGTTATGTGGTTGACATAACTCTCAACTGTAGGGCTATCTGCAGACTGGCCAGAGTCTGGACTCATATTTAATGTGTTACTTGCACATTTATTGCCATTGGAATTTCAGTAGCATACTCTAAGGATTGCAGTCAGTAAATGGCAACATCCATGTGTGTTTCTGACTTCATATCCCTCAAAACAAATATGTTACAACAACTCTGTTACACCAGCAACCTTCTCAGTTTATAATAGCAATATGTCAATAATGTCCCTATGTTTGGACCTCTGTCCCCCAGGTATGTCAGGCTTTGTCCAGATGTCATGCATTAAGAGGTGGCTAGGTATAGTATATCATTATATAATGACTTCATTCCTGATATCATCCCAGTGATGTATCAGACTACCACACATGTTATGTGTAGGAGGCCTTATATATGAGGACAAAGCCTGGACATTTTATGGGACTCTATACAGTTAAGAAGACTGTGTATTTCTGGCAATTGTTGACAGACTATCAGGATTGTGTAGTGGTGTATTTTGAATGTGTCATTTGGCCTGTGTAGGGAGAGGGGGTGTAGATGTAAGTGTTATGGGTCCTTTTATATCTGACTTTGCATGCTGCTCCAGTTTCTGGTGCTCTGTCAGCTGTATATGTTTGTAGGGGCAGACTGACGCATGTCACATACCACAATCAGGCGTCAGACTGCACTGTGAATTGGGCCAGTATATGTATGGGCAGTGTGTGAGTGATTTTGTTCACACAGTCCATATACTCTACTGTTCATGTGGCTTACCAGAATGTCACTTTGAATGTGGTGAGATTGGTTATGGGTATGCACTTTCACACTGGTGTCTGTCAGTGCTGTTACATCCCTGTAGTGCCTGATATATTTGTAATTACATGTGTATTCCCCCATAGAAAAATTGAGTTAGTGTTTTGTCAGTCTGCCTGTAGTTTAGAAGGTGCTTGGTAACATGCCTAGCAGCTCAGTGTAGTTTCCCTCCTGTGATGTTATGTCCAGATATTTATCAGCTGTACTGTTGCCTGGCCCTCATACGTATTGTGTATTTCTGACACATCAGTGGGATGATCTGAAGATTTATGTCAGTAACTAGTGGAGAGTAATTTGGTTTTGGACTTGGGCTATTCCAGTCAATATATGTTACAACAGACAGGATAGTGTTACTGCATCAACTGTGTCACCTTATTTACTCCAGTATTTGGGATATGTTCACAGTTTCATGGCTTTACCCCCCCCCCCGCTTTGTCAGACTTGGTCCAGATTTGTTGCACTAAGGGGTTCTGAGCATACCTCTCGACTGGCCAAATTGTTTCAGACTGTCCAGGTTTATTGCTCATATTTCTGGTCTGTTCCACAGCAACATTATTTTCATTTCTGTGATAAATCACTGTGATGATATGAGGATTTCTGTCTGTAAATGATGACATACATTTCAGATTCAGAACTCACATCCTTCTGAACATGTATGCTGACACATACCCTGTTACTGTAGCAACATTCTACATTTTTAACTGCAGTACGTACATTATGTCCCTAGTCTTGGCCCATTGTCCCCACATTTTGACAGCCTTTGTCCACAATTATTGCACTAAGAGGTGGAGAGGTATGGTGCTGGGTATGACTCCTATAGATGTTATGAGCATATATATATATATATATATATATATATATATATATATATATATATATATATATATATACATATACATATATATATATATATATATATATATATGTGTATATAAATATATATGTATATAAATATACATATATGTATATAAATATATACATATATATAAATATATATATATATGTGTGTGTGTATATATATATATATATATATATATATATATATATATATATATATTTCTTTTTTGATATCTATACATATATTTATATAACAATATATATCTATATATTCTATACGTATTTGTTTTATATGCATAGCACCATATATCTGATGTATATACTTTTTCATATTTATCTATCACCATACACATCTATATGTGTATATTTATATATACTAAACATGACTGATTCCACAGTTTTTGTTCCCTACTATTCTATACCTGTACTGAATGGTATATTTGAAAAAGCAGCATTCATTATTACAGCTCAGACTACTTACTTCCGCTTACAGTCAAAAAGCAAGCTAGCAAGTATGACTGGTGCTCGGCAACCAAGCTAGTAGGACCAATACTGAAAAATAAAGCCAGCACCTCGAGTGGTTCCAATGCATATATTTTTTTATTGCACAAAAACTAGACCGGTTTCAGCTATTTAAGCTTTCATCAGTAGTTGCAAAGACACAATATGAACTGCTCCTTATATACCCTATAAGAAAGCAATGACATCACTTCCTGTCAAGGAAGAAAATATCATTAATTATGTTACAAATAAACATAAAAGTAAATATATGTGCACCATACAAGTAAAGTATACAAAAATTGTTGTCCATCTAAAGCAGTACCAAACAATCATTAAAATCAGTTGGTGAAAAATAAAATAAAATGTTACCTTGGTATTATGAGGGAGATATGTGCTGTATAAAAATGAAAAAAGGTTAGCACTATTATACATAATTTACTATAATCATGTCAATAGTAACTGTTGAGTGACACTGTGAACATGTGCCAATATCAAGTGAGATTCACTGAGAAAAATAAATATAATGAGTTAAACATTTGTAAAAAATCACATTTTGTCATTAAGCCCTGGTGGGAAAAGCCCACCCAGTTTAACTATCCATCTTTTCTCTTTTTTGTTGAGAATGTCATGCCATCCTGTTTTGAATGCCCTGTTTCCAATAATGTTGTCAATAATACAAAAAGAAAATTTGGCTGTGGGATGCTTGATGGTGTGTCTGTATAATGCGTTTGTTGGCCTACAATTCCTGATGTCTCCAAAATGTTCTGATATCCTGATGCGGAATGGTCTAGATGTTTGGCCAACATAGAATGCCTGGCATGTGCATGTAGCTAGATAAATTACCCAGTCAGAACTACAATTCCCAAAGATTTTAATATCATGTAGCTGACCAGTATTTTTACTTGTGAAACTTTCGGTTTTGAATATATAGCCACAAAAACTGCAGTGGCCACAAGGGTATGTACCCACTAATTTATCCCCTGTTAATGTTCTCTGCGTACAAGAATTGTCATCCATAATACTCCTTTTGTAGTGAGAAAAATGGGAACCTAGTGTTTTGCCCTTCCTATAGGAAAAGTAACAACGTTCTCCTAAATATCCCTCCAAAGAGGGTGAGATTTGAGTATGTTCCAATGTGTATTAATGATATTAATGAGATTGTGACTATTTCTTCCATATGTGGTAATGAATCTACATATGTCTGAATTATTGGATCTGGCTTTTTTCTTTTTGTAAACTAACAATGAATCCCTGGGTTGTGTGTTACTCCATTGTGTAGCAGAACTGATGGTATCCCAATGATATCCTCTGGCCAAAAATCTATTGGTTAAGTCCTCGTGATGTGTATTTAAATCCTGTTCCGAAGAACATATTCTTTTGATTCTCAGGAACTGAGATTTTGGAATATTCTTAATGATGTGTTTTGGATGGAGACTGTTGGCATGTAGTAGGGTGTTGTATTGTGGAAATTTACGATGTACAGATGTTTTAAGTGTATGATCAGGTTGTCGTTGTAGATGAACATCTAGAAAATGAATATCATTCAGATCATATTCCACAGTAAATTCAGTCCCCCACATATTTCCATTGAGGTGTTCCATGAATTCTTGAAGATAGTCGGGACCTCCTTTCCATACAAGCCAACAGTCATCCAAGTATCTCCTCCAGATGTCAATTTCCGGTAGATACACATTATGCAGTTCGTCATAGATGATATGCTCTTCAATGTACCCCATATATAAATCTGCATAAATTGGTGCAAAAGAGGCTCCCATGGCCGTACCTTGTATCTGCCAGTAACAATCTTGTTGGAAGTAAAATACATTTTTTGTCAGAACATGTTCAGCCATGCATACAAGTAATGTGTTCATTCCAGGGGGATAGATATTGGCTTTGTTCAGCCAAAAATCAAGGGCCATCAGTCCTGCCCAGTGTGGAATGCTAGTATACAATGATTTAACATCCAGGGTACATAAAAGCCAACCGGGTTCAAGTTGTGATTCAGAAACAATTTGTAAGAATTCTGTTGTATCTTGAATTCTGGCTCTAATGCATGATAATAATGGTTTCAGTTTTTCAGTCAGAAACATAGACAAGGGTTCTGTCAGGGATCCAATGCCAGATACAATCGGTCTTCCTGGTGGTTTGTTGATAGATTTGTGAATTTTAGGCAGCAAATAAAGGTGTTGTTTAGCAGGATCCTTGACCGTTAGATGTGTTTTTGTTTTGTCAGAAATAATACCAGCATCGACTGCTTCTTGTAGAAAATCACCAATTTCTTGTTGAAAAGAGGGTGTGGGATCCGTGCTCATTTTCATGTAATGATGATGGTTGGACAACTGTCCATTTCCCTCATCCCGATAATAATCGGCGTCCATGACAACAACCGCACCCCCTTTGTCTGCAGAGAGTATGACTATATCCTTGTTGTTTTTAAGTCTAGTCAGAGCAAGTTGTTCCTTATAAGATATATTATTTCTTATGTTGTCAGATCTATTGGAATGAAAATGTAAATCTTTCATGACTGCCTGTTGAAAAACTGCAACATGCTTGTCCATAGGGGGATTGAAAGTGGATTTGTGAAATCTAAAATCTGTAGATCTTTGAGAGAGGTTAGAGTTGTCCTGTTATTTGAAAAATAGGTTAAGATTAATGTTTCTACAAAACTCTAATATGTCAGAAACATGTGAAATTTCGTCAATAAAGAAACCAGGAATAAAACCCAGACCTTTATTCAATATGGAATATTCATCAGATGACAAAGTGTATTTTGAGATATTTAACACATTTCTATCAAATTGAACTATTTCACTACTGACTTGAAGAGTTCCTCTAAACTTTTGACCCCGATGCTTTCGCCCTCCCCTGTGTGTCCTGCCCCTAAAGGGGTAACCATGCTTCTACCTCTTTTATTATGTGGTGATTCACCAGTGCTGGTTGATTCATTATCTGTTGTGGAGGACTCCTCACCAAGGGTGTTACTGGAAGATCCTGATTTTTTGAGAATTGATCTCGGTCTTTTTTTACGCACAAAGGTAAAACTTTTGGTCCCTTGTGCGAATCTCACACCTCTATGGGATTCAAATTGTCTACCCCTGCTATAATCTTCTTTATCCCTAGCAAACTTATGTAGTTTTTTGGATTTGAGATTATTTTCCAATGTGGTTAATTCTTTGGATAGTTTGTTCAGACAACTCTGAAATTGTGAATGATTTTCAAATTGTTTTAAATTATTACATGTTTTTTCAACATTCAGGGTGTTAGCATGAACTGTCCTTTCATAGAAGGAAGCCAGTACATTGACTAGTGCCATAGCGGCTTCTTGCTGTGCTACCTGCCAATCCCTGATTAATATGTCATCTGGTGCTCCAACTAATGGCTGAATTTTTGATCTCAATCCTCTTGGTGAAATATTTTGAGCCTGATATGCCTTGAACAGCTTATGGTGCCAAATGTTGGTTCTTAAAGTCTTAATTTGTTTACCTAGCTGATTAAATTCAGACACACAACCGTCAACTGGATCCAATATGGGTACCTCAGAGGTATTCGAGGAACTGGTACCAATACCGAATACCTTAAGATCATCCTTGTCAGCACAAAGGCTGGATAATAATTTCCCAAGGTCCATGACTATAAGTTGTTGAGTTACAGATTTAGCTAGGTATGTTAAAAAGTTCAAATCACAGAAAAAAAGAGATGTCTGAACAAATCACCAAACCACTATTTATAATATTTAGCAAAATATGTACAGAGAATAATAGAGATTCACTCAGGGGTACCAAAAGTTTCTGTTTGATGTTCATGAGATATAATACTCAGAAAGTCAGGAAAACACACTCAGTACAAGCAGTTGAAACATGTAGTTTCAAAAGCGGACTTACATAATAATATTACCTCCAGAGATTCATAAGATAAAAAATATAAGAATCTCAAAATGTGTGAACAGGTATGCCTAGTCTATGGATAGTTTTTCAAAAAGTAGAATATCAGATTGATCAATAATGGACAGTCCACAACAGTCAAGATGCTAATGTTGTTTGGAGTGTCTCTGTCAGGATGATATAGTAAGCCCTGGCCAGATATTACACTACTTAAAAAAGTTATGCCATATTTGCTGGATGTTTGTATGGTAATATATGATGCATAAATGCCCAAAGATATAAAAATTCTGAACTGTGCAATCAAAACTGCATCTATATATAGTGTAATTCAGACCAAAACTGATCTGAACATAAAGAAGAAAATACTAAACTTCCTTATAGTTATAGCACTGAAATATAAGACAACCTGTATCAAGTGATAATATAAACTTATGATTATCTATATGATCTTCCTGAGAATTGTATATATAGTCATATTGTCCAAATAAGTGCTGTTATTTGACATATATTGGTGCCTAATATCAGTATTTTTCATGTGTATTTGGTTGATAGTAGCATAATAAAGCTTGTTGCATAATGCCACACAGGAAAATTCTTAGTTCAATTGGTCAAAACAACATATACAACATGGCAAAAACAGTGATTTTCAAGATCTATGGCACCTGAATGTAGAATCTATATATATAGAGACAAATTCAAAACAATATGGTCTAAAAGTGCCTACATGGTCTAAATAGGAGCTTATATTATTCAAAAGTTGGTACACAATCCTGATATTATTCAATAGAAAGTAACAAGGGCCCAATATAATATGTTCTAGTTTGACCCCATAACAAAATTATATATGGTAGTGAAAAAATGATAGTGACATATTACCATTCAACCCTGTAATAAGGAAGATATAGCCCCAATCATTGTATATAACATATATACAGTTGAAGGAATCCACCATTCATATATAAAAAATAAGTCAACATGAATGTTAATAAATTAAATTATTATCAATGGCGAAAATAAATCATACCAAAGCACAATCGAAAAACACTTTAACCCTATGTGGGTTTAGTAAAAAAAGCAAAAGCAATGGTTCCCATAAGGGCATCACATCACATAGAAAACTTAACTTTTCATGTTCAATAATCATCCAAATCTTTTTCCAAAAGGCATAATGCACACTTTATGTAAAAAATGTGATTATTGGTATTCCTGTAGATCCGACAGTCATAACATTAGTTCCCCAAAGAAAAAATGATATATCCAATCAGGAAATTGCTGTATATAAGTTATTCTGGCATAGTAGTGCACACACGATCGAAAATGATGATCTGACAGCTGGAGAAATCAAAATTGTCGACCCAAACTGTCCCGATATAGTTATAAAATGACAATTCAAACAGTTCCATTCAAAAAGATCTTGACACAAACTTCTCCTGATATTCTTAGTGAATAACAAGCCAGCCCCTTCACAAAAATATATCGTAGCAAAGCCGCTAACTTACTGGAAGAGAAAAAATAGTATACATAGGCCCATGATGAATACACTACGTGAACTCAAGAAAACATGGATTGTAACCTGAAGCGATATCCAAATGGTCTGTTAGAATATAAAAGAACACACAGTCTTTTCAAGTCCCACCGAGCTGAATGAACTGTGTACGTGAGCCCAAAAATAGCATTCTGACTCACTAAGATAATAATGACCAAGCGCTAATGGCAACACAATGTATATATATAGTTTATAACATGAAGTGATGACCAGAAAAAATATAAAAAGTTTAAATGCACATAGAGTCTCACCAGATTCCACCAAACTTAGGTGAAAAGGATGCGTATGTCCCAATAGTCGCTGTAAGAATGATATCCAAGTGGCGACACAAATATGAATCCCAACTGTTTTCTAATTCAATTGTGGACCTTATAGTTTGTTGAAACACAGGAACAATATCCAAAGATATAAATCCAAAGGTACTCGATGGTGGACCACAATAAAAAATGATGCACAAGAGGTATAAATCCCGGAACAGTATATACGCCAACCGTCAGTGAGGAGCCCTCCTCAACAGACAAGGAAACAACCAAAATGGCGTTGGTGAAAGTAGAACCACACGAACGCCAACAGCCAGCGAAACAAGGAGTATTCAGTCAAAAAGCAAGCTAGCAAGTATGACTGGTGCTCGGCAACCAAGCTAGTAGGACCAATACTGAAAAATAAAGCCAGCACCTCGAGTGGTTCCAATGCATATATTTTTTATTGCACAAAAACTAGACCGGTTTCAGCTATTTAAGCTTTCATCAGTAGTTGCAAAGACACAATATGAACTGCTCCTTATATACCCTATAAGAACGCAATGACATCACTTCCTGCCAAGGAAGAAAAAATCATTAATTATGTTACAAATAAACATAAAAGTAAATATATGTGCACCATACAAGTAAAGCACCAGTCATACTTGCTAGCTTGCTTTTTGACTGAATACTCCTTGTTTCGCTGGCTGTTGGCGTTCGTGTGGTTCTACTTTCACCAACGCCATTTTGGTTGTTTCCTTGTCTGTTGAGGAGGGCTCCTCACTGACGGTTGGTGTATATACTGTTCCGGGATTTATACCTCTTGTGCATCATTTTTTATTGTGGTCCACCATCGAGTACCTTTGGATTTATATCTTTGGATATTGTTCCTGTGTTTCAACAAACTATAAGGTCCACAATTGAATTAGAAAACAGTTGGGATTCATATTTGTGTCGCCACTTGGATATCATTCTTACAGCGACTATTGGGACATACGCATCCTTTTCACCTAAGTTTGGTGGAATCTGGTGAGACTCTATGTGCGTTTAAACTTTTTATATTTTTTGTGGTCATCACTTCATGTTATAAACTATATATATATACATTGTGTTGCCATTTGCGCTTGGTCATTATTATCTTAGTGAGTCAGAGTGCTATTTTTGGGCTCACGTACACAGTTCATTCAGCTCGGTGGGACTTGAAAAGACTGTGTGTTCTTTTATATTCTAACAGACCATTTGGATATCGCTTCAGGTTACAATCCATGTTTTCTTGAGTTCACGTAGTGTATTCATCATGGGCCTATGTATACTATTTTTTCTCTTCCAGTAAGTTAGCGGCTTTGCTACGATATATTTTTGTGAAGGGAACTGGCTGGCTTGTTATTCACTAAGAATATCAGGAGAAGTTTGTGTCAAGATCTTTTTGAATGGAACTGTTTGAATTGTCATTTTATAACTACATCGGGACAGTTTGGGTCGACAATTTTGATTTCTCCAGCTGTCGGATCATCATTTTCGATCTTGTGTGCACTACTATGCCAGAATAACTTATATACAGCAATTTCCTGATTGGATATATCATTTTTTCTTTGGGGAACTAATGTTATGACTGTCAGATCTACAGGAATACCAATAATCACATTTTTTACATAAAGTGTGCATTATGCCTTTTGGAAAAAGATTTGGATGATTATTGAACATGAAAAGTTAAGTTTTCTATGTGATGTGATGCCCTTATGGGAACCATTGCTTTTGCTTTTTTTACTAAACCCACATAGGGTTAAAGTGTTTTTCCATTGTGCTTTGGTATGATTTATTTTCGCCATTGATAATAATTTAATTTATTAACATTCATGTTGACTTATTTTTTATATATGAATGGTGGATTCCTTCAACTGTATATATGTTATATACAATGATTGGGGCTATATCTTCCTTATTACAGGGTTGAATGGTAATATGTCACTATCATTTTTTCACTACCATATATAATTTTGTTATGGGGTC
The DNA here is from genome assembly GCF_019279795.1 of Protopterus annectens. Lineage (NCBI taxonomy): Eukaryota > Metazoa > Chordata > Ceratodontiformes > Protopteridae > Protopterus > Protopterus annectens. Next base: position 1,662,635,402 of record NC_056735.1, on the reverse strand, counting down.
AAACTAGAACATATTATATTGGGCCCTTGTTACTTTCTATTGAATAATATCAGGATTGTGTACCAACTTTTGAGTAATATAAGCTCCTATTTAGACCATGTAGGCACTTTTAGACCATATTGTTTTGAATTTGTCTCTATATATATAGATTCTACATTCAGGTGCCATAGATCTTGAAAATCACTGTTTTTGCCATGTTGTATATGTTGTTTTGACCAATTGAACTAAGAATTTTCCTGTGTGGCATTATGCAACAAGCTTTATTATGCTACTATCAACCAAATACACATGAAAAATACTGATATTAGGCACCAATATATGTCAAATAACAGCACTTATTTGGACAATATGACTATATATACAATTCTCAGGAAGATCATATAGATAATCATAAGTTTATATTATCACTTGATACAGGTTGTCTTATATTTCAGTGCTATAACTATAAGGAAGTTTAATATTTTCTTCTTTATGTTCAGATCAGTTTTGGTCTGAATTACACTATATATAGATGCAGTTTTGATTGCACAGTTCAGAATTTTTATATCTTTGGGCATATATGCATCATATATTACCATACAAACATCCAGCAAATATGGCATAACTTTTTTAAGTAGTGTAATATCTGGCCAGGGCTTACTATATCATCCTGACAGAGACACTCCAAACAACATTAGCATCTTGACTGTTGTGGACTGTCCATTATTGATCAATCTGATATTGTACTTTTTGAAAAACTATCCATAGACTAGGCATACCTGTTCACACATTTTGAGATTCTTATATTTTTTATCTTATGAATCTCTGGAGGTAATATTATTATGTAAGTCCGCTTTTGAAACTACATGTTTCAACTGCTTGTACTGAGTGTGTTTTCCTGACTTTCTGAGTATTATATCTCATGAACATCAAACAGAAACTTTTGGTACCCCTGAGTGAATCTCTATTATTCTCTGTACATATTTTGCTAAATCTTATAAATAGTGGTTTGGTGATTTGTTCAGACATCTCTTTTTTTCTGTGATTTGAACTTTTTAACATACCTAGCTAAATCTGTAACTCAACAACTTATAGTCATGGACCATGGGAAATTATTATCCAGCCTTTGTGCTGACAAGGATGATCTTAAGGTATTCGGTATTGGTACCAGTTCCTCGAATACCACTGAGGTACCCATATTGGATCCAGTTGACGGTTGTGTGTCTGAATTTAATCAGCTAGGTAAACAAATTAAGACTTTAAGAACCAACATTTGGCACCATAAGCTGTTCAAGGCATATCAGGCTCAAAATATTTCACCAAGAGGATTGAGATCAAAAATTCAGCCATTAGTTGGTGCACCGGATGACATATTAATCAGGGATTGGCTGGTAGCACAGCAAGAAGCCGCTATGGCACTAGTCAATGTACTGTCTTCCTTCTATGAAAGGACAGTTCATGCTAACACCCTGAATGTTGAAAAAACATGCAATAATTTAAAACAATTTGAAAATCATTCACAATTTCAGAGTTGTCTGAACAAACTATCCAAAGAATTAACCACATTGGAAAATAATCTCAAATCCAAAAAACTACATAAGTTTGCTAGGGATAAAGAAGATTATAGCAGGGGTAGACAATTTGAATCCCATAGAGGTGTGAGATTCGCACAAGGGACCAAAAGTTTTACCTTTGTGCGTAAAAAAAGACCGAGATCAATTCTCAAAAAATCAGGATCTTCCAGTAACACCCTTGGTGAGGAGTCCTCCACAACAGATAATGAATCAACCAGCACTGGTGAATCACCACATAATAAAAGAGGTAGAAGCATGGTTACCCCTTTAGGGGCAGGACACACAGGGGAGGGCGAAAGCATCGGGGTCAAAAGTTTAGAGGAACTCTTCCAGTCAGTAGTGAAATAGTTCAATTTGATAGAAATGTGTTAAATATCTCAAAATACACTTTGTCATCTGATGAATATTCCCTATTGAATAAAGGTCTGGGTTTTATTCCTGGTTTCTTTATTGACGAAAGTTCACATGTTTCTGACATATTAGAGTTTTGTAGAAAAATTAATCTTAACCTATTTTTCAAACAACAGGACAACTCTAACCTCTCTCAAAGATCTACAGATTTTAGATTTCACAAATCCACTTTCAATCCCCCTATGGACAAGCATGTTGCAGTTTTTCAACAGGCAGTCATGAAAGATTTACATTTTCATTCCAATAGATCTGACAACATAAGAAATAATATATCTTATAAGGAACAACTTGCTCTGACTAGACTTAAAAACAACAAGGATATAGTCATACTCTCTGCAGACAAAGGGGGTGCGGTTGTTGTCATGGATGCCGATTATTATCGGGATGAGGGAAATGGACAGTTGTCCAATCATCATCATTACATGAAAATGAGCACGGATCCCACACCCTCTTTTCAACAAGAAATTGGTGATTTTCTACAAGAAGCAGTCGATGCTGGTATTATTTCTGACAAAATAAAAACACATCTAACGGTCAAGGATCCTGCTAAACAATACCTTTATTTGCTGCCTAAAATTCACAAATCTATCAACAAACCACCAGGAAGACCGATTGTATCTGGCACTGGATCCCTGACGGAACCCTTGTCTATGTTTCTGACTGAAAAACTGAAACCATTATTATCATGCATTAGAGCCAGAATTCAAGATACAACGGAATTCTTACAAATTGTTTCTGAATCACAACTTGAACCCAGTTGGCTTTTATGTACCCTGGATGTTAAATCATTGTATACTAGCATTCCACACTGGGCAGGACTGATGGCCCTTGATTTTTGGCTGAACAAAGCCAATATCTATCCCCCTGGAATGAACACATTACTTGTATGCATGGCTGAACATGTTCTGACAAAAAATGTATTTTACTTCCAACAAGATTGTTACTGGCAGATACAAGGTACGGCCATGGGAGCCTCTTTTGCACCACTTTATGCAGATTTATATATGGGGTACATTGAAGAGCATATCATCTATGACGAACTGCATAATGTGTATCTACCGGAAATTGACATCTGGAGGAGATACTTGGATGACTGTTGGCTTGTATGGAAAGGAGGTCCCGACTATCTTCAAGAATTCATGGAACACCTCAATGGAAATATGTGGGGGACTGAATTTACTGTGGAATATGATCTGAATGATATTCATTTTCTAGATGTTCATCTACAACGACAACCTGATCATACACTTAAAACATCTGTACATCGTAAATTTCCACAATACAACACCCTACTACATGCCAACAGTCTCCATCCGAAACACATCATTAAGAATATTCCAAAATCTCAGTTCCTGAGAATCAAAAGAATATGTTCTTCGGAACAGGATTTAAATACACATCACGAGGACTTAACCAATAGATTTTTGGCCAGAGGATATCATTGGGATACCATCAGTTCTGCTGCACAATGGAGTAACACACAACCCAGGGATTCATTGTTAGTTTACAAAAAGAAAAAAGCCAGATCCAATAATTCAGACATATGTAGATTCATTACCACATATGGAAGAAATAGTCACAATCTCATTAATATCATTAATACACATTGGAACATACTCAAATCTCACCCTCTTTTGGAGGGATATTTAGGAGAACGTTGTTACTTTTCCTATAGGAAGGGCAAAACACTAGGTTCCCATTTTTCTCACTACAAAAGGAGTATTATGGATGACAATTCTTGTACGCAGAGAACATTAACAGGGGATAAATTAGTGGGTACATACCCTTGTGGCCACTGCAGTTTTTGTGGCTATATATTCAAAACCAAAAGTTTCACAAGTAAAAATACTGGTCAGCTACATGATATTAAAATCTTTGGGAATTGTAGTTCTGACTGGGTAATTTATCTAGCTACATGCACATGCCAGGCATTCTATGTTGGCCAAACATCTAGACAATTCTGCATCAGGATATCAGAACATTTGGGAGACATCAGGAATTGTAGGCCAACAAACGCATTATACAGACACACCATCAAGCATCCCACAGCCAAATTTTCTTTTTGTATTATTGACAACATTATTGGAAACAGGGCATTCAAAACAGGATGGCATGACATTCTCAACAAAAAAGAGAAAAGATGGATAGTTAAACTGGGTGGGCTTTTCCCACCAGGGCTTATTGACAAAATGTGATTTTTTACAAATGTTTAACTCATTATATTTATTTTTCTCAGTGAATCTCACTTGATATTGGCACATGTTCACAGTGTCACTCAACAGTTACTATTGACATGATTATAGTAAAGTATGTATAATAGTGCTAACCTTTTTTCATTTTTATACAGCACATATCTCCCTCATAATACCAAGGTAACATTTTATTTTATTTTTCACCAACTGATTTTAATGATTGTTTGGTACTGCTTTAGATGGACAACAATTTTTGTATACTTTACTTGTATGGTGCACATATATTTACTTTTATGTTTATTTGTAACATAATTAATGATTTTTTCTTCCTTGACAGGAAGTGATGTCATTGCTTTCTTATAGGGTATATAAGGAGCAGTTCATATTGTGTCTTTGCAACTACTGATGAAAGCTTAAATAGCTGAAACCGGTCTAGTTTTTGTGCAATAAAAAAAATATATGCATTGGAACCACTCGAGGTGCTGGCTTTATTTTTCAGTATTACTTCCGCTTACCCCTGCGCTAATTTTTTTAAAAGAAAAGAAAAAAAGGGTGATAGGAAAGTGGTGAAAAAAGGGGCACGCAGAGGGAAAAACAATATGAAAGATAGTTAGGGATGCACAGGATGGGTGTAGGGAAGGTCCATAGCTATCCATTTCTGTTATAGCAATAGCTGTGCATTTGTATAGAATTTGGTGGTGAATTTGGACACTCAAACCCCTGAGAGAGGGGTGAGGGCAACAGTAACCTGTTGTTAAGCCAATTAGACCAGATTATATGTGTAAATTGCTGTCCGGTTCGATTCTCAGCTAGAGCATCTTCTGTGTGGAGACATGTGTGAATGGGCGTACCTTCGTTGAAGGTTGTGCGTCAGACCTGGCAAGCCGGTATGTAAAAATCAACTGCCAATCATTAGCGGACCGGAGTTCCGCTGTGGCGACTCCTAACCGGGAAAAGCCGAAAGACACAAATATGTGTCCAGTGGACACATGTGCAAAATAGACAGCTATGTATAGGGCGACATTTTTTTTGGGAACAGATTGCCCTTTTTTTTTTTTTTTTTTTTTTAAATAAGGTGAGAGTGGGATGTTGGGGAAGGATAGTAGGTACATTTGGGGAGGTACATTGGTTAGGAAGACAGACAAGACAGACAAGACAGCTGAAGGGGAGGTATATGACACATGTGGGGTTAAACACCTTGGATGGGGAGGGTGGTTGAGAATCAGACGCACATTAGCCCCCATACAGTTACAGTGGGACTGAGGTCACAACCCATGGGCAGTCACCACTGCACCTTTACCGCCCTGAAGGTGACTGTGCTGGGGGCTCTCAAGATGTGCCAGGCAGCCCTCAAGCTGGCACAGCTGATCACCATACTTTGAATGGAGGATGCTGCACAACAATCCCAGACCTGACTGCGGGTGACAGTCTCCTCTCTGCACCTGCTCCCAGGGCAGGGGACAAGCTCCATCCCCAGAGGCAGTTCCACCTAAAGGTGATGCAGGACCAATGGAAGATGAAGGCTTGGGTTGAGTCCAAGAAGTGCTGGGGTCCAGTGCCACAGCCAGATGAGGCAGGACAGATGGGTCTGCCAGGATCTGCCTTCCCAGACATGCTATGGTGTTTCAGTTTTAAAAATATGCTGGTTAGTCAAGAACAACACATTTCAGGCTTAGTTATAAAAGCATGCACGGATGTTCCAATTAACCCCATAAAACAGAATTGAAACAGTTGCATAACAAACAGAACACATGCATATATGGAACCACAGTAGGCATTATAACAGCATGCAAGTTACATTGATAGCAACAGGCCACCAATGATAGTATTTGAACAGGGAACATTAATATTCAAATGGTTCAATATTTATATAACAATAGGACACATGTTCCAACTGTAGGTTTAATGTGTATGAAGTACTGGTGCAGATAGGGTGGGGGAGAGAGTGAGAGAGGTCAGTTAACAACTGTCTAGACTTCAATTTTCAACAACTGTACAGATCATTACTCTACTCATTAGTCTCCTTGGCTGACCTCACTGTATATCTACCTTTGACCTGGGGATGGACAGTGGGATTGTTGTACACAGTGTATTGGTTAAGCCTTCTTACAGCTAATAGACACATTTCCTTACCTGGCAGACCTGTTGAGGAAATATGTGTTAACAGTACCTGACTGTTTCTACACATATTCACATCTTCACAGTTACATATGTGACACTGACAGGAGGGCCCGTCACTCATGCTTGGGGGGTGTGGTACTGACATACTCCGCTGGGTTTCTATCTGTCTCCCAGATTATTAGCAGCAGTCACCATTAGCCATGACAGCGTGACACTTGAGGGACATGTATCGGAGCAAAGTGCTTGGTGTATGTAATTATCTTGCTGTCATTTGCAGCCTTGGAGTTGGACAGTGGATATGTTGAACATAGAGTGTTGGTAAAGCCTTCTTACAGCTATAACAAACATTTCCTTACCTCGCAGACCTGTGGCTCCAATTTATGTTAATACTACCTGACTGTTTATACAAATATTCACATATTCTTGTTTGACAATATGCATTCAGCGTACTACCACTGCCAGGATTTAAACCGTGTCTGTTAGTGCAAAAAGGTAAACCACAGCTGTGTTTCATCACAATGAGCTACTGAGAAACTGCTGACTTATGCTTGACTTTTTTCTCCCTAGTACTCTCTGGTATGCACAATCTGACCTTGTAGTTAGACAAATACCCTAGGTAATGACAACTGTACTGCAATTTTCAGACAACAGTTATGTGTTAAGTTTTCAGTAATAGTTGCATAAAACAGTTATTTTCTACCAGAAACACATAACTATGCAGAACTTGTACACATTTATATTCCTACCACAACATAACAAAGTAAACACAACAGTCTGGGGTTTTTATTTTTATGCAATGTTACAGAGACCTTTATTCACCTGATAACAGTCCTTTATTCATTGCACACAGTGCACAGTTTACCTACTAGTTGTTAATAATCTTCTACTTTCTATTTATTTACCATGAATACTGCAAGCTAGATTTTTGCTCACCAGCCTCCCGGCACAGCCTTAGCAGCCTGCCGGCATGCACATCGATATTTACAGCCTTCTCATCTGCAGCTGTACACGGGATAAATAAACATTTATTCATACCTGTTGATTGCATACTCAGGCTGAAATTTGCAGAACACTAATTGATGCTGATACTTACACACTTCAGGGGCATTCCGTGCCTGTACATCTTAGATCCACTAGTCCAAGAGATCCCTCTTCCTATGCTTCAGGTCAGCATAATGGTGCTGGACCTACTCACCAGTCTTAGGGATACTAGTAGCACTGGTAAGGTCACATGCTAGATGGTCCCAGGCCTCCGCTTTGTATTGATAGCCCTGGTAGTGGTCATGCAGCAATCTCCCTTCATGGTCTTTTACAAGGAGTCCAACCACGACCCTAGACTCCTGAATGCCCCAACGGTGCAACCAAAAGCCCACACCCTCACCAACACCAGCCATAGTGCCTGCAGTGATCAACTACAACTAGTTATGGTAGTATTCCTGCCTGCAGGATTTAAATAGGGCTGGATTCCTGTTCTTAGCTGTGATTGGGCGATTTTGAGTATGCTGAGCTAAGCTAAGTGATGTGCAAACCTGCTTAGCTAAAAATAAGCATTGCTTAAAGGGGTAGATGCTAAGCACTCCTTACCAGTGTGCAAATCTGCTTAGCTATGCTAATTATTGATAAGCATTTAGATATACCGGGTAAGCATAGCTGATCAAAATTTAGCATTGTTCAACTTTCATTTTATGGACTATCAGGATTGTGGGGTTGATTTCTTATTAATGACATCTTATGACATGTATGTTTATTTTCCATAACATCCCTCTATGCGCTTTCATTATATTTTATTCTTGTGTGGCTATACTGTATGAGACACCTGTGTTTATATGGGGGGTTTCACATCTGTACTACACTGACACCTCACATTTGGACCTGCTACACTACCCTGGTTAACAAATATATATTATTTACTATCTATTTATAAAAACGATATTTTAGTGCTACTTTCACATATAAAAATGAATGGACTGCATTGGGGCTCGAACCGTGAATGACATGCTAAGCGAAAGCTGTAACCACTACACTATCTCACTTTGGGTATTTTGGCTGTATGTTTCTATTTAGCTCCTTCAGATGTTTAAGCTATGCTAAACACAGCTGTGCGATGCGCACACCCACTCAGCTACACTTAAACTCCAGTGGGGACGGGAAAAAAATATTTGTTTTATTTGTCTTAGTTTAGGGATATGCACATAGCTAACAGTCATACCTGTCAACCTCTTAGTGCATAAAATCTGGACAAAGCCTAACATGATGGAGGGACAAAGAGGGACAGATTTTAAATATTGCTCTTACAAACTTTGAAAGTTGATAGAATAATAGGTTTTGCATTAGCCATAAGATTTTTGAAGGATGTGGAGTCTTAGACTCAAATGTTTGTCATTATTTAATGACTTCCATCCTCAGCTCTCTGCCAGACAAGTATAGATTTTAGGAGGAACACACCTAATATATGAGGCAAACATCTACATTCTGCAAAAATCTGTAAAGTTGAGTGGTATGCAACGGTGTCCGCGGACACTGTTTTTGTTTTCAAAGTGCCGTACGACACTTTCTGAGTGCAGGGGTTATGTTTACTGTATCAGCACTGCTTAGATATGCCCCCTGCTCATGTTCACAGATCGTGCCCTTGCAGGTTATACAGCAGCACGCCTTCATGAATATGTAAGGCGCACTGCTGTGCTATATGGGCATGGTCCACTCTGTGCAAGAATAGACTTATTCTTTCCCTGAGATTTATTGAACCCCAGGGTATATTTTTCAATAGCTGTGTAATACAAATATGTCATGTTCAGTTAAGCATCAATTTATGTTTATGAAGATCTACTTTTAGAAACAGTTCAAAAAAGAAGAGCATTTTCAAATTTAAGGAATCAATATTGGCAGAAATGAATATCCTCAAGATTTATCTTTCATGCTGTTCTAAAAACTAAGTATAACTTTAACATTTTCACCTCCTAAGGAAGACTTCAAAGAATTTAAAGCTTTGAATTCAAAGATGGCCGCCATTCTGTAGACACTGCATATCTACAGCTCTTCAGATACTCGGAATAAAAATTAACCCAGAGGATATACTGCACGTTTTTCTACACTAATTGTTGGCTAAAATTAATCTACTACAACTAAATATCATCTGAGAGGAGAAGGAACCGGAGGAAAATAAACAAATTAACAGGATTGGATCTGATTGACTGACTGACTCTGAACAGAGTAGTAAACAAAGGAACTGTCTGAGTAGTAACCTTGGATATTTATCATTCAGCTATACTAAAGATCTGCTTTGCTCCACAATGTCAAAAGAAGATAAAAGTATGGAAACAACAACAACAAAAAACAAATTATCAGAACTTCAGTCACCAGAAAAAGATTTAACAACAAAAAGGCAGAATATTACAAAACAGCAGGAACTTTCAAAAGCTGGAATGAAAAATAAACCGGATCAAATGGCTAATATGGAAGATATTAAAACTGCTTTGTTACCTATCCAAGAAGCTTTAAAAGAACTATCAAACCAGGTGCATTCTTTTGGTGCCATATGCACTCAAATTCTCGAAAGAATAGATAAATCAGAAGCCAGAATATCTGAAAATGAGGACAGAATAACATTGCTTGCAAAAAAACCAGACATTCATGACCTGGATATTCAGTCTATGCAAAATAAAATTCTGGATTTGGAGGCACGGTCCAGAAGGAACAATATAATTATCAGAGGAATTCCAGAATCTATTCAATACAATGATTTAATTTCTACCATTACACAAATACTTGAAATGTTGTTTAATGACGCTGACATAGCTAAACAAATAGTTATAAAAAGAGCCCATAGAGCTCTCAGAGAAGCACAAGCCTCAAACATACCTAGACCAGTATACGTCAAAATACTCAACTACCAGGACGTAAACAAAATAATTTTAACTGTTAAAAAAAATGGAGGTTATATTATGTGGCAGAATAATAAAGTTTCTAAGGCCCAGGATTTACCATTGCAAATAAGGCAAGCTAGACAAGCATTATCTCCATACTGTAAGTTCCTCATCGAAAAGAACATCAAATTTCAAATGAAATACCCTAACATATTGATTTTTACAGTCAATGGCTCCAAATACTCCATATCTACAAAAAAGAAGCAAAAGTTACCTTTTTGAAGATTTTTAAGACCCTTCCAGCTTCGGAAGCTTGATCTGGCCATCCAGTCTGTTTGCAGCAACGTGAATACTGGGATTCCATGCTTACTACGATTTGAGGCTTCAAAATCCTTTGTTTGTTCTCTTTTCTTCACCAGGCCCCTTGGTAAATGTTTACTTAGTTTCTTTTTACAGCTCCAGCTCGTCCACGAAGATTTTCCGAACTTTTATGGCTCTTACGAACTGAGCCCCTTCGCAAAGTAACAGGAAGTCCTTTGGGTGCTGCAGAGGGTCCGCTTTCGAGGTGGTGCATCCGGAAGTCCGTCTGTTTAATGGTTCCCCCATCGCGACCTCGAAGACAAGATTACAAGCTCAGGAAGTAGGAAGATCTCTGTTGAGGAAGTGGAAGCTATTTGGACTGTAAAACAAGCATTCGTGGACATTTAAAGTATATATTATGTTTTACTGGTTTAAAGGGAACTGTGAAGTCATTCAGGTATGATTATAATTGAATTAATAATGTACTGGTTTAAAATGTGTCATTTAACTGATTGTTTAGAAGTATTATAGCTTTACCATAGTTATTCTTTTTCCTTAGGTATGTTATACTGAATATTGTTGTGTGAATAACCTGGTAGTATATTTTTATTATTTCTTTTTCCTGTATTACTGCTGTGTTTTAATACTGCAAATGTTTAGATAATTAGGGGATTTAGTGTTGGGATAAATACTAGTTAAAGAGACCAAGAGATATTATATTCTGGGCTCTCCAGGAATGTGAAGGTTATCTTGTTTATGTACTGGCATGTGGTTCTGACTGTTGGAGAACTGTGTTACTCAGTCATCATTTCACAAATTTAACTATATTATCCAGTTAAGTGAAGTTAGAGTCCTATTTTTGTTCACCTTATTTGCTGACATGATAATTTTAGATAATTTAGGCTATATAAAGAAAGTCAGATTTAATATTATATTTAAATGTTAAACATTTGCTTTCTCCGTAGTTCTTTTTCTCTCTTTTAATTAACAATACATATGGTGAATTATCTTTAATTTAATAATGTTATTGTTTAATAGGTGTAGTGCCACATACTTGACTATTTTAGATTTAAATATGGTTGTTAGGTAACTTAATGAGTTACAACTAATTAGTATAAGCAATATTATATGAGAACTATTAGTGAGGTATGATAGTAAATATAAGTGTAATGAAGACCATTTACTTGATAGGTTTAACTATATAGTGTGTTCAAGAGCTGTGGATATTCATCAGTGTTTATTAGGGAATGTTTTGGTTAGGCTTTGTAGAGTTAGATGTAGCTTTTATAGGTTTTTTGCATATTTTTGATGTTATATTTTGTAAGTTAAAGAATAGATGTTTAGTAAAGTTATTTAACTATAAAAGTTTTAACAGTGTAAAAAACCTATGTACGTCCTGGTCCAGGGGAATAGTGGATAGGCACTGGTTAGGGATGGGATGTCAAGATTGCTTCCAGACAATATATATTGTGCTATTATACTCGAATTTAGTACTGTTTCTCAATTTTAAAATATTCTTAAAAGAATTAAAGATCTTAGTATGTGGACAACAGACTCATGGAATACTAAGGGGCTCCAGAACATGAAAAAAAGGAAATTATTTTTTCATTTATTTTTCCAATCAAAGGCATATTTTATCTTATTACAAGAAACCCACTTGACCAATGACCAATGGACTGTCCTTAAGAAATGGATTAGAGAGGTGGTAGCTTCAGAAGGGTCAACTAATAGTGCAGGAGTGGCTATTATCATTAAAAATCAGTATCAAGAGAAAATTCTAGATTTTAAAATAGACAAAGAGGGAAGATGGTGTTATGTGATTCTCTCATCTACACTTTATGATAAACCTGTGGCACTTATTAATATATATGCCCCATGTACCAATCAACAACTTTTTATAGCATCACTTTATTTTATCCTGAATCAATGTAATAATTGTTATATAATAATAGGAGGTGATTGGAATACATATCAAGATCCCAAATTAGATAAATCAAGTTCACACAGGTCCTTTAATAATCAAGCAGTGATAGCATTAAAGGAACTTAAAACAGATTTTAAATTATATGATCCATTTAAATACACAATCAAATAAATTCAAATAACTTTACATTTTATTCAAGTTGTCATAAAATGTGGTCTAGGATTGATTTTTTCCTAATTTCAGACGTACTAATTACTTTAGATCCCTGAGTATCTATACAAGCTTGACACTTATTGGATCATTCTAGATTCACATTAATTTTTAACAAAGACACTAGAAATAGTAGGCGTCATAGAGGTTATAATTGGTCTCTAAATCCGTATTTATTAAATAAAGAAGATATAATTAAAGAAATTCAAGAGACCTGCAATCATCTAATAGTTAATCTTTCTAAACACCAGCATCCATCTGATATAGAATGGGCAACTACCAAAGCAAATATAAGAGGAATTTTTCTCCAAAAGGCTACTTATTATAAAAAAATACAAACCAGGGACATACAAGAATTGGAAACTAAAATTAAGTTACTAGATCAAGATTTAATTGGGAACTATAGTAAACAAACTGAAACGGAGTTATTAAAATGTCAAAAAGATCTTTTTTTACTACAAAATAGTAAATTGTCATTTTATGAACAGAAAATACTGGTAAAATATGCTAATCATATTCAGACCCCATCAAAAGCACTAGCTCGTATCATTAATCAATCGAAAATACCTTATCAAATTTCTGAAATACAGTTTAATGATAAAAGATATACCAATACTGAAGACATTATGAATACCTTTGAATTAATATTCTCTCAAATTTATGGCAAACATCAGGAATTACTTATAAATAAGAGTAATAACGATTTTTTGCAGAAGATTATTTTTCCGAAAATTGGTGATGAGTCTCATGAGAGTTTAATCAAACCAATTTCCTCTGAGGAGATAACAGATACAATTAATAATTTGAAGCCACACAAAGCTACAGGACCGGATGGTTTGACTTCTGAATTTTACAAAACTTTTTGTGATATATTGGGTAATATACTTCCATATGTATTTAATTATATAATTAATAATAAAATTAATGATCCGCATTTTAATGCTTCGAAAACAATTCTTATACCTAAAGAGAATGCAGATCTTCAAAATCCGGATAACTATAGACCCATTTCACTTTTAAATATAGACATGAAAATTATGACATCTATTTTAGCCAATAGATTGAAGAAGGTAATAAACCTAATAATATCTGATGAACAAGCTGGCTTTATAAATGACAGACAAACTACTGACAATACGTTATCACTTCATACACTCATTTCTTATGCCATTCACAAAAATCTTAATGTTTACGCACTCATAATTGATGCTCAAAAAGCTTTCAATAGAGTTAATTTAAAATTTTTGTTTGATATTTTATCATATTTTAATATACCCCAAGATTTCATTTTAACATTAAAAAAGTTATATACAACTTTATATATTAATAAAAATTTCTCAAAAAGAATACAAATTAAGAATGGTACCCGTCAAGGATATCTGCTATCTCCTATATTATTCAATTTATATTTAGAACCACTATTTTTACATATTAAGCAAAATATTTATCATAATACTCCAATAGTATATGGTACGAAAATATCTATGGCTGCTTTTGCTGATGATCTTAATATTTATTGTACGACGCCTGTTTCAGATACCAAGAAAATATTAAAGGCAGTGGAAGATTTTGCAGAAATATCTAATTACAAAATAAACTTTAAAAAAAAACAACTTATTTCCCTTAAAGACACCTACTCCCTTCTCACTTTTACCATTGATAGGTCAGGTTAAATCCGAAGAAAAAATAAAATATTTGGGTATTGTTTTCTCAACAGATAATAGAGACTTTTATGCGAACAATGTTAAGCTAATTTGGGATCATATACTGTCTGATTTAAAAAGATGGAATAATCTGAAATTACCAATAATGGCAAAGACTTCAATTATTAAAATGAATGTACTCCCTAGAATATTATATATTTTTCGAGCTACTCAAGTCTCAATTTCTAGGAAATTCTTTAAACAACTTCATACGGAATTAGGTAGATTTGTATGGGAACCTAGGAAAACTAGAATATCTTATGATAAACTGATGACTCCGAAAAATAAGGGTGGTTTAGAATTACCGAATTTTAAAGCATATTATTTAATAATAAATGCTAATAGAATTCTAAGAGTGGTTAACTTTGACAAGTCCAGTACTAAATGGTCACCCAAGTGGTTGATTCTGAATTACAAACATGCTGTTAAATTGGGTATTAATTTTAAAGCATTACCTTTTTTAAATAAAGATACCTTTAAAATATACGCTTTGATGGAACATATTAGATTATATATAATATCAATACAAAACCTGTTTAAATCACTAAATCTCTTACAGTATATGATGACTTTCCAACCATTTCACAAGAACCCGAATTTGAAAATCGGTAATCAATTGATAGATCTTAAAAAATTCCCACTTATAATTGATCTAACCATACTTGATTTATATCCCTTTCTTGGTATCTCAATACATGACATGTTAAGAGAGATGAGCCTTCCTAACTCTTATTTAATTATAATGAGACAATTAAAGGATCTTTCAATAACTTATTTTAGTAATTTTAAAATTAAAGAAGAAGACTTAACCATTTGTTCAAATTTATGGCAAACTCTTATGCAGGACTCCAAATATATAACGGCTTCATATAATTTGATAAAAGATGTGAAATATAATAACCAAATACTTTTATCCAAATACTGGAAGGATAAACTATTACTGATTGATGATAATAAAATATTGAAAGCAATTAATTTAACTTTAAAATCAGTATCTCTTCAAAAGTTATTTACTCAGCTGATGATATTCAATAATGCTTACTACACTCGCCTCAGCTTATATAAATTCAACTCAAAAAATTCACCTAAATGTCCATATTGTATCAATCAAACCGCTGACCTTTTACACATGTTCTGGAGCTGTAAATGTATATTCAAACTTTGGAATTCTCTAAAAATTCAATTACAAAAAATGGGTTATCAACAGTCCACACTTTCTTGGGAATTTATGATTCTTCATATTCCTCCGAATAACTTGAACAGATCCCAAATGATCATACTCATAAATATTTTCTTGTTAATGAAGCTTTATATAGCTACAAATTGGCTGAATCCATCTTTGATTTCATGGGAAAACTTTAAAAGTGTAGCGATAAAACATATTTTAGCACATAAATTACTAATTAAAGATCATAAGAAAAATATAAATAATACAAAAATATGGGAGCAAATCTTTAACATTGTCTTAGCTTAATGTTCTAATCCACTTTTCCCCGGGAAGTACATACTTAATATGGAGATTAGTATAGATAAACCTTATATTGACACTAGATCTTTTTTTTTTTTTCTTTTTTCTTTTTTAATACCTTTTTTAGAATTTTATCTTAATGTATAATGATTTTATGTAACTGTTGGAAGCATTCATGTATATAATGTACATATGTTATAGTATTGTATTACAGTTGGAAAAGAATAAAGATTTATTATTGAAAAAAAAAAAAAAAAAGAATTTCAAGCTTTAAATATTCTGCCTTGACCTCTGGTTTGGAAGGGGAGAAATCAGTCACAATGGCTGATATTGGTCATGAAAGGACTTTAATTGCATTAGATGATTTTGTTTTTGTGCGTGTGTGTGGGTTGCCACTTTTATTAGAATTTCATGAGTTCATTGTTTTTACTATGAAGATAATTTAATTAACAATTAATGGTATAAACCACTGGTGCAAAAGAAGCATTTTAATTATCTTACTGAGTAAAGCAGATTTGATTTGTTTACAAAAGATGCACATTGGGCAACCTATTGGTGGATGAAGCTTGAACTCTTGAGCTTCGACTGCCCAAGCTTCAATGCACTGATGATCGGAGTTCCTCCGTAGAAAATCACTGTTGCAAGTTGTGCCCAAAGTGATTTTTTTTTTGGGGAATTTTTCCTTCTCTGAGTTAGTGCAGCTGTGTAGTTGGTATATATAGGTTCAGGGGTATATGTAAGTTGGGGGTATGGGGGTGCATGGGGGAGTCCTTCCTGCAAAAACACTTAAAAAGGAAGGTGGCAAGATATTTTTCGTGAATGCAATTCAGGGATTCCAATCCTTGGTGCATTCACTTTCATCTACTCATAGTAGAAGCAACACATTTTACATTATCCAAATAAAATATATTATCAAAGGTTAAACAATTTATTTATTTTATTTTTATTTTATTTTACATTTGTTGACCGGGACAGTCTGACTGGATACTTGTCATTTTCAGTGGAGGCCCGGGGAGAAAAGCTCCATACATACATACATACAGAAAAACTGTTACATTAATCAAGTTAAACCTCTGTTACAAATACAATTCATAGGATAAAAGTCATTCATTCTGTCATATATAAATGTGATTTGTTATAGAGTAACAATTAAAAAGCAATGTAGGGGTGGCCAAGAGACCTCTTTAGCACATGTTTATATTGCCAGAGTTAGTCAGGATTAGAACAAGGACATATCCATTGCCTTTTAACGTACTGGTTTAGATTTTTTTTGAATTGGGTTAGAACGAGTTCTGAAGTAAGCTCAGCAGGAAGTGAGTTCCATATTTTACCAATAGAGTTGGCATATAGAGAGTCTCCAGATGAGTTGTTGCTTTTGAGGGTTTAGACTAGTAATGTTTTGAATGAGCGAATGATCTTGAGGTTGCTGTAAAGGGGTGATAAGTTTTGTAAGTACAGGTGTGTTTTCAGGATGGTAGAGAATTTTATGTGCTACTATTAGCTGATTGTACTGAAGTTGGATAGGCAGTTCTAGCCACCTTAGATTCTTTAGGTTCAGACAGTGGTGTGTTCTGTATGCTACTCCAGTGGCAAATCTAGCAATATGATTAAAGCAGCTAAGGAATTTATTAAGGTCAGACTTACTCAAGTTCGTGAAGAGAGGGGATGCATAAAGGAAGGTGGAAATTACTGTCCTAGCTAGTGGAGTGAGGAAAGGTTTGATCTTGTATAGTGAGCCAAGTTTTTTTTTAACTTTTTTAATAGTTTGATTAATATGCACATCAAACTTGAGGTTGTTATCAACTGTTACACCTAAGAGTTTGGTACAGGGATTTGGGACAATAACAGTGCCATTGTTAGATTTTATAGTAAAGGTTGGAGTGGAGGCTTTATGAGTGGGGGAGAAAAGCAGTAGCTTCATTTTGTTAGGATTTAATAGGAGACACCGATTACAGAGCCAGTTTTTGACAGTATTAAAAAGATTTTGGGATAGAGACTGCAGACTTAAAGGGGAGGTGGCAAAACAAATCAAAGTGGAGTCATCTGCATATTGAATGCAGGTGGCTGTTGGGATGACTGTGTACAGGTCATTAATAAAGATAAAAAAATAATAGGGGTCCTAGTCTAGAGCCCTGAGGGACCTCAAGGGTGATAGGTAGAAGGGAAGATAGTTTGTTCTGCCATAGTACAGCCTGTTGTCTACCACTCAGATAAGATTTGAACCATTGGATAGCCTGGACATCTAGGGGAATAGTTTTAAGTGTGTGTATGAGTAGCTGGTGGTTGACCATGTAGAAGGCTTTGGAGAGATAAAAAAAGAGGCCAGAAGAAAGCTTATTGTTGTTTCAGTTTTGATTAATAACATTACAGAAGGAGAGGAGGGCCATGGTTGTGCTGTGGAACGGTCTGAAGCCACGCTGCGAGTTAGCCAGGAGATTGTGCTGAATGAGATGGCTCAGGAGACTGTGCTGAATAAGATGGCTCAGGAGATTGTGCTGAATGAGATGGCTCAGGAGACTGTGCTGAATGAGATGGCTCAGGAGATTGTGCTGAATGAGATGGCTCAGGAGATTGTGCTGAATGAGATGGCTCAGGAGATTGTGCTGTATGAGATGGCTCAGGAGATTGTGCTGAATGAGATGGCTCAGGAGACTGTGCTGAATGAGATGGCTCAGGAGATTTTGCTGAATGAGATGGCTCAGGAGATTGTGCTGAATGAGATGGCTCAGGAGATTGTGCTGAATGAGATGGCTCAGGAGACTGTGCTGAATGAGATGGCTCAGGAGATTGTGCTGAATGAGATGGCTCAGGGGATTGTGCTGAATGAGATGGCTCAGGAGATTGTGCTGAATGAGATGGCTCAGGAGATTGTGCTGAATGAGATGGCTCAGGAGATTGTGCTGAATGAGATGGCTCAGGAGATTGTGCTGAATGAGATGGCTCAGAAGATTGTGCTGAATGAGATGGCTCAGGAGATTGTGCTGAATGAGATGGCTCAAGAGATTGTGCTGAATGAGATGGCTCAGGAGATGGTGCTGAATGAGATGGCTCAGGAGATGGTGCTGAATGAGATGGCTCAGGAGATGGTGCTGAATGAGATGGCTCAGGAAATGGTGCTGAATGAGATGGCTCAGGAGATTGTGCTGAATGAGATGGCTCAGGAGATTGTGCTGAATGAGATGGCTCAAGAGATTGTGCTGAATGAGATGGCTCAGGGGATTGTGCTGAATGAGATGGCTCAGGAGATTGTGCTGAATGAGATGGCTCAGGAGATTGTGCTGAATGAGATGACTCAGGAGTTGTTTATGGATGCACGTCTCCATAATTTTACCCAGGGGTGACAAAATAGCTATAGTTCTGTAATTTGACAGTTAAGTGAAACTGCCCCCTTTGTGGAGTGGAATAGCATGGGATGTCTTCCAGATGAAGGGGATAGTGGCTTCTGATATAGTTCTATTGATCAGGATAGAGATTGGGTATGCTATGGCATCTGCAGCTTTTTGTAGATACTCAGCTAGGAGGAGATCTGCTGCAAGGGTGGTAGGTTTTAATTTCTTGATTAGGGCATGGATAAGTGATGTGGAAACTGGAAAGTTAAAGGGGAGTTGAGAACTAGGTGCATCGGTGTTAGGACTTGGACAACTGGGAGATAGTTGGTTAGCTAGTGACTGGATAGTTTCTGTGAAGAAACTATTAAAGTAATTGGCAACGTCTTCCGAAGGTTTTTGGATGGTAGCCAAGGGGGCAGGAGTTGTGCATTGCCTTGGGTGAATTTAAGAAAGCATTTATTAATTCATATGATAAGAAAGATAGGGGGTGGCTATTATTCATATGCCAGAGGACTTTGAGGTACTAGATGTATTTTGAGACAGCTATGGTTGAATTTTATTAATACATTTCTAATCTAACTTTTGTATTCATATGCTTAGCTCTTTTTGTCCAATATAAATTTCTTTTGTTAGAATTAGACAAAGGTTTACAATTCCTAAAGGCACAGTCTCTAATTTTAACAGGTTACTTTAACTATGAATTTTCATCCACCTTAACAGATTATAAGTTTAATGTATGCAAGATTTTGCAGATAAATAGAAGTTTTTAGATTAATAGAAATTCAGATATCTACCCCACAAAGGCTTAACACATTTGAATTACAAACAATCCAGATTAAACCTTTTGGGTCTTAAGCTTGTTGACATGTTTTCTGAAATCTAATTATTCTCTTCTGTCCTTTCTGATCATGCTACACTTCCAGCTAAGTTCTTAGCAAATATAAAACAAAAACTCATTTTGGATAAACAAAATGGTTTTTACACTCTATGAACAAGTGGTCAAATTAGCTATTAATCTTTTTTTAGGTTCAGAGGTTCATAGATTAGTACTAAGCTAACTGCCCTTGTGAGCCATTTTAAGCCTAGCCACTTATCCCCTGTGAGATTCAAACCCTTTATCTTGTGTTTGTAAGGCAAACACCTTAACCATTAGGCCATCCTCCCAACCCTTGGGGGAGAAACATGTATTTCTCAAGGTATTTTCTTCCTCTTTCAAAGTTTATTTTGTCAGCATTTCACTTCAGATAACTATAAGGGAGATAAAATCTAAAATAATAACTCTAAGAAATGTATCTTGCAAAATATACAATCAAAAGAGCAGAAGTATTTTAAAATGGCTAAAACATTTAAAAGAGTTAGGTATGCAAGAATTATACAAAACAGGAAATGTCCAATATTATAAGGCAGATACACATGGATTTTTTTAAAGAATGAAATAATATGATTTTCACCAACCACATTACAACTCCAGAAAGTGAATTCAGAATGGCAGAAGAAAAATTTGTAAAATATTTTGATAATATGGAGGAATTTGTACAAAAGTATGCTTTTTTTGGAACAATTTGAGGTATCCTTTTCCTTGGACCAAATTAAAGATTTTATCAATTATTTTTCAGATAATCGAGTGCCAGGCTCCCATTCTCTGAAATTTTATAAACATTTTGCAGCTGAAGTAAGCTCAAAAATTTTAATCTTATAGTGTATTTAATATCTTGTGAAGACTTACCGAATCAATATTATGTTTTTGCAAAACTTATTCTAATAAAAACAGACACTGAAGGTACAAGTTAAGTATAGAACTGTTACACTTTTAAATACAGATGTCAAATTATATCCCAAATCAGCAATAATTTGTTACTATTAAACATTTCTAATAAACTACATCCTAATCAATTAAATTTTTCCCCGGGAAAAATTCCACTGCTATTCCAATTTTACAAGTAATACAATTATACTCAAGTAATAAAAGAATGCTCCACTTGAACTGATTCTTTGCTGTTTAGATGCAGAAAACACATTCAGGTCTATTAACATACCTATTTTTAATTCCTGAGAAACTAAATCTCTTTTCGTTAAAACATACGAAAAGTTCATTTTATTCCAACAAACTATTTCATTTATGTTAATGCAACTGATTCAAACATTATGGCTCAACACTCAGTTGTTCTCCATGTGTGCCCTCTGTCACCTATCACTTTTTACTAGCCATAAACTGTATTTTAAGGGATGTAGATCAAAATAAACAAATACTTCCCTTGTCAATAAATGAACAAACAATCAAACTGAAGGCATATGCAGATAATCTTTTGCTAATAATGACAAACATTACAGCTTCTTTACATTATATTATTTTTCTTTTTCAACAGATAAAGCATTTTTCTTGCTATAATAGTATTTTTCATAAGTAAGTATTTATGTTTGTTTAATTTCTAAAGTAAGATGTTATCCCATGGTGATAATTCATCAACTAAAATTTTCAGGATGGCTGTGCTTCAGTTTTCAACCATATGTGGAAAAAGACCAAATGCATTTTGGACACAAACTAATTTGTCCATAGACGCCTGTGGGATTATGGACAGGGGATGGGTGGGAATGTGGGTGGAGAGAGGAGCTTAGGAAATAAAAGGAGGTAGGTGGTGTTGTGGGGTTGGAGATGAGAAAGGGTTAAGGTTAAGGAGGATGGACAGCTGGACAGGAAGTGAGATAATGATGAGGAGTTACCTTGGTTTTGTGCAGGAGTTGTGGGGTGAGGATATCATATTTAGGTGTGAACTTGCAGTTGCAAGTATTATGTCCAAGATGACCAGTAGCTACTCAAGAGTCTAGGTAGGCCTTGGGTTAATAATGTTAGGCAGAGAAGAGGTGTGCCTGTGTAGGTGTTTTTTCCCTCTCTCATATGAATTGTTGTAGTTTTTGTGAGAGAAAGGTTGTCTCCAAGATTTGTACTTGTAATTACAACAATTTCTATGGACTGTTTTGCTGGATTTATTGTAACTGTTTGAACTGGGTACTAGGATTTAGACGGGATGCTTCAGATTAAGGCTGGTTGAGTGTGTGACCAGTATGGTGCTAGATTTGCCTTAATTGGTCCTATGTCATTGTTTTGTATAACTATGGTGGCTAGGACAGGTCGTATTTGATATGCAGTTGGAAGAGTCATTAGTGGTGTGAGTCAGCCTTTCCAGGAGTCATTGGTAGGCAATTGTGAGCCTAGTTTAAGGCCAGTCCTTTGGTTGAGCCCCTTTTCTGTTGCACATTGGTGGTTTTGCATGGTGTTACCTTTCTTTCATTCTAGTCGGTTTGAGGCAGGTTAACATGGTATACTACAGTTTATTCATTTGATTGTCTTGTCCATTGGGTCACTTCTTTTGAGAGAGACTGTGGTTCTTACTGCAGCAGACTGGTGGTTGTCTGTGAGTTGTGAAACACCCGTGACTAATGGTTGCTCACTACACATGCATAGCTGTGGCTACAACCGTTTGGGGGAGGGTGCAAGTGGCGGGCTTTCTGCTTGGCCATTCTGAGCAACAGTGTAAGGTATGTGCAGTGTTTGTAGAAAAACTGTGAATAGAGATATGCTAGAAGGGGGTAAGACATAAAAAAGAAATAGAAAAAAGGGAAAAAGCTAATTTTGTAGTGGACGTTCCTCCTTGCAATTTGTAAGTCAGAGAGAGTATTGGCAGCTACACTACATAGCAAGGGCTTCCTTTTCACAGGAACCTTCAGTAATATTAAAAATAAATAAATAAAAGATGTTGATGCTACTGTTACAGGACACTGATGGAAGGAAAGCAATTCCCTCCACTGAGCAAACTTTTTCCACAAACCATTAGTTTGAGCTTCAGGGCTAAGAAAGCCACTTATGGTAGTTTAGTGGGGTAGTTTGGAGAATAATCCTTTTCCAACATGGCCAGATCTTGTAATCCCTGTTACCCTGATCAGCCTGTTGATACAGTCACATTACGACATTTGTAGGTCTGTAATGTTATTTGGTACAGTGATTGACAGCCTCTACATAATAACAGGCAGGAGAGTTGTAGACACCATTTTGCTAAGTTGCTATAGTTGCTATAGAAAATGTGTCCTAAGACACATTTGGTAGGTGTAGAATTTTCATTAGGTTTATAAGGGCACCAGTTTGAATCTCATTTTGCTAACAGTGTATTGGGAAGGTTTATAGTGAGTTTTGTAAGGGGTGGTGGAGTGGTTTGTTTTTCCTACTCATGTTTTCCTTTCTTTTTAAGATGGCAGAGCCTTGCAGCCTGAAGAGCAGATAGGCAGCTATTGAGGTTCAGGTGTAGGACTTGTCTTGGGAAGTGTCGTTTGGGAAATCCTCTACATCCAGTGGAGCCAATACAGCAGGGAAGAAAAGGCAAGCACATTTGGTGAGGAAGACTCCTGTTGTCAGAAGGAAGTGAAGTAAGAAGTCCAGAGTTGGTTCAATCATGAATGTGCTGGCTCAAGGAACTAGCTTGGATGAGGTTACAGGTAATAATGTTGTGTCAAGTATGTGCAATATGAAATTGGTGGCATCCAGGAAAGGGAGTATGGTGCAGTCAGGTGTGGCTGCAGTAATCTGACACCTTGAGGAGGTGAGTGAAGTGGATGATTGGGCTTTCTTGGGAGAGATTGAGCAAGCCCAGAGCCTAGTGTTGAATGGGGATGATAGGTGGGCTCATTGTTGGGGAGTGCAAGATCATGTCTGGATCAGAGCCATTCAGTGTGGCAGGACATGGGTTCTGAGATTGTATTTTGACAAGGCAACTGGTTGGTGATGCAAGCTCTAACTAACACTGAAGGAGGAGTTTCTTACCCTGCATATTCCTATGCTGGTTAAATTGAAGATTTGGAATGTTGAGTATGTGGACACATTTGAATTAATTGATGGGGAGGGGGTACAGTGATTGGTGAAGGCTGAGATATCAAATAACAAAAACCTATTGGCTGCATTGGTAGCACTCCGTCAGAGGAAATTCGGAATGTTTACAGCCAGGATGTAGGGGAACTGGGCACTGGGTTTTATGTATTATATAGCAGTTTGCTTAGAGAAGGATAATTCGCAGGTTTTACATCTATTAACTTATTTTCTTACAATTTGTGAGGCTCAACGACTTCATGTAGGGAACACCTGGATGGGGTATGATCAACGGTTCTATACACAATGCTGTAAATCAGTCATTGAGGTGGGAAGTGAGACACCCTGATATCTGGTTGGCAACAACGATTGATAGTTGGTGTGGTTTTTTCCATTTGGATAAACAGGGAAGAGACATGAGCAGGGTGTGCTGGGCATTGAATGCTGGTCAGTGTGTACATGGGCTGCATATACAATTTTGCATACATGTTTGATTTGTTCAGTTGTGCACCTAGCATCAAAATGTGGCTATTGACAGGGGTTTCCAATACAAAGAAGCTTGGGATTAATCGATACTGGATCCTTTTTCACCAGCCACAAGGAATACAGGGGTCTAGAGGGTGTGGTAGTTTTAAAGGGCTTAGGGGAGGAATGTCCTTTCAGGAACAGAGATGAAACACAGTTTTCCCATTTGCTCATTAAGGTGCAAGTTTTGCACCAGATGTTTTCTGGAACTGGAGATTGCAACAGTGTTGATTTCAGGGTTTTCTGTGGAGTTTTCTATCAAACTGGGGATTTATGGGGATGGTTTGGTTTATAAGAATTTATGTTCAGTATGTGAGAATGAGGCAGTGTTAAAGGGATTGGTGGAGAAGGAATTGCATGCAGGCAGGTTATTAGGTCCCTTTTAGTACCCTCCTTTTGTTAACGTTAATGTGTCACCATTGGGGTTGGTCCCTAAGAAGACTCCTGGTGAATTTTGGCAGATTCATCATTTGTCTTCTCCAGAAGGGGAGTCAGTCAATGATTTTATTCACAGGGAAGATGCAAAGGTTAGGTATGATTTGTATGATGCAGTGACAGTGATTAAAGAGTTTAAGGACCCTTGGTTGGCAAATGTTGATACTGAGTCTGTGTTTTGTTTGCTGCTGGTACATAAGGAGGAGTGGCTGTTACTGGGTATGATAGTTGAGGATAAGTTTTATTTTGACAAAGCCATGCCCATGCGTTGCACAGTGGCTTGTGCCATGTTTGAGAAATTTAGTTTGGCATCTCATTGGGTCTGGCAGCAAAGGGTGGGTACTCAGTGGACAGTGCATTATCTGGATGACTTCTTGTTAGTGGTGAGGGTTTTGTGGGAGCTATAGAAGGTATGCAAGGATTCCTTGTTCTGTATAAAAAGCTTGGCATCCCATTCACAAAGCAGAAGCTGGTAGGCCTTGCTAAGGCTTTATGTTTTTTGGGATTGACAGTGGACACAGGACAGGGCTTGTTCTGTCTTCTGTTTGAGAAGATACAGCGGTTGAAATGAAAAATTGCATGGGTGATGGCTAAATATAAAGTGTGTATCACGGACACCATGGAACTTTTGGGTCTCTTGAACTTTGCATATCAGGAAATTAATCCTGTCTGAAGGTTTTGCAGGTCAGTGACATTTCTGGGAAAAGGGGGGAGGAACAAGCATCACTGAGTGAGGGTTAGCAAGTTGGTGTGGGAAGAATGTGAATTGTGGTTATCCTTTGTAGACTGTTTCAATGGAATTTCGTTCTTGCAGAAGGATGGTGTTAATCAGGATGAATTGCAGCTGTTCACAGACACTGGGGGGGGGGGGGTGGAGTGATGGAGGCATTTTTTAATGGAGATTGGTTTGCAGTGCATTGGCCAGAGGACTGGGAGGATGAGTGGAAAAAGGATGTGACCTTTTTGGTATTGATGACTATTTGGGTGGCTTTGGTGTTTTGACAAGACTGCTTACATGACAGGAAGGTAGTTTTTAATTCAGATAATTTGGTAGTGGTGCAAGTATTAAAGTCAAAAATAGCCAAATCTAGGTTGCTTTTCTTAGTTTTACAGAAGCTGGTTTTGCAGAGTTTGTTGATAAATTTTTCTTTTCAGGTGTGCAGTTGTCCAGTAAGAGGAATGTGATTGCTGACAGCCTTTCTCACCTTCAATTTTACAGGTTTCAGCAGCTAGTTCCGGAAGCGCATGGCAAACCAGTTGCATTGCCAGAAGAGGTGCAGTGAATTGGACTGAAGTGATGGAATAGCTGATTCAGCAATCCTGGGTAGGCTCAATGAGGAAGTGGTATGGTAGAGCTTTATCTGCTTTTGATGAGTTTGTGTTGCAGTTGCCTGAAGAGGAAAGAGTATGGTCAATGAAGTTGCTGCTGTATTATTTACTTGAAGCTTGGATGAAGGACAAGGTGGTCCAGTCAGTTAAGGTGGATTTGGCTACTATTAGTATATTTGCATGGGTGGTGGGTTTACAGGATTTGACAGTCATGGGCAATAGCTCAAATGTTGAAGAGGTGGTGTATGGTTGAAAGGCAGAAGGTGGATAGGCATTGGCTGATGACAAGGCATGCCCTTAAGGTGTTGATGTTTGGTTTGCACTTATTGGCAGGGAAGTATGTCAATTACACATTGTGGGTTACCTTGTCAGCATGGATATATAAGAGGCATTTAGGGTGAATGAGCTGCTGGTTTCACTGGTGTGGCAAGATATTGTTATATTCCCTTCCTCAGTGGAGATATGAGTGTGGTGCTTGAAGACAGCATGAACAAAGCCAGCAAGATAGTTCCACCGTTTAATATAAAGCAAAAAAAACAGACAAACATGTCCAAATTCAAATACTCATACTAGTTTCGGCACCAGCCTTCATCAGTGAGTAAAAATTGTTAAACAGTCCACTACCAACGTCAGTATAAATACTGTAGTGAACCAATAAGAAAAAAGACATTCTCCTAAGGCTCCTAAATCAGTTTTAAAGCAACACAGCACAATTAATTTGAATACATATTCCAATACATGTTTGCTAAACCAATTGATCATGCTTAATACAAAATGGTCTAAGAGAAGTCCACAAATAATGTTTGTCAACATGATAGTTGATATAGTCTTGTATTGGTTGTAAAAATAAGTGGCATAAATGCAATGTTTGAGGTAATATGGTAAAAGGATAATAATCATATGATTTATAAATGGTCATTGAGACCAGGAGGAAAAAGGGCTCCTAGATGTGTAATCCAATATCTTTCTTTATGGCTTAAAATACCTTGCCATCCTGTCTGATTTTGCCTGTTACCTGTAATTTTGTCTATAATGGTAAACATAAACCTAGCACTGGGATGTTTAACTGTATGTAAATATAATGCATTAGATGTTTTGTGATTGCGAATATCGCTACGATGTTCCCCAATTCTGATACGTAATGAACGTGATGTCTTGCCAACATAAAATGACTTGCATTGGCATGTAGCCAAATATATAACCCAGCTAGTTGAACAATTGCCAAAAACCCTAATGTCATATACTTTGCTAGTATTGGAGCTCGTGAATTGTTTAAGCTGGTTAACTTGAACACAAGATATACAATGTCCACATCTAAATGTACCCAATAACTCATCCCCCATGATGGTTAGTTGTTTATATTTAGCTGCCCCACTTTCTCTGTGTTTATAATGGGAAAACAAAGTGCCCAACGTTTTGCCACGTCTAAATGAGAATGAGCACTGATTGTCTAGAATATCCCTCAAAAAATCATTAGCTAGTAAGATGTTCCAATTTTG
Source organism: Protopterus annectens (assembly GCF_019279795.1). Classification (NCBI taxonomy): domain Eukaryota; kingdom Metazoa; phylum Chordata; order Ceratodontiformes; family Protopteridae; genus Protopterus; species Protopterus annectens. The sequence goes on along the minus strand of NC_056735.1, from coordinate 1,662,607,685 downwards.
ATTAACCGCTTTGATTAACCGTAAAAATCCTAGCTTCATATTATGAAAGAACAATTGAACTATGTCTTTCAGAAGTTAAGGATTTAGCAAATGAATGTAAGAAACATGAATCCAGTCCCAAGTATTTGGAATATTTAGATAGGTTATCCAAGGAGCTAACTTCTTATGACAAAACTATCAGGGATAGAAAAATAAAGAAATTTAATCGAGATATCAATGATTATGAAAAGGGACATCCGTTTCAAGCACAAAGAACTGTGAGGTTTCAGGACAATGTCCCTAATGTAAACAGGAGCAGGACCAGAAAAAGGCCCAGATCTATATTAAAAAACAGGGACCATTTCCAAACCAGTACCTCAGGGGAGGAGTCATCTAACACTGACAGTGAATATGCCAACACTGTCAATTCTCCACTTAAAAAGAAAACTAATACTCAATACCCTTTAGACATGGTAGGAAATCCAGAGGGGGGAGGAAACATAGAAACAAACATATCTACGGATTCCATGACGGGACTTATTCAGGCACTACTGAAGTAAATACACAAGTTTTTGAAAATGTTTTGAATCTATCAGACCATGTACTCACACATGAACAAAAACATGTTCTAAATAAAGGGTTAAATTTTGTTCCCAGCTTTTTTTCTGATGAGTACCAAACTTCATTAGATGTCATTGATTTTTGTCGTAGACTCAATCTTAAACTGTTTTTTCCTGAACAGGATAGTTCCAATGCTCAAAGATCTACTGATTTTACCTTCCACAAATCTACATTCCAGCCGCCCATGAATAAAAATGTAGCTATCTTTCAACAAGCGGTGTTAAAGGACCTACATTTTCCCCATTTTGAAGTTGCTACCAGTAGGGATAACATCACTTCTACAGAAAGAGTGGCCCTATCGGAACTTAGGAGTAATCAGAATATAGCAATACTTCAAGCAGACAAGGGGGGTGCAGTGGTGATTTTGAACATGGACTTCTATGTGAATGAAGGTTTACGACAACTATCTGATAGACATTGCTACATGAAAATGGGGATTGATCCCACTATGCAATTTAAGAAAGAGATTGATCTGTTTTTACAATCTGCATTGGAGGAGGGTATAATCACGTCGAAAATTGTTCAACATTTACAGGTCAAAGATCCAGATAGACAAATTTTGTATTTACTACCGAAAATACATAAATCTCTCACACATCCACCAGGTAGGCCTATTGTCTCTGGCCATGGTTCCCTCACTGAACCATTGTCCGCATTCCTTACCCAATTTCTCAAACCATTATTGCCCCTGGTTAGAGCAAGAATCCAGGACACCACACAATTTTTGCAAATTATCCAGGATAGTCAACTAGAGCCCCATTGGATAATGTGTACTTTGGATGTAAAATCTCTCTACACCAGTATTCCACATTGGGCTGGGCTTCAGGCTGTTGAATATTGGCTTGCTAAAGCAGAACTGTATTCTCCGGGTTTCAATACTTTGCTTATTTGTCTAACGGAACATGTATTGACAAAAAATGTGTTCTATTTCCAAGGCGATTGCTACTGGCAACTTCAAGGTATGGCCATGGGGGCTTCTTTCGCCCCTATTTATGCTGATCTTTTTATGGCCTACCTTGAGGATTGCCTGATTTACAATCCTTTACATAACATATACCTGGTGGAAATGGACATATGGAGGAGATATTTAGATGATTGTTGGATGGTGTGGCGTGCGGATACTGACTATCTTCAAGAATTTTTGGAACATCTGAATAATAACATTTGGGGGATTGAATTCTCACTTACATTTCACAGAGAGAGGATAACATTTTTGGATGTCACTGTATATCGCAACAGTGACAACACACTTAATACCAAAATTCATCGAAAATATCCCCAGTTTAATACCTTGTTACATGCTAAGAGTATGCACCCACGTCACACCATCCGGAACATCCCTAAATCTCAATATTTGAGAATTCGGAGAATTAACTCCTGTCAACAGGATTACACAGCAGCCAAAGCCGATTTAAAATCAAGATTCTTGGATAGGGGCTATTGTACTTCTGACATTGAATCTGCTAGGATTTATTCGGATAAACAGGAAAGAACTACATTGTTGGAATACAGGGACAAGAGCCAAAATATCAATAGCCTAAAAATTAGATTGATCACTACCTTAGGTAAAAACCATCAAACAGTCAGGCAAGCGGTTAATCAAAATTGGAACATCTTACTAGCTAATGATTTTTTGAGGGATATTCTAGACAATCAGTGCTCATTCTCATTTAGACGTGGCAAAACGTTGGGCACTTTGTTTTCCCATTATAAACACAGAGAAAGTGGGGCAGCTAAATATAAACAACTAACCATCATGGGGGATGAGTTATTGGGTACATTTAGATGTGGACATTGTATATCTTGTGTTCAAGTTAACCAGCTTAAACAATTCACGAGCTCCAATACTAGCAAAGTATATGACATTAGGGTTTTTGGCAATTGTTCAACTAGCTGGGTTATATATTTGGCTACATGCCAATGCAAGTCATTTTATGTTGGCAAGACATCACGTTCATTACGTATCAGAATTGGGGAACATCGTAGTGATATTCGCAATCACAAAACATCTAATGCATTATATTTACATACAGTTAAACATCCCAGTGCTAGGTTTATGTTTACCATTATAGACAAAATTACAGGTAACAGGCAAAATCAGACAGGATGGCAAGGTATTTTAAGCCATAAAGAAAGATATTGGATTACACATCTAGGAGCCCTTTTTCCTCCTGGTCTCAATGACCATTTATAAATCATATGATTATTATCCTTTTACCATATTACCTCAAACATTGCATTTATGCCACTTATTTTTACAACCAATACAAGACTATATCAACTATCATGTTGACAAACATTATTTGTGGACTTGTCTTAGACCATTTTGTATTAAGCATGATCAATTGGTTTAGCAAACATGTATTGGAATATGTATTCAAATTAATTGTGCTGTGTTGCTTTAAAACTGATTTAGGAGCCTTAGGAGAATGTCTTTTTTCTTATTGGTTCACTACAGTATTTATACTGACGTTGGTAGTGGACTGTTTAACAATTTTTACTCACTGATGAAGGCTGGTGCCGAAACTAGTATGAGTATTTGAATTTGGACATGTTTGTCCGTTCTTTTTGCCTTATATTAAACGGTGGAACTATCTTGCTGGCTTTGTTCGTGTTTTCTCCAAGGTTGGTTGGCCGGGCAGTCGTACGTGCGAGGGCTTGTGTCTCATCGTGCTTGAAGACAGACCAGGTTGTCAAAGGTACGAAGATTGTGTTGAGGGCTTGTAGGAATCAGTCCATATGTCCTGTGACATGGACCAGGAGGCTGAAGTTGTCTCATGGTGTGAGACCACAGGATTTATTTTTTTGATCTCGTAGTCGCAGGATGATATGAGACAATCAGTTTTTGTGTTTAATAAGGAAGACTTTTCAATGTCTAGGCTTTCAGAGAAAGTTTTCTACCCCTTCTTTTTATATTGGACAGGCATCTGATTTGGCAAGAGAAGTTAGGTCAGTTGAGGTTATAAAGAGAGTGGGGAGATGGTCCTCTGGGGCCTTTTTGTCTTATATTAGATAAACATATTTCTGTCATCTGCTGAGTTTAATTTTTTTTTTTAGGTAGAACAGTGCTCATATTTGATCATCCTATATTTATTGGGATGCAAAATAGGCTGCGATTAGGCCAGATGGAGGTGAGACTTGGTTGCGGTGATGCAGGTGGAGAGTGTCTTGTCAAGGTGTGAGAGGACTCAGGTGACAGCAGCTTGAGGATGAGTTCACAGACATATCCGGTCAGAGTGGGGTTCCATGTATTCTCGTACACCATTTACTAGGTGACAACTTAGGGTTTATCCCAAAATGACAGTTAGTGTTTAAGGTGTTGAGGGACTTGGCAAGTTTAAGTAGTAGGTTTCCCTCCATAATTGTAGTGTGGCCAGAAATTGCACCATGGTCGGTTTGGAGGAATGTGGGCAATTATATGGATATTAAGCAGGCTCAATGTTTTGTTAACTTACGCTTTGGAAGCACTTGAGGCATTAGGGTATTTGATCTATTGACCATAGGGACTTTGATGACAGGGATTCAGTGTGGTTTAGAATGGATGGAGTACATCTGAGTGAGTTGGGTTTGGATCTGTTCAATGTGCACCTGTCATTGCTCTTGGAGTTTGGTGGAAGCATTGTAGTAGTTTTGTGGGGAAACAGCCTGTGTCAGGCTGGCAGCCAGAGAAGAGGGGCTGAAATGTCCCACTTCTGTTCCCTCTCTGGTGTCTATGTTTTGGGTGACGCTGCTTACTTTAATTTGCTATTTTCTACATTATCTATTATATTGTGATTAATTGATTTTTTGATTAATAAATTCTGTGAGTAACAAATTTTGTGATTGTTAATTTGTGATTAATAAACTTGATTAATAAAGGTTGTCTTATGCCAAGATGGTGTGGCATGGATTTCTTTGGGGGGATCTGGAAAAATAAAACAACTTGTCTTAAAATAAAAAAGACAAAATTGCAAGAATTCAAAATTATACTTTGGTGGGAAAAATATTATTATTTTTTAATTAAAATGTAGCCCTTATGCAGAATACAATAGATACCCCTCCCCCCAAAAAAATCTATATAAAATTAGGATAATTTGTTAAAAAAATTGAGAAAGGTAGCTGTCCAAGAATTCCTTGGGAAATCTTAATTGTACCCAAACACAAATTTGGCTATAATATATAAGATCCCAAGCTACTATTCTTTATGCAGATGCTAATTAATTTGGTTAAATATAAGTCAACATTGTTTGACCACAGTATTAAGATTATTAATAATGTTTGGCAATTATGATTGTCTGTATGATAAAAGGAGATAATGTCAGCACAGCTAGCTAGAATTTTGTAAATAATCATATGCTATTGGCAAATATTGAAATGATTTATACAAGATGTTTGTGTTACAAATGTATTAGAACTGAATGTCATATGTATATCAAGCTGCTTGTACAGACGTGTGTGTTGAAAAGGTATTTGTATAGCACTGTGTTTGAAATGTAACCACAGTGTGCCCCACTCAAGAGAGCAGAAATGTACCGCCACTATTGTAACTGTTTAAATGTGCATGCTTAACAGCGGAAACTGGAAGGTTAACCTCAGTCCAGCAAACTTTAGAAAAATATCTGAAATTAAATTACTTTATAGGATGCAATAAAGAGACTAGCTCTCAAGTTTTCAATGCAGCTAGAGACATAAGGTCTGCAATAAGAAGCTTTCTGTATTGTCCTTGAAGTGAACTAATTGCCACTTTTGAAGCATGAAGGAATGCAATTGTTTTATGACTTCCATCATCTGCCAAAGACCTGAGGAAAAGCCCTTGTCTGTATATGTTTACAGGTAGATGCTAAATGCTGCCAGCTTCTAGCAATGGGGGCTTTGGCCTGGGAACTAGAAGTCAGACAATCAGAAATTATGTCATTCTGCAAGCTATCCCAGCAGTAATATTTTAGATATTAATTTGAGAAGTCTCTTAGTGAGACAGAGGATTCTGCATTATGTCTTGGACCTGAGAACAGTAAGACACACTCATCACATCTGCTTTTCTGTAATTAAGTAAGTTTCTAGGGAACAGCAGAGCTCTCTTAGATTCAATCAGGAAAATAGTAAAGCTTAGTTTAGATGGTTTTCTTTATTTGTGCGAACCTGTACTGTAATGTTATTTTAAATATTTCCTGTGGTTTTGAACTCTGTCACTGTGAATATATATTTAATATTGTCTTGTTCTTTTATTTATTATTAAATATATTTAAACCTTTCTTTGTGGCTGATGTGTATAGAGATATTTAAGTTTTGAGACTACATGCATATTAATTTGGTGACACTGTGTGGGCTACTCCTTATAGCTTTGCTCTTGGTCAAACTACCATTTGTATTAGTATTAATATTACACAGTAAAATTGGACACCCTTTGTTAAGGGCCCTAAAGTAGCTGATAAGGAGTGACTGTGGCAGTGAAGACTACCTTATAGTCTGGGCAGAAGGGGGCATAGCTAGTAAACCTGTGCCACCTTTCCCAGGTGTGTGTGTGTAAATCAAACTAAAAAAGTGTGTGTCAGCTACTTGGGCAGGGACATGAAGCACTGCTTAGATAGAGAGGGTATTGGAGGTCTTGGCCTGGTCACTCAGCTAAGATCTCAACTTTATAGCTGTGCCAGTGGGAAATCTTATTGGGGATCTGGAGGAAGAGGGAGAAACCAGCCCCGACTGACTGTGGTTTCTGTGTGCTCTTAAGTGAAATTGACTTAATGCAGAGAGCTGCATCTGGAACTACTGTGCATGTACCTGTCATCCTCTCAGTGAATGTTCTCCACTGTTGCCTGTGGTGAGGATTGAGGCTCCTTGATTACTGGTCCAGTAGAGGGTAGTCACGTTTGGTTGGCAGTGGTGGGATATCCGCATCACATTTGGCTGCCAGTGGTGGGATCACTCCAGCACATACTGGTATTCAGTGGTGTGGATATTGAACTCTTGTAGCCTGTAAACAGTGGTCACTAAAGAAGGTGTTTGTACTTTCAAGCAGCTACATGGTAGACATTCAGAGTTTCAAATCACAATAGTTTTATTTATTTTTTTGTTAGCTTAGTTAGTCAGGAAGAGCAGGCAAGGATGTCGGCCAAGGATTATGGCAATCTGACAAGGAGCCAGTTGGCTGAGATATGCCAAGTCAAAGGACTGGTGCATGACAACTTGACTAAAGCAGAAATGATTGCCACTTTAGTCACAGCTGCATCACAGACCATCACCCAGGAAGACAGCCAGATTGGCCTTGAGAATGCACAATTCTCAGAAAATGGGCAATTCAACTTTGCCTCAGAGGACTTAAAAATCCATCTGGATTTACAGACTTGAACTGGAGGCCAAACGTTTAGAACTAGAATCAGCAGACAGAATGTGGCATTTGGAGGTCAAAGCAGAATCAGCAGAGGGACTGCTGCATTTGGAATTTGAATCAGCAGAGTGACTGAGATGTCTGGAAGCCAAAGAAAATGAGAGGCAGAGACAACATGAAAAGGAGACGCTGACTCTTCGCCAGGGTCATGGAGGTAATGGGGAAGGGAATAACTGAACCCCAGAAATAATAAAGGTCAGTAAATTTCTTCCACAATTTACAGAAGCTGATAATTTTGATAGTTGTATTCATATGTTTGAAAGCGTATGTAAACAGTATAATGTTGACCAAGGGCTCTGGGTATGGTTCCTGGCTGCCTTACTCTATGGTAAAGCTGTAACTGTTGTTTCTAAATTGTCTGATACTGATTGCTTAACTTATAATACAGTTAAATTTTTTTATCAGAGTGTTTTGAGTTAACACCTGAAGCTCATAGAGAAAGGTTTCATGACATAGACGCAAGACAGATGAAAGAGTATGTGAATATATTGCTGAGTTAAGCACTTAATTTCATAGGTGGATGAATGGGTGTCAGGTCACCACTTCTGAAGGGCTGGCAGACCATTTGGTGAGTAAACAAGCCCTTAGCACTTTGCTTGAGGATATGAGAATCTGGTTAGCAGGGGATACCCAGTGCTGCACATGGGTGTAAGGGAACCTATAGTGCACAGCCTAAACCACCCCAACAGAGTCCGCCAGTGACAAGGGAAGCTACTAGTTCAGGTACATGGCCAGGATCAAGGGTTAAATGTTTTAAATGTAACCAGTGGGGCCATGTAGCATATAGATGTCCACAGAGGCAATGTGGGGAACAAAAGATGGGGAAGCCAGCAAGTGGGAATAATAGAATGCCAGTGGTAAGTTGTCTGGAGACAACAAGGGTACCAAACTACTAAAAGAGGTTATATCCTGTCTTAGTAGATGGTAAACAGACCACTGCTAAGAGAGACACAGTCACACACCTAACCATTGTGAAGCCTGCAATGGTTAAATAGGAGGACTACTTGCTAGAGCAATCTACTCCAGTCAGAGCTTTAGGAGGGGACCAAATTCCAAATACCTTTGGCTAGGGTTCACCTTGACTGGGAGGGTGGAAAAGGAAGCAAGCAAGTAGGTGTGTTTGAGGATATCCCTGAAGATGTCCTATTAAGGAATGATTTTGATAATGCAGTACCTTGTGTGCATGCATTTACACACAATCAGGCTTGGAGTCAAACATGTGGGTCTAGTAGCCTGGGGGGACCCAGACAGACCTCACACTTGAAGCCAGGACTGGCGAGGTGGTTACTTCAGAGAGTGAGCGACCATGTGGCAATGAGCCTGAAGGTGAGCAACAGCTGCTGGTTTGTACTGATGTTCTGCTGGAGAGAGTGACTGCAAGGTCAGAGGTGAGTAGTAGTACCCAGGCTGACAGTGAGGCACTGCTGTCAGAGGATATCAGACATAATGTGGAAGGGGAGCTGGGAAGGGTTACAAAGGGAGAGTTGAGACAGGCTCAGCTCTCAGACTCTAGATTACAAAGCTTGAGGGAGGTAGCCAGGGAGTGGCCTGATTTTCAAGGAAAAGGGGAATCTGTATACTGGGACAAAGTGTTACTGTATGGAGAGTGGGCCCCTGCGGGAGGGCTAGAAGGTGAGGTAATACAGCAGTTGGTAGTCTCCAGGCCCTACCATTTGGCACTTCTAGCCATAGCCCATGACTCCCTTTGCAGGTCATAAGGGGTATAAAGCATATCAAGAGACATATTATGCAGAAATTTTGTTGGCCTGGGATTTCCAGGGATATAACAGGGTACTGCAGGACCTGTGAGCAGTGCCAAAAAGTAGGCAAGGCAGGAGACAAGGGAAAAGCTCCTTTGATGCCTTTGTCTATGATTGAGAAGCCATTTCAGAGGGCAGCTATGGATATTGTGGTGCCTTTGAGTACCCCAGGTTCCACAGGGAAGAAGTATATCCTAGTAGTAGTAGATTATGTTAGCAGATACCCTGAGGTAGTGGCTCTGTCCTCCATCGAGACAGAAAAGTTGGCAAATGCTTTGTTAGAGGCTTTCAGCAGGGTAGGTTTCCCAAAAGAAATATTGACTGACAGAGGTGCCAATTTCATGTCAGACCTGTTGGCTTGTCTGTGGGAGTGCTGTGGGGTGAAGCACCTAAAGACCACCCCTTATCACCCCCAGACTAATGGTCTTGTGGAGAGGTTAAACTCTACACTGAAGACCATGCTATGGGCATTTGCAGACCAGTTTAAGAGTGAGTGGGACAAATATTTGCCCCATCTGTTGTTTTCTACAGAGAAGTGCTCCAGGAATCCACAGGTTTTTCACCCTTTGAGTTGCTGTATGGGCATAGGTGAGGGGACCTCTAAATTTGATTTGTGATGGGTGGGAGGGTGAGTCTGAATCCCACAAGGAGTCTGTTGTGGTATATGTCCTAAACCTCAGGACAAGGCTCAGGGAACTCATGGATATATACTGCAAAACTGTGTGCATATAGGAAATGGGGAGAGATGTTTCAGTCTTGTCTCCTTCTTCTGTAGGCCTCTTGGGGAACTATCAAAGGAAATAAAATATTCTGAGATGGGAAAAGATATTTGGATGGAACTATTCTGTAAATAGGAAAACAAACCATTATGCACTTTAACTAGTAGAGCGTAAACGATCACTTCACACTTGAAGAGAATTTTCTACACTTACCAGCATCATAGTTGCAAATGGCTCTCAAATACCCATGCCACTAATCAAACTCGGGTTGCACTAAACATATTTTACTAACAGTTTAATGAATAAGTATACAATTAAAATCTCAAAACTTAACTTTTACTTCTTATCTTAAAATGACCTTGTTAAAAATCCCCAAACAATACTGCTTCCACTATATGGGACTAGAACAGGATAAATGAGAAATTACTTTGGAAATTGCAACAACAACAACAAAAAATTAATCCAAGTGGTGCAGAAAAAAAAAGTTTTGTTTTTCAAGGGGGCAAGCCACTTACACCCTACCTCCCCAAACTTAATATGCAAACTCCATGGTCTCAGAGCACTGTTCAAGGGAGAAACCCCAAAACACAGTGCTCAGCTGTCTGCAGAAATCACTGTATTCAATCTAACAACATTCAAATAAATGATTTTTAAAGGACTGATGATTGATAAGACACTGGACAGCCAACAGCACTACCTTTTCAGGTGTAGTGACTTACCTGTACTACTCCTACACTCCACCTCCAGCAGGGCTTTCTTCTTCTTACTTGCCATTGTTTATTTGCTTCTCCTCCGCAGTACCATTCAGGCAGTGATGGTCAAAAGTTTTGTTTTATCATGTGTTCCCACATTTAAGTCATAGTTGTGGCAAATCTTTTATTTTCCACATAACTTTACCTTCTGTTTGTTTCTGGTCCTGTTCTGTGGCCCAACCAATGGGTCTGCAAGGGCGAACCAAGATGGCTGTGATTTGTTGTCCTACAGAAGTGGACGTATATATCCATATTTTGCCTGCTTCTTTCAGATTAGAAGAGAATAACCATGTAGAAAGCTAGATGGTAAGGATTTGCTCAGTGCCCTGAGCTAGATTCATTTAAAATGCTACTTCCAAGATGTATGGTAATCCTTTGTGAATGACCACTTCCAAATCATGGAATCATTTATGTTTGCTGATCAAAAAATTCAAGCAATTTGAGAGACTACACCATATGCTGTTCAAAGCTTTACTTTATGTTACAGTTTATATTACAAGCTTCCTGGCTTCATATGAAAATAAATATCCCATGGCACATATTGATAAATGCTCATGAAAAGCAAACTGAAAATAAATAAATGATCGGTGCCTAATGTTTATGGTCTTTTTACACCTATGACCATAAAAAGTATATTTTAGTTCCACCAGCTTTGCCAGTAAACATTATGTATGTATACCACATTACCATAATAAATTGATTTTAGTTTAAAACTCCTAGCATGAATAAGTGTTTGTGTGTGTGTGTGTGTGTGTGTGTGTGTGTGTGTGTGTGTGTGTGTGTGTGTGTGTACGCATGTGTGTGTGTCTGTGAGTTTACATTGCAATGCCAAAGGACAAGTTTGAGCAATACTATCTTGCCTAATACTGTTGTCAGTGTCTAAGACTAATGCAACTACTTTAATATAATCTGTTTATCTCTATTGTCAAGGTATGGACATAAAAATTCCTTTGATGGCTTTGAGTAAATCAACATTTTGTGATAACTGGTACTGGAAATCAGCCAAAAATCTAGAAAAAACTTTTATGATCTTTACATGATTAACATATGATCACAATAACAGTACATTTCTTAATGATTTCACAACAGGAACCTACAGTTGTAGGAATTAGATGCTAAACCGTAAAACACTATTGTATAATTAAAACAAAAGCACACCACTAACTGAAAATATCTGATAGGCTGTTGATTCATTAGTTGCAGCATGAGTAAGCTTTTGTTTCCACTTTTTATTAACTCTTTTATAATGTATGGCAATGAGTTAAAAATGCATCATTTCAATAAATCTTTATAAGCCTGCAGCTCCTTTGAGACTAACTGACTTAGTTTCCTTAAAATAAATTCCAGGCAGTGGTGATCTGAACACCTTATGGTTACAGCATATCCCCAGTATCTGCTGGAATGTTTGGAATAACTCCTGTATTAGAGTCACCTCTAATGAAGAGGTCATCCTGGTGGTGGAGACCTCACATCAATTATATAAGCACAGACAAAAGAGGTCACTGAGAATGTCACCCTTGGAATCATGTAGAAGCACACTTGCCCTAACTAAATACAATGACTAGTGAATGGAATATTTCCTGCTCACTGCTTTCCCAACTAGACTCTATAGCCTGATAGTCCTTGCGAGACCACGTCTTCCCAATTATCTCTGGCATGGCCAGTCATCCACTCTAGCAAGTGGCAGTCAGATAAAAGGGTTTCCATAGTTCCATTCCTGAAGTTTGGTGGAACCATATTTGCCTTTCCTTCTTATTCCACTTATGCCTCTTTCTCCATTGCTTAGACAGCTGCAGTTGAGTCAGTGTACCATATTTCTACTCCACAGAACAGGCCTTATAGAGAACCTCTTTTGCTGAATTTGCAAAATCTCAAAAGAATAGTTTCCATCAATCAAACCATTTCTCTTAATTCAGAATCCTATACCCCAAAACCAGTCTTCATCAATACCTTGATACTTTTCCTAGCTTATTCCAGCTATATACATTTTGTGACACTACTTACCCCCACTATCCTTCTAATATAAACCTTATGAAAGTCCTATAACTGTCTCTAAATCTGCTTTTCACCCCACCTTTTAACTACAATATTAACATTTTCTGTCCTACAAAGTTCCTTCCTTCAGTTCTATTTCCTTGAATTTCTAAGCACAAATCACACAATCTGTTATCTGACAACCCTACTAAAATACTTCTTCAAATGCTCATTGTTCAACATCTACTAACGCATAAGTAAGTAAGTATTTTTTATAATGTAATAGTTGTCTCTACTTTTATATAAATATAATCTAATTAGTAAATGCATGTGTAATTGTAAATGTATATTAAATGTCTATTCATATATATGACCGAATATATGTATAAAAATATTCATAATACGTTAGAGCCTTTTTCCCCTGGCCTCTGCTGAAAGGGATTTTTGACTAAATCTAGTCAGACAAACCTGGTAAACAAAACCAAAATGATTAAAAATAAATAATTTCAATAATTTTGACAGGCTTCATTTCTCTATTTGCCACACTTTAGGGATTATTGAAGATTTAAGAAATATGATTTAATACCCCATTACTTACTACCACCTGAGAGATACTTTAACACTGAGAGGCTGCCATCTAACTAATGTACTTCCTGAATTTATACTTGCAAAAGGATGCAATACACACACACACACACACACACACACACATATATATATATATATATATATATATACATATATATATATATATATACATATACACTTAAGGGGTACAGACATCAGCTGAGAATAAGGTTTATGTCAATTTCATGTCATGGTGGTAAGTCTTTATCCTTTGTATGTCATGGCTATTTGCCCATTTGCTCTATTGACAATATTCATGATATGAAGGTTTGTGGTTGACAAGTGTGTAACATAGTCCTCTCTCCTCTAAAGTCATTGGACTTAACTTCTCAAACATTAGTCCAGTATACATAGGAATAAGTGAAAAATTACAAAAGAAATAGCAGTCCAAGGGCAAGAATAGATGTTACGACAGTTGTAACATATACAGAATAATGGATCTTTTGTTTACTTGCTGTTTGTAGTATATGTGCACTCTGGTAAAGAATGCACATAGCTGACAAGACTTTTTATGCACAATGTGCATTAAACAAGAATTTGTACTGAAGTGCACAAATGAAGTAAAATGGGGTACAGTGTATTCAATACATAATTTCCTTCTGCAGTATAATTAATATATAATGTTCTCCTCCTTAGCTCCTTCTCTCATAAGCTACTACATGACTCCTACTGCCAAACTCCTCACAGAAAACCTAAAGCCAGGTCACTAACCACTCTGAAATTGTGATGCTATAGAGATCTGTAGATCCCTCTTTACCATGGCAATAGGTGAAAAATCCTTCTGGAACTCCATCCGAGAAATTTTAGAATTCTTGACAATATTCCCCAACTTTTAATTATGCTACAGCTTTAAAAAACAATCTGACTGTTCTTGCTTCATTAATAAGGGCTACTTATTCATTTGAGATATTATAATACATGCTAGATTCTAGTTAGGTTTATGCAAAGATCTGTTTAGCTAGTAACATTTAAGGGTTCCATTCATGTAGTCAAACATTTACAAGTTCCACATATAGTTGAGACCATACGTTCGAATTTGTAAAAGTTTGAGCATTTGAATGGAAATCTTCATAAGTGGAGGTTTCCATTCACTTCAATGTGGTGCGATCTCAGAGTTGGTATATTTAAGTAGCGGGGGTGGGGGGTGCAGGGGTGATTGCCCCCCTGCTTATAAGTTATTTTTAGTACGTTGTGTTTTTTTTTTTTTTTGCATAGTCGAAGTTCTGTAACTTTGAACTTAATGGTTCGGCCATTAGGTGTTTGGAGTTACGGAACTTCGACTATCTAATATAGACCCACATTTAAGACTATCCCTATTCTTCCACTGTCACCTTCAAGCATGTGGCGTCTATTTGTCTGTACAACACACATTATGAAGCTTTGTTTTCTCCCTCATTTATTAAGCCTGCATTGTTGTCTGCTTGCAAAACATAGACATGGGTTTGTTGCATAAATATGTCCTTGCTACTTATACAACATGATCAATAACTTGTGTTCACTTCTTGCTGTTTGTAGATAGGTACTCATGTTTTATCATGTTTAACATTTATGTATGTTTGTATTTGGTAGTTACTGGAAAAGGTCCTTGGTCAATGATGTATCACTTACCTAGTTAGGAAGATACAGATAGAGGGATGATGAAGAAGAAAATTATTTATTTTTTTATTTATCCTTATGTTGATCAGGTTTGTCTCACTATGCTAGTAGCCTCTCTTCATGACAGACTCAAGGTAGTATTTATACTACTAGGAAAAATTTGGCCAGGGCATCTGGGAACTTCCCCTACTCTTGGTAGTAGGGGAAGCATTTGTGTGTGATACAGCAGACTTCCTGTTTCTGTTCCAGACACAGTGGTGGCCTGGAGAAGCAGGGAGAAAACATGGCTGATTAAGCTTATGCTGAAACTGGAAAGAAAGTTGCTAAAAATGTAGTCAAAATTGTAGAATCACTACTAGAATTTTTGTCTGATGATGTGGATGACATTGGAGAAAAGGGAGAGTGTGAAGGAAAAGGAGACTGTAGCTGAAACAGAGATGGATTCAGAGGAAAACTTTCAGAGGAGATTGTTTGAAGGAGAGGCAGTTACCTCTGAAAAATGGATAATTGCAACCTTCCAGTGGGGGGGGGGGATGATTATTTGGAAGAAATGATAAACCAAAGTGAGCCAGAAAGTGGACCAGCAAGTTTATGGAGTGATATCATGCAAAAAAATAGAAGAAGAAAAAGGAGAAGAAGAGACTGTGCCAGAAAACATTCCAGAGACAAAAACTTATGCACCAACTGTGGGAGAAGGAACAAAGAAGAAAGAAGTAATAAAAGAAAATAAAAAAAAAGAAGTACACAGTACATGTGAGCAGTAAAAAAGAAAAAAAGTTTAGATGGATATGAGGTCTGGAGCTCTGTCATAGCACCTCTGGGTGTCAAAGCAATAGAGGTAAGAACATTTATTTTAATAAATAAAGAGACTTTTTGTGACTTAATATCTGAGAATGGGCAGGTCATGGAAAATATTTTGGGTACATATGAGCAAAAGAAAAATATTTATCCATGGTCAGAATATGTGGTGCAAGCTTCTTACATTCAAACAAAAAAATAAGAATAATGCTCCAGTTTAGGACTCAAGTTGAAGCGAATGTATTGAAATAACATTTGTTAACTATATGTAAAAAAGTAATGGATACTACAAAAAATATATGATGAAAGCAGACTATGGACTGGGGATGGGAATGTGGATTAACACTGAAAATGGAAAATGATAATGTTATGCATGTATCTAGTATTATTAGTGTTCATGGTAATAGGGGTTTTGTGAAATACAGGGGTCAACCAAAGACTTGTTATTTTTGTGGGAAAATGATCACTTAATCAAGTAATGTGATTAAAAATATGTTATTTGTGTGGTAAAACAGGACATAATGCAAAAAATGTGATTTAAAGTGAAAAAATGTGGCAATACTGGTCATTCATGGCTAGAATGTGAAATTAATATGCAAGAAAAACGAAAATGAAGTTATACGGGAGAAAGAGATAGAAGAATGTGTTCTACAAGAAAATGTACAAAAAATGTGACTGATAAAGAGGTTATACATGAAGTTGAAGAAAGTAACAAGGAAAAAGAAACAGAGGAGACAAGGGATGAAGAAGCTGACTGGCGCACAGTATGAAATAAAAATAATTTGATAGGGAAAAGAGTTAAAGAAAGGAAACATAAATTCAAAAATATAATACTTAGAGAAAATAAGAAAGGAAAGAAATAAAGATTTTATTATACTAACTGTACTTAAAAGCTGAAAATATGAGCTTTAAATGTCAACAATATGAAAAATCTTAAGAGGAGATTACAATGGCATGCTGTAGTAGATGCAGATATTATTTTTTTAGAAGGTTTCAAATTATTGACTGAGGAAGAAAGAACACAAACTGAAAAACTTTGGAATGGTGCAGGAGTTTGGAACATGGGGAAAGAAACGTGCTTGGATATATGTATATTATGTCAAGAAAGCATTAAAATATTAGATGTAACCATAGTGGAACTAGAACAAATTGTGATAAGAGGCATGAGATGGAAAAAATATGTGTATAGAATTATAGATTTATATGCATATGTAACAAAAAAGAGAAAAATGATGTTCAAAAATATTCTTGAATATGTTTGTGTAAATATGAACATTACAATACTGGGTGATTTTAATTGTAAGTTAAAAAAAATAAGAGCAATTGTGATGTTAAAATGGTTAAATAAATTATGAGAAGTGAAATGTTAAGTGTATGGGAGAATAACCACAGGACCTACAAAAGGAATGAAATTAGGACATAAATTAATTATTTTTTAATACCTGATAGTTTAAAAGTTAAAAAAAGGAATTAACCATGCTGGATTTTCAGATCATGCAGCTATATGGGTTAAAATACAGGAAAATGAAGAATATATATATATAGGAAAAGGAATAAAGATAATTAATGAAAAGGAATTAGATTTAAAAGAGAAAAAATAACTTATGGAATTATGGAAGAGTTTTATGAGAATTGGACTGTTTGGTGGCTTAATTTAAAAAAAATATATAAAAATTGTTTTTAAAATGTATAAGGAAGAAAAGAAAATGAGACATATAAGGTATTAAGTCAAGAAACATTCAGAGACTTATTAGAGAAGAAAAATTCCTTTTATGAAAAAGAAAGAGAAATATATAAAATGAATCAAATTAAAATTAACAACTTGTTTTATGAACAAAAATATTGTTTACACAGAAAGAAAGAAGATGCAGCACCATATCTGAGTAAAATAATAAAAGAAGGAAACATAATAAGAGAATTAAAAAAAAGGAAGGTAAGCAAATAAGACAGCAAAAAGGAATATATGAAATAATTAAAGAATATGTATTGGAATTACTTGTTAAAAGAGAAGAAAACATAGAACAAATTTATAAAGGCAAATAATTAAATAAAGATAACCAGTATTTAGAACAAAACATAACTGTGAAAGAATTGAATGAAATTCTAAAAGATATTACTATGAATTCTGCAAGAGGATTGGACAAAATTTAATATGGTATGTATAATGAAATGGAGTGGCAAAAAATAATTTTAATAGAGGTTATGAATGAATGGTTAGAAAATGGAATTAAAGAGAAAGATATATATATACGACAGTGCAGTGGTGCAGCGGTAGCATTGTCGCCTCACAGCAAGAGGTTTTCTCATTTTATTCTCAGCTGGGGTGCCTTCTGTGTGGAGTCTGCATGTCCTCCCTGCATTCATGTGGGTTTCCTCTGGGTACTCCGGTTTCCTCCCATGTTACAAAGACATGCATCTGGAGCGTTTCTCCCCAGGCCTCCACTGAAAATTGGCTTTGTTCCAAGTTGGATTTTCCTGGTTAACAAATATTAAATAAAAATAAATAAATGCAGAAGTTATAAAATTTATATTTAAAAGGTAAAGAGGAAATAAAAAAATTGGAGACCTATAATATTGAATCATACAGATTATAAAATTTTTATGAGAATAATAACAAAAAGGTAACAAAAAATGGATAGAATATATAACCAAAATGTATTTGGAAGAAAAGGAAAAGGAAGTCAAGAGTTATTATGGATAATAAGAGAAAGAATTGATGGTATCATAAATAAAAATGTAGAAGCAAAGGTTATGATAGGGGAAATAAGTAAAGCCTATGATAATATTCACTATAAATCATTATGTGGAAATTTGCTGACATAATGCAAACAAAAAATATTGCAAGTAATAAAATCTGTTTATGAAAGGAACTATGTGAAACTAAATGTAAATGACTGGATTGGGGAAAAATAAAAAGAGAATGTGGAATAAAGCAGGGCTGCCCAGCTAATAGTTTATTTTTCTCATTAGTTTTGAATGTAATAGTGAAGGAAATTAATAAAATATAAAGTAGCGGTGGATACAAAATGATAAAGGATGTAAAATTGCTAATAATGTATAATTAAGTGGATGATAGTGTATTAATTGTTAAAATGTATGTATGGAAGTAGTAAATGAAAAAATAAGTGTAAATTAAAAAAAATTGGTTTAAATTTAAATACAGGGAAAAGTAAAAGATTTGGTTTTGAAGGTAAGATAGGAGGTGTTGAGTTCAACAGAAAATATATAGATATATTAGGAATAATATCTGGAAGGAATGAATACAGATAATAACAATGGGATAATGTACTCAACAAAGTACAGGATATGACATTTTTTTGAAAATCATATAGATTTTCTTATATAAAAAAACACTTGTTGCTAACATCTATACAAGTCCTATTAAAGTATGAAAAGGAACTAATGACAATTATATTTTCTTTTATATGGGGCTCTAGACTGAATCCAGTCAAGAGAGGGATTCTATATATGAAAGTAGAGCAAGGAGACTTGGGTTTAATAATAGTACATGCAACATCTTTAATTTTATATAAGGTATTAAAAGGAATTATGAAACAAAATAAAAACTTGATAGAAATGATGTTATATTATAAATACAAAGAATGTGGGAAGGAATGGAAGTTGAAAAAGAAGTAAAAGCATTGTGAATGAAGAAATGAAGGCAATTATGTTACAACTGTCTCATGTACACGGACAACCCTCTCCTCCTCCAAACAGGTTTGAATATATGTGAGAGATGCAACCATATTGCCAAACTGGAGGCTGAGCTCTCTCATCTCAAAACTGGTGTAACCAGTCAGGAGGAGAAGGTAACCTCACACAACACAATTCCAGTATCACATAGTCCCACCACAACAGCGAACCAAACACATAAAAGCACAAAAACATACTTGGAGGCTCTAAATATAAATCTACCTAAGCAACAGAGACCTTCAAAGCAGACATACAAGCAAACGCTACCCCAAAACAAAACATGTACAACACATAGCACACAAAGTCAGTGTGCCAAGCAGTCACAGCCCTTAAGGCTGAATAACACACCTGATACTCTTGTAATAGGTGACTCTATTGTCAGACACACTTACGTCCCGCTCACCAGGCTGAATAACGAGAAGGTCACAGTGAGCTGCCTGTTGGGCGCTAGGATCTGCCACATAACGCAAGCACTCAGGTCACTCCAAAGCAAATACAAATATGACTCAGTCATTGTACATGCTGGCATGAATGACCTGAGACGTACCTCCCTCGACTACATGAAAAGAGACATAGAGGAGCTCTCTGATCATGTAGCCCAGGCCGGTATGACCCTGACTTTGAACAGCATCTTACCCTCACCTAGAATGATGCCACAGTATAAAGACAAAATGATTGATTTTAACAATTGGCTAAAATTTTGGTGTCATTCAAAGGGTATCCAGTATCTGTCAGCCTGGGATGACATGCTCTACAAGCCACGCTGCTTCGCTAGGGACGGCTTGCACCTGTCACCCCTGGGCTTTCTGATATTGGCAAAGGCTCTTGCCACCCCCATAGTGCCTTTTTTAGGCAAGGCTCAAAAGTCAAACCCATCTCCATAGACAGCACAAGGAACAAGAAACTAAGGGTAATGCTGCTAAACACCAGAAGTCTTAACCTCAAGATGCATGCACTCAAAGCTCTCCTCAGTATGGAGAACATCGATATCTGTACAGTGACAGAAACCTGGCTCAAGGCTCCAGAGAGCACCCCAGCACTACCAGGTTATACCTCATGTCATGCTTTTCGACCCCAAAACCCAGACCGAACCACAAAAGGAGGGGGAGTTTCCATATTTATCAAGGATATCCACACCTCCATGTTAGTGGCATTGCACGAAGTATTGGAGACCATCCATGTGCAACTGACAGTGGGCAAGACTGCTTTTTAGTTTATAGCATCCTACAGACCACCCTCTCAAAGTCAGGAATCCCACTCGGCTTTTCTGAAAACATTGGAGAACATGAAGATCTCTCCGAACACAATTATATTAGGCAACTTCAACTACCCAAACATAGACTGGGAGCATTACTCAAGCCCCAGTACCTTAGCCCAAAGGTTCCTGGAATTTATAAACTCAAATGCTATGGAACAACTAGTCACCACTCCCACAAGAGGGGAAAACATACTAGACCTGATAATTACCAACATGGGCACTCTATGCTCCATACCAGAAGTATATCCCTCGTTGGTAAGATCAGACCATAAATTAATTTCAGTGGATATCCACTTCCCGACCCCACACCCAGCCCAGAAAACCACAGTTAAAAACTTCTCAAAAGCGAACTTCACACTTCTCAAAACTGAAGTGGAATCCTTCAAGGCCCCAGAGCCAGTGGAAACTACGGCCCAAACTGCAGAATCCTATATAAACGCATTCTACGGACATCTCCAGGAATGCATGGATCATGCTATCCCAAACAAAATCAAGATCCAATCATCCAAAGGCAGGCGTCCAGTCTGGTGGACCCCAGCCATAAATAAACTGTACAACAGAAGGAGGAAGCTACTACATGATAGAGCAAAATCCCTAAAAGGGAAGGCATCTCTGATCAGTACTAGCAAAAAATTACGATCCCTCATAAAATCCTTCAAGGCCAGCTTCGAGAGAAAAATTGCACAGGACACTAAAGACAATCAAAAGGCTTTTTTCAGTTATGTTAGGAACCTGGGATGCAACTCCCAGACTTGTTCTGAGTTGATTCTAAATGACAAAAAATACACTGATCCCACAGACATCGCCAATATCCTGGCAGACAGGTTCAGTGCAAACTTCTCCACCCCCTCCCCCCCAAAAGAGCAAGTATCTATCCCGGCAGAGTGCAGCCTCCCAAACATCTCTGATGCTCAGGTGAAAGCCGCCCTCTCCAAAGCAAAAAACACTGCTTCCATGGGACCAGATGGCGTCCCGGGTTGTGTCCTACATGAACTCCAAGAAGAACTAATCCTACAAGTAAAACTGCTGTACAATCTCAGCCTCACTACAGGATATGTGCCCAAAGAATGGCATACAGCAACAGTGGTCCCACTCCACAAAGGTGGCGCCTCTGCGGACCCTGGAAACTATCGCCCCATAAGCCTGACTAGCCTAGTCTGCAAGGCTATGGAGAGGATCATCATAGAACAAATAAACAAAGACATTGGGGACCTACAGATACTAGATCCTACCCAATTTGGCTTCGTCAAGGGCAGATCCTGCCTTTTGAACCTGGTCAACTTCTTCAAAACAGTCACCAAGGCCATAGATGAAGGGAAGGTAGTCCACACAGCCTATCTCGACCTTGCAAAGGCATTTGACACAATACCCCACTCAGGCATCATAGATAAGCTATCCAGCCTAAATATAAACCCCTATGTCACAAGATGGCTCAAAGACAGAACCCACAGAGTCAGAGTTGCTGGGGCCATGTCAGACTCAAAACCGGTCACAAGTGGCATCCCACAAGGTTCTGTCCTGGGACTGCTCTTGTTTGGTATTTACTTTTCTGAGGTACAGGCCATCGTGGGAGGACTATGGCTTACCAAGTTCACAGATGACTGCAAACTGGGCGCCATAATTGACTCTCCAGCTGACACAAGCATCCTTCAAAAAGGTCTCGCAGAGACGGATAACTGGTGCCAGAGCCATGGTCTAAAGCTAAATGCCAAAAAGTGTATAGTCATACCCTTTGGCAAAAACAATGTGCCCACAAATTACCACATAGGTGGTAACCCATTAAGTACAGAGAAAGTAATTAAGGATCTGGGGACCCAAGTTGATAGCAATCTCTCCTTTGACAACCACATTGCCAAAGTGGTTAGAAAGACCTTCTACATAGCCCATCTCATCATGAAAGGATTCACATCTAGATCAAGAGAGGTAATCGTGCCTCTTTATTCATTCCTCATCAGGCCCATCATAGAATACAATGCCCCCTTTGGGATGTACCTTACCCGACACCTGCAGCAATTAGAAAGACCCCAAAAGTACTTCACCAGGAGGATCAAGGGACTCAAGCAGATGCCATATGCTGCTAGGTTAAAAAAACTCCAGCTCTACTCAGTTGCATACCGCCTACTTCGAGGCGATCTATGCCTGACATATAAAGCTATGTCCAACCCAGAATTAATGGACATGCTCCACCTCAGTAAATCTAAATCCCTTAGAGCCACGCGCTCGAGGGACTTGGACCTTAGCACAGAAATAAATAGAACATGGTGGAGGGACAGATTCATAACCCAGAGGCTCCCTTCGCTCTGGAATAGAATTCCAATTCATGTTAGGCAGAGCACCTCACTGACTCTCTTCAAGAAGAATCTTGATGAGTGGATGGGGGATTGTAGGTTTGTCCCGGGGATTACTTCCGTGTCACTATTAGACAGAGGCACAGTAAACTAAACTTTAAAAAGGGCACAGTATACTCAAATCAAGGGGTGGCATAAGCCAAACACAATCAGGCTAGGCTTATAAATGCCCCAGGGCAGATAGCCTAGTATGAATCTATGAACCTAGGAACCAAAAGAAAATTGTGTCATGGAAAATAAAAAAGAATATATGTAAGAAAAATAGAAAGGAATGGTAGTTAAATGTTAGAAAAACATTTTATTGCATTGATCCATAGAAAGATTTAGAAGTTGATAAGAAAAAAAGCCATAATTATGAGACATACAGATCACCCACCATGTTCCAGGACCCTCATTTCACATTTCTGGAAACACTGGGAAACATAAAGGTCCTACCAAACACTGTGATATTGGGTGATTTCAATTACCCAAACATTAACTGGGAGAACTACTCAAGTACTAACTCCCTTGCCCAACATTTCCTAGAATTTAGAAACTCAAACGCCCTGGATCAATTGGTCAACACCCCCAGCAGAGGTGACAACATATTGGACCTGGTCATCACCAACTTGGGCGACTGGTGTTCCAAATTAGAGGTCAACCTCTTGCTGGTTAGATCTGACCATAAACTAATCACTCTAAATATCCACATTCTGCCCGTCCCCACCCCTGGTCAAAGAAACCACCATGAAAAGCTTTTCAAAAGCAAACTTCACATTACTTAAGATCAAGGTGGAAAGTTTCAAAGTCCCCATGCTAAAGGATAATGCTGCCCAAGCTGCAAAATCCTTTACTAATGCACTTTACCATCACCTACAAGAATGCATGTATCGTGCTATCCCAAGCAAAACCAAGACTCACTCCTCCATGAAAAGGAAACCAGTCTGGTGGATCCCTGCCATAAACAAGCTATACATTAGAAGGAGGAAACTAGTACAGAAAAGAGTAAAATCCCAAGAAGGTAAGACATCCCTGATCAGTATCAACAAGAAACTATGATCCCTCATAAAATCATCCAAGGCTAGCTTCGAAAGAAAAATTGCCAAGGACTCCAAAGATAACCACAAGGCATTCTTTAGCTATGTCAAGAATCTAAGTAGCAATTCATAGATCTGCTCGAAGTTAGTGCAGAATGGCACAAAATACACTGAACCGACTGATATTGCCAGCATCCTGGCAGACTGGTTCAGTGCAAACTTCACCCCCTTCTCATCCCTAAAAGGGCCCATAACCATACCAGAAGAATGTAGTGCTAATGAAATCACAGACACTCAGGTTAAAATAGCCTCCTCCAAAGCCAAAAACACAGCATCAATGGGACTGGATGGTGTCCCAGGCTGTGTCCTACATGAGCTCAAAGATGGACTAACCCCTCACTTAAACACACTGTTCAAACTCAGCCTCTCCACAGGCTACATGCCCATAGAGTGGAGCACAGCAATGGTTATTCTTCTCCACAAAGGTGGAGCCACAACAAACCCTGGGAACTATCACCCTATAAGCCTGACTAGCTTGGTCTGCAAGGCTATGGAGTGCATCATCATGGATCTCATTAACAGAGACATTGGGAACCTCTAAACACTGGATCCTACCCAGTTTGGCTTTGTTAAGGGCAGATCATGCCACCTAAATCTGGTGGACTTCTTTGAGACAGTTACCAAGGCTATAGATGAGGGAAAGGTGGTCCACACAGCCTACCTAGACCTCGCAAAGGCCTTCAACACAATTCCCCATTCTGGTATTATAGACAAGCTTACCAGCCTGAACATAAACCCCTACATCATGAGATGGGTTGCCAACTGGCTCATGGACAGAACCCACATGGTAAGAGTTGCAGGAGCTAGGTCTGACGCCAAACTAGTTAAAGTAGCATTCCCCAGGGCTCAGTCCTAGGACCCCTCCTGTTCAGCATATACTTCTCAGAGGAACAGGAAAGCACCGGAGGTCTATGGCTGATCAAGTTCGCAGATGACTGTAAACTAGGGGTTATAATTGACTCTTCAGCTGACACAGACATCCTTCAAAAGGGTCTCACTGAGACAGATACCTTATGTAAAAACCATGGCCTCAAGCTAAATGCCAAAATGTGCATAGTCATCCCCTTTGGAAAAAACAAAGTGCCCACAAACTACCACATAGGTGGTAGCCCCCTAAATATGAAAGACGTAATAAGGGATCCGGGGACCCAAGTAGATAGTAATCTCTTCTTTGATAATCTCATTGCCAAAATGGTTAGAAAATCCTTCTATGTGGCCCACCTAATCACAAAAGGGTTTGCATCCAGATCAAAAGAGGTCATTGTGCCCCTCTACACATCACTCATCAGACCCATCATAGAGTACAATGAGCAATTTGGGATGTAACTTACAATACACCTGCAAAAGCTAGAAAGACCACAGAAATACCTCACCAAGAGGATCACTAGCCTCAAACAGATGCCCTATGCAGCTCGACTGAAGAAACTCCAGCTGTACTTGACTGCATACCGCCTACTCAGAGGTGATCTATGCATGACATACAAGGCCATGTCCAACCCAGAATTGATGGACATGCTCCACCTAAAGAAAACCATATCCCCTTGAGCCACATGCTCTAGGGATCTAAACCTCACCACAACAATAAATAGGATGTGCTGGAGGGATAGATTCCTGTCCCAGAGACTTCCCATGCTCTGGAACAAGATTCCAATCTACATTAGGCAGAGCTCCTCACTAACACTCCTCAAGAGAAACCTTGACGAGTGGATGGGAAATAGAAAGTTTACCCCAGGGATCACTTCAATGGCTCTGCTGGACAGAGGCACAGGAAACTAATCTAAGGGGGCAGTGAAAGCCAACACAATTCCGGCTAGGCTTATAAATGCCTTCAGGCAGATAGCCTAGTACCTACCTATGAAAATATAAAAAGTTTAAAGAATGTAATGATTTTTATGGAGATTGTCTACTAGAAAATTGCTGGTTAAGGCAAATATACTATACAACAAAAGCAAGATAGAATATGTAATAAATGTGGAGAGTTTGAGACTAGTGAGCATGCGTTTCTGAAATGTGAAAGAGGTAATAATTTGTGGAAAAAATATGTAAACATAATAGGGTGAAAATGTTTGTTAAAATTTAAACAAATAAATATGGACATAGAATTTGGTTATTATGGTGCATGAAAACAGGTAGAAATGAAGAAAATGGGCAAAGTAATATTTTATGTTTCATGGACTATATGGAACGAGAGACTAAATTAAATTAAATACAGTGTAGAATGGACTTTGACAAAGATTCTGGAGAAAATAATATTTTGGCTGTAGATAAAAAGTTGTAGGAATACTTAAATTGAAGTTTATAATGTATGAAGATTTGTAAATAGATTTAACTAATGTAAATATGGAAATAATATGTAATGTATATATCAATAAAAAACCCTACTTATCATTGTTGAGAGTGGTATTCATTTTGGAAGAGCACCTCTGGTTTCCTTTACAGGCATAGTCATACAATCATAGTCCATGATGCAGAGGTGAAAAAAAAATGCAGGGGAAAGCAAATATAGTGTTCAGAGAATGTGTGTAGGATTCTGAGGAAATGTTTCAAAGAAATCTTTTTGATACAGATGAGTCAGCAAATCATGGATATATATATATATAATAACAACCTTCCATTTTGGAGAGTTGTAGGATGACTTTCTTAAAGAAATGGTGGTGCAGAGTGAGACATAAAATGAATGAGATGTTTCCTGAATGGACATTATGGAGAAAATACAAAAGGAGGATGCAGAGACCATCCTGAAGAATAATGGTGAGACTGAAAAGAAGACATATTCAGAGAAAGAAAATAAGGCAATAATCCAATCTCAAAAAGAAGGCAGAAGAAAATAAAAAACAGAAGCATGTGGTAAAAATTCAAAGGATTCAAAGTAAAAAAGACAAACAAATGGACAGGTGTGAAGTGTAGGACAATTTAATAGCTCATTTATGTGTAAAAGCACATAAGGTGAAAGCATTTATTCTTATTTATAAAGAGACAGTTTGTGACATTATATTTGAGATTATTATTTCAATGGAAATTTTTCTTGGAGAATATGAAAAACCCATGGAATCTTTGTGTGATAAAAGTATTTAACAGGGAAACAAAAAAGAAAATGCATGTACTATTTCAGAGGTAGAAAGATTGACTTTGAAAGGACATCTGAAAACTTTATGGAAAGAAGTACAGGACATAGCAAAATTTATGGCAAATGGGGTTTATGGTTGCTGTGATTTTAATATTGTGTTAAGAATAGAAAGATAACAAATATACATATACCAAGCATGATAAATATGCAGAGGCATAGAAGTGTTGTAAAATACTGGGACCAATTCAAAACATGTTTTTATGTGGAAAATAAGGACATTGGAGAAGTAACTGTGACAAAAGAAAATGTTATATGTGTGTGGAAATGGGACATGATGCAAAAATGTGAATTGAAATGTTATAAATGTAATAAAATTGGACATTTGTGAATAGATTGCAAAATGAAAATGAGTAAGGAAAAAGAAAATTGAAAGAGAAGAAAATGAACAAAGAGAAGACATTTTAGAAACAGTAGAAACAGAAAAAAATTGATGTGAAAACATAATAAAGAAGAACATTCTGAAATAAGTGATGAAGAAATAAACTGGGAGGTAATAAAAGAAAAATTATATTTGTAAAAGGGTAAAAGAAAAGAAAATTTAAAGAGATTAGTACAAAAGAAAAAAAATAAAAGAAATGGATGAAAAATAATATATACAGCTAATGACTGGGGTTGGCATAATGGTTAATGTGTTTGACTGACAGACACTAGGTACAGTGTTTGATCTTCACTTTTGGGAAGAAATTTGGCTAGGCTTAAAATTGCCTGTTAAGAAAGCCAGCCCAGTAATTAGCTATGCACTTACAAAATCATGACTCAAAGGGAAAATGAAAATTTTAGAGTGCTTTCTGTAAATGTGAATAGTATTGACAATATAGTAAGAGAAATAGGAAATTTGGAGGGCTGTTATGCATGTGATGTAGATATAATTATATTACAAGACAGAAGATTTTTAACAAATGAAGAAATATTACAAACAGAGAAACTTTGGGAGGAAAGATAATTTGGAATTTGGGAAATGAGAGATGCTCTGGAATAGCTGTATTCTATAGAAATATAGTAAAGAAATTAGATATAAATTTAGCAAAAATGAGAAGATTAACCATTGTAGATTTAAAATGGAAAGAGCAAGTATATAGAATTATAACATTATAGGCTTATACTAGTTGTAAAGAAGGGGGAGTGTATTTCATCAGATTGTAGACTATGTAGTAATAAATATAAATATTATATTAACAGGAGACTTTAATTGTGATTTAAGAAGCAAGTGTAAAAAGAAAGAAAATTATATAAGAAAAATGTTAGAACTTACAAGATGTGGTAAGTTAAAATTCAGGGACAAAAATTCATGGACTTACAAAAGGGGTATGTGTAGGAGGTAGTTGAAACAGGATTTTTTTGATCATCTTACAATATGTCTAGAGATAAAGGAAAACAGGAATATATAACAATAGGCAAAGGAATAGAAATGATAAATAAGAAAGCATGGAATGAAGAAGGAAATAGATTAGTAATAGTTATCGAAACATCATATTACTATGAGAACATTTTATTTAAAAAAATATGTGAATGGTGGATGATATTTAAGGAAAAATATAAAAATATATTTTTATAGCAGCAATGTGATGGAAGAAAAGTAGAAAAAGAAAAATATAACAAAATATTTAATGACGCATTGGAAGATTTAGAACACAATGATAGAAATTACTTTGACAAAGAAAAAGAATGATATGAACGAAATCAAGTAAAATACAATAATTGTTATATAAGCAAAGATATTTTTACAAGGAAAAGAGAAGAAGTATTGAGTTGCTTAAGCAGATTAGTAAAGGAAGGTGGTAGTGAAATGAGAGAAATAAAAAAATATAAACTGAGAAATAGAAGGAACTCAGGAAGATATTATGAATAATATACAATATATACAAGAAATGTTTAAAGAAAAAAACATGCAGTGAAAAAATATGGAAAGTAAAAAGTTAACAGAAAAAGAATAAAGAGTTGGATAAGTAGATTTCTTTAAATGAACTAGATAAAGTATTAGGACAAGTACATATAGATTTAGCTGCAGGACCAGATTTTGAATGAATGGTTAAATGAAGGTTTTATGTATAAAAAATATGTAGTGAAATACTTTAAATTCATATGAAGAAAGGAAGATAGAAGACAATTAAAAAACTGGAGAACAATAGTACTGAATAATAATAAGATCTTTATGAAAATAATACAAAAGAGATTTCAAACTAAAATGGAAAATAGTATGGAAAATAGTTTATATAGTATAAAGTGGAGGGCTGTTAATAATTAGTAATGATAGACAAATCGTGGATAATATTATGAACAGAAAAGAAGGAAAGAAAATCATGATAGGAGACCTTAATAATGCATTTGATACAATTGGACATGAAATCTTATGGTAATAATGAAAGAACATAATATGTGAGAAAGTTAGGGAATTATATATGTCAGCGTATAGTAATAATAAAGTAAGAAGCATCTTCTATATCACTTAATCAAATCTCACATCATCAAACCCGTCTTCATCAAACACATTTTAATCAAATTCCCAAATAATTGAAAGGACTTTTAATTGAAAATTTTCCTATAGCAAGCTAATGGTAGGTCACCCTAGCAACCACAGAAAAGATCAGAAAACTTAAAACCTACCCAGGTTGGGGGCTTCACCCCCCACTCCCCGCAGTGGGGGGCTGCACCCCCACACCACCCAACTTAATATACCAACTCTGAGATTGCACTACAGTGGGGAAAAGGACAAATTCTATATGGTGGCCAACTATTGGTTTGCCCTGGGAAAAACTTTGATTAAAAGTCTGTTCACTTATTTGAGAGTTTGATTAAACAGTGTTTGATGAAAAGGGGTTCAACAATGTAAGATTCGATTAAGTGATATAGCCCCAAGTAAAAATACTTGTAAATGGCTGGTTAAGCCAAGAGATAAATATGAAGAGTAATGTAAGAAAAGGATGTCCATTGAGTTGTATATGATATATTCATGTTATGAATGTGATAGTATGTAAAATAAATTGCAAAATGAAGGAAATGGGGTATATAACACCTGAAGGGTTAAGATTTCTAATTCTGTTAACATATACAGATGACATTATAATAATTGCAAAAAAAAAAACAAAGTTTGGATAAAATACGCAATAATTTGCACAAATGAGTGTCTGGAGGGGATAGGGATGGCTTTAAATGGAAAAGTAAATGTTTAGGTGATTTAGTAAAGATAGAAGTATATATAGTTTACAATTAATCAAATTTGTGTATTAGGTATAAAATATGGGAATAAAGTTGTAAGTAGATTTCAATGGGAAAAACAATAAAAGAAATAAAACAAATGTGTCTTTTCTGGAGAACATAAACATTATCATTCAGAAAAAAAGGCTTATTTGATAAATTCAGTACTGATAGGAAAATAGCATACTTAGCAACTATATTTATGTTGCTAACAGTATTTGAAAATAAATTATTGTAGAGATTTTTTTTCATTTATATGGGGTTTTAGGTTAATCCCAGTAAAAAGAGGAATTGTGTATGTAAATAAAGAAGAATGAGGTTTAGGGTTAATTAACCCAGTGGTATAGGCTTCTTTATTAAACATATACAAAGTGTCAAAGTGGATAAATGACAAATATGAGAGATTAGTAGTAAAACTGTATAAATATTGGTATGATAAATTTTGGGGCTTGGTAAAAAAAAAGAGTGTAAAAGTGAAGAAATACAATGTTACCAAGAACAAATATTGTTGTGGAAAATAGAAACTGATATAAAAAAATAATGGAAAAGCATGGCATATAAATGTAATGATAAAACATTACTATGTAAAGCCATGGGAAAATCTAGCAGATGAAAAAATTAAAGCTATAAAAATAAGA
The DNA here is from genome assembly GCF_019279795.1 of Protopterus annectens. NCBI lineage: Eukaryota > Metazoa > Chordata > Ceratodontiformes > Protopteridae > Protopterus > Protopterus annectens. The sequence goes on along the minus strand of NC_056735.1, from coordinate 1,662,577,160 downwards.
AGCAAATGGTGTAATCAGAATGCAGAAAGTCAAGATTTTTGTGGTGACTGGTAATAGATAAATTGCCAGTAAAAAGAAATATGCCATATAAGAAGAAAAGTGATAACATGTTCACAACAAGAACAATAAACTATGGAACATGTGTTTGTGAAATTCAAAAGAATAAAAAAGTTATGGGGAAGTATGTAAAGATTTTTTTTCTGAATATATAAAAGAACTGGATAAAATAAACAACATGGATATGATTAAATATGGATAGTATAAGAACAGAAGTAAAGAATATGTTAAAAGAATAGATAAAAAGTATTTTTTTGTTATATGGGTTATATGGAATGAAAAAATGAAATTATGTTTAATTGTAAATGGATATTATCAACAATATTTACTAAAATCAGAAATGGTTATGTAAAAAGGAGTGAGAGTCTAATAGGGATGAAAATTTAGTATGGTTATGTAAATAGATTTGTATATGAGTGGATGGGAAGCCACAAATTTGTTCCAGGGGATCCACCTGTGTCCCTCATTGATAGGGGCGACAGGTGCTAACTGAGGTATCTTTTGGGGATAAACTCTTGGCTAGGCTTGTAGGGGCCCCTGGGCCATTAGCTGAGTAACCTCCTATGATCCTATGATCCTATAACATGTACAAAATATAAAACCCTTGGATAAAGAGCCACTACATTATCACAGAAACTAAACAGAGCCACAACATAATGGAAACAGTGTAAAAACCAAGACTTTAATTAGCACTGTTGTCCCACCAATTTATTGACTTGGAATTCCATGAGAATAACTCCATAATAGTAGAACCAACTTTTAAATACCAGTATCCCACCAAAAAATTTGAATCAAGCAATGAAATGCAAAACCAATAATGCAATGTATTGCATAATTAAAACTTTTATGAAACTAAGTCACCTGATTAAAAACACCAAAAAAATCTTGTGACTGGAATTTATCCATATCCAGGAAACCCTGAAAATGTTTAGAATATTTAAAATATCCTGCCTGAAAATACATATTGAACAATTAAATAATAAATTAATAACAGCAATTTGTTGCAAAAATTTAAGAAATACAAAAAATTACTACACTAATCTGAGTTTTAGTAAACACTTGATGTTATGACTTTCATTGAGGCTTTAGAATTTATCAGCATGTAACCTAATTTGCCATTTTAGTTCCCCTGACCTCTAAAAATGGCTGCATCCATTGGTATATTTGTCTAAACTGATTTCTTCAAGGAGAAAAAAGTTTAAATTTCCTGAAATGATACATGAACTATGCCTGGCTAAAGCATTCAAAATGTCTTTTTGTTTGATGGCCTTAAGATGTTCTCTCACTCTGAAACTTAATTCTCTAGTGCCTTTACTAACATAGAACTGAGAGCAAGTACAACGCAGAGCTAAATGTACTATATTAGAACTGCAACAAGTATACCTACATCTTGAAATGATGGTGAAATCTAAGTTTTCAAAGTGAACTAAATTTAAATTACTCATAAATCTACATGTTTTACAGTTGGCACAACTGAATGTGCCAAGTAAGTTGCCAGAATATTTACTGGCCCTATTGGGATCATTTTCTAACAATGTTTTAAGATTACATGATTTTTTTATACATAAATCTTGTTGAAGAGCTCAAAATTTCCCAGTATAATTTCCCTGTTAGGGTTAATAACATTTTAACTGCATAACTGCCAGTAGTCATGGCCAACAGAAAGGCTAAACTCTTATATGTAAACTTTTTGTTCTTTTACTTTGATTTTAACAATTTGATGAGTTAATATGAGGGGTAACTTGTGTTGTCAATCTTTTAAAATTTGTATATCTCTATATTTGTACATTTGTAAATATGTAAATATTTTGTAAATAAGTATTATTTTTTTTTGTATAAAAATAAAGGACCACTACTGTTTTTGATCATGTTGCTGGAAAGTCAGAGACTGCAAGGAAGTACTATGGATGAGAAGGAGGAGGCATCCTTTGTCTGTGGTGTTAAATCAAGTGGAAATAGTAATGTTCTTTTGAAAAATGAAAGTGAAATTTTTGTCTGAGAAGGAGGCTAAAATGGATAAAGTTGTGCAGGTAGTGGAATGCCACACATCTGAGTTATAGAACTGCAACTAGGTGGCTTGGAAAATGATGTTTTAAAAGACATGATGGAAGAGATAGAACCTGATGATGACAATGCGGTTGCCTGATCAGATATAGCATTTGGGGGACTGCTGGATTGACAATGTCCAATGTGAGCAGATTATAGAAGGACAGAGTTGTGTGGAGAGTGAAGCTGTTATTTTAAGACATGGTTTAAATAAAGAAATGGAACAGAAGAGATACAAAGTACAACTATGAATAGTTATGCTGTGATTATGTCAAAGGGGTGGAAAAAATGAAAAAGTTTTTCAAAGGCAGAGAATAAGTATAAGAATTGGTACAAGAAATGGGAATTGTCTGGAGAGATATTTTGTATGGAACAATATTATTAGTGTTCAGAGGTTTACCCCTGAGAACATTAGAGCTTTCATACACATCAGTAATAAGTCCTTCAGTGAAGTGACTTGATATGATGCCTAATTTGGATATTGTTATTGTAGGTGATTTTAATTGTAATTTAAGGAAAAAGGTGGATAAAATAAATTCAGATATTCAGGAATGTTAATGAATTATGAAATAGAGTTTATTAAGTTTGGGGAAAGAAAGGAACTATACATATAAGAGAGGTAGTATTAAAACAGAAGCAGACTATTTTTTCTGAAAGTTTGTATGAAGTAAGACGGGATAATTTTCAGTTGCCATTCACTGATAATTGTGTGAGTTTATCTGAATTTTCCAGTTTAGAAAGTTATAAAAAAGAGAAAGGTAATAAAAGGCTATTTGGTGAAATAAATAAGGAAATTTGTTTTAAGAAAGAAATGAAGAAATTGTGGGGAAATCATTTGACAATGTTTACATTTTATGACATTACAAAGGGGATGATGGGTCATATATAAGAAGTATAAGAAAGCATATATAAAATTAGAGAACATGTTGGAAAGAAAAAAGAATGAATATAGATGTTTTTAATGTGTTTAATAACTGTTTATTAAAATATAACGATGAGAAGAGAGGTGAGATTTATCAGGAGAATTTTAAAACATTAATGCTATGATTTAGAAACAAAAAACATATTTTGCAAGGAAAAAGAGATGAGAGTTTGCCTTTTTAAGGAAAAAAGTTAATCATAATGAAGATAAAATTGATTCAGTCAAAAATGAAGATGGGAAAGTGGTTTATAGTATAGAAGAAATTATAAGTATTGTAGGGAAAATATGTAAGTAATTTATATTATAAAATAAGATAAAAGAAAAGATTTTTTGGAAAGCTAAGAAACTGGAAGAATGTGGCAACAAAGAGTTGCATTAAAATGTTACCTTATTGGAGTATAATAAGACTTTAAAAAGTATTATAAAAATGAGTGCACCTTGACCAGATAGTATAGGATATAAATAGAATGATGAACAAAAAAGGTATATATTGTTAGGGTCATGAATGATTGGTTGGAGAATGGAATGCAAGACAAAAGAATTTGTGAGGGAATAATAAAGTTTACTTATAAGAAGGGAACAGGGGAAGATTAAAAATTGGAGACCATTAATTTTGAATAATATGAATTATAAACATTTATTCACTTGAATATTTTATAACATAGATTATAAATGTTTATGAGAATAATTCAAAGGAGGTTGGAAAAATTAGTAAATAATATTATTGAACAGGGAATTTCTGAAGCAGAGGTAGAAGAGTTAATGACTTATTGATTGTGAATGAGGTGGTTGATATTAATGAAGGGGAAGAGTGGAGAACTGCTATATGTGATATAGAGAAAGCTTATGATACTATAGATCATGACAACATGTTTGCGATATTAGAGGGTAATGAGATATGGAAACAGTTATTAATGTGATTAGGTCTGTGTATAATTATTCTTTTGTGAAAGTAGATATACATTGATTTTTAGCAGGGAAATAAAAATAAAGAGAGGACTTAAACATGGATGTCCTCTGAGTAACATTTTTATGTGCTTGTGATAAATGGCATTTTGGTAAATGCTTCAGTAAAAATTAAGGGAGGTGTTTTGAAGATGTATAAAGAAATAGAAATCCATAATAATAATAATAATAATAGCAAAAGGAAAACAATGGATAAAGGAATGTTATTCAAACTGGTTATTTATTTTTTTATTTTTTAATTTTATTTATTTCTTTATTTTTGAGAAAAGTTGGATTAAATATGAATAAGAAGTGTGAAGGTTTTGCTGAAATTGTTATGGTAGCTGGAATATATTTGTCTAGAATAGGATTTAAGTTGTTAGATATAGAATTTGGAAGCTATGATAAAATATGGAAATTTGTTTTTAGAAAAGGGGAATGTTATAAACATGTGGAAACCTATTTCTTCATCATGTAATAAAAAGGTTTATCTAATGTATTTTTATTGTTTAAGAAAAATAGGTTATTTGGGAGTTATTTTTGTTCCCAAAGGGCTTAAAAAACAGATTTGGAATTATTCATTACACCTATTTGGGGTTTTAGACTTAATTCAGTTATGAGGGGGTACTATATTATGACTATAGACTATAAGGATGGTTGACTAGGGCTACAAAATCCTGTTTTTTAGCTTCATTGCATGCATGTTTGAATTTTAATAAGCTCAATGGTGAAGGGAAAGATTGTATAGGTAAAGTAATATTAGTAAAGTATAAAGAAATATGGGAGTTGAATAGGGAAAGAAAAAGTTGAAGCAAGTGATTGAAAGTGAATATTATGAAGTTGCTTAAAGATGGGAGCTGAAATAGAAAGAATAGATTGGAAATAATGGTATGAGAACATAATGGAAACATTTTATTATGTTATAAGAAATCTTAAGATTAAAAGGCTGTTATAAGGAGGCAGAAAAGATTTAAAGATGTTTTGGAAGTGAAAGATTTTCTGTGGAGATTAATATTAAGAAAACTGCCTATTAAGGGTGACACTAAATACAAATAAAAGATAGATTGTGTAGGGCATGTGATGCAGAAGAATCAATGGAACATTAGTTTATTGAAGGTATGAGAATTATGCAGGTTTGGGATTTATATTATAAGGAATTTTAGAAAAAAGGTATTTAATGAACTTGTCATGGGCGTATTAGTACATGACTATCATAAAACATTTAAGCTGAGAAAATGATGATGTTTTAGATAAAATATTAATTAGTATAATTTGTAATATATGGAACATTTGATTTAAGGAGCTATTGAATAATCAGATACAGGATCCCAGGATTCTTATAAATACAATTAAAATGGATGTGGAATAAGGGATGGGGAGGATAAGGTGATAAAAACATTTATTTATGAAGTGTTTTGTTAATTTTAATTAATGTTGTGTGTTTGTTTTTTTCTCATTTTATAATTATGAAGTATAGATTAAAGATGTGTTAAATAAAACCTCTAGTCTTTCTGATTTGTGCCATACTATCTTTTACCTCCAATTGAGCTACCACCAGCTCAAGCAGATGGGACCTTGGTTTAGCATCTCAACCGAAGGATGACACACTCCAGAGTGCAGCACCCCCTCTTATGCTGTACTGTAGTGTCAGCAGTCCATCTACTTGCAGTGGGAATAGACCCCACAGCTTTTGCACCAAAGGTAAGTGTGCTACCTGCTGTACCAATGACCCTGACTGAACAAAATGAGATTATGCCTTCCTAGGACTAGGCAGATATTCCTTTGGCAATTAACTGTAAAAGGACAGAAGATTTCCTACCTATAGCTGTTATATGATGATTGAAGGATAGTTCATTGTTGTTGAAGGAACTTAGATTTCTAATGAATGTATTGATCTTAAGTATGGTCCCATTGATGTGATAATCACCAAGATACACTTGCTTTACAAAGACATTTACAGTATATTTTTTGTGTTAAAATTAAGTTCATGCTCAGTCCACCAAGCTTGGTTCTTGCAACTCCCTAGGAGGATCTAAGTGTCAATGGTAGAGTCTAAAATAACACCCAGTTTACAATCTTTGGCAAACTTGGTTAGCCAGAGATTTCTGATACCAGCGTTTATACTGGAGAAGTAGATGCTGAAGAGCAGGGAACATAGGATATACCACAGCAGGACACTACTCCTGTCATACCTTTTAGATGAGAAGGTACTACCAATTATTACTGTACATTCCATCAGAGACCCAGTTTGAAAGCCAACAGTTGTTATATTGTTTATGTTTACATCACTGAGTTGGTCAATATTGCCATCATGGTGAATCACATTGAAGCCCTTATCAACGTCCAGATAGGAAGTATGGGAAGAATGGATTTTTGTCAATGGCATCTGTTATTCTTTGAAAAATATCAGCCACATTAAACAGGCAAGATGTACCTTTCATGAAGCTAAATTGATTAGGGTTGAATATTTGTAGGCCACCAAATGAGGCTAACCAAGATGCATACTGTGATTTTAAAGATGATGCTGGTGATATTAGCAGGATGATAATTGTTAGGTTCAGTGGTACAGCCAATCTTGTGGAGTATTCAGTTTATTGGATAATATTTATTTATTTATCTGTTGAGGTTTTCTAACCAGGGTAGTGTTCTGATCCAAATGAGCCCGTTTTTGACACATCTCAAGATCAGATACAGACAGCGAAAATGAAGTGCAATGATATTCACAGAAAGGCGATAATGACACTTACAGAATGCATAATATTTTAATTTAATTTTACAAAACCTTTTATCTATTTTGATTGAACAAATTTTCTGCATGTGTTGTGCATTATTTTTGGTCTAGAATAGTATTTTTTTATTAAACATATTTAATATTTATTACAAAATCATGAAAATCAATTTAAATCTAACTCTTCTGTTTTTAGTGTTAATGTTATCAAAACACATTGTTCTATAGCTCACTCCCATTATGGAGTATGGTTTTCCAAAACATGTAATTTCTCTTCTTGCAGTGTATGACGGAGCAACAATAACAGATTCAGTAGATAATCACAGTGTGACCTTATAAAATTGACTATTTTGGACAGCACCGGAGAACCGTGGACACTCTTTTAGTTATTCTCATTTTATTTGATCCCCATTTAAGATCTGCCTGTTGCAACAGAGTTGTCTCTTATTAAAAAATATTGTTGCTTCAAAATTATCAGTAACAGTTTGTTGTGCAATTGGTGTCGACTGATTTTTCTAATATCTTTAAGACAGTTCTTTCGGACAACATTCTGAAATTATTGTTTCATCAAGTTTTAGAACGTCATTCTGCTAAATCCATTGGATTTGATACCCAGACATTGGCCAAACAAAAGGCACATCACTGCAAACAAAAGGATTACAAGTGAGTGTATCAGAAAAGCTTAGAGCAGGAAACAATTGTTGTATACCATAAGAAAATCAGCAAACGAGCAATGTCTTCATATAAATATACTGGCTAAAACAAAAACAATGAAACTGTCAACAGAATGCTTAGGAACAGAAAAAAAAAACACTTTAATATAGTGCATTTTTTTTCTTTTCTATCTTTTTTATCAGACAGGGCACAGTTTAATATTTTGCAATTATTAAGCACTTTTTCTATAAAAAGAACTTCACCAGAATGAAAGTTTCAAATAATAACCTCAGTTTAAAAGCAGCTAGTGCAATCACATGACACCTCCAGAACCCAGATGAAAATCATAATTTAGGTCCTGTGGTCAAATTTCTAAAATATACTTGTAATATCACATTAACATGTAATGTTAAAAGCACCAGTAACATAATATTTAGGAAATTAAAAAATATTGAAAATATCTTGTTTTAGCCTTTCAGTTTGAAACCAGACCATGAGATCACATGACAACTCCTGAACCCATAATGACATCATAGTTAAGGTCCTGCAGTCTAATATTAAAACATACTTGCAATAATACTAATATTAATATCTAACATTAAAAAATATAGAAAGCAACATGCTTTGAAAGCTAAAAAAAATTATCCTTCAAATGAAATATTAAACTAAAATCCCATCTGCTTGGGAAGGAGGTAGCTCAGGTGGATGTAAAACATCCCAGAGGACCTTTTGAAAAAAGTAGGGGAAATTCCGCTTGTCCTCACCGAATTTTCCCTAGTAGTAGAAATACACTTTAGGTTTCCCCAGAAAAGGCACCACTAGGCTATTGGGACTAACCTGGTAAATAAATGGTAAATAAATGGTAAATAAATAAATAAAAAATATTAAGAAGTTTTTTTTTGACATTTACTAAAATTAAGTTAAAGTTTTGCAGTAAACATCTTGACAACACTCCAGATGGAAATGCAATAATTTAAGCCTGGAGGACACTGGCATTCCACCATAGTTGTTGTACTAACTCCCTGTATTCAATATATGAGTCACCTCTTACATTACATGGAACAACTTCTAGTAGTGAAATGTAAACATTTTAAATTCTGCACACACCTGTGAGTGTCTATAAAAGGCATCCCTTCTCTTAATGTCATAACAGTGCTTGTACATACTTTTCTGTAGACATCTCTCAGTTTACCTATGTAAAATGCATGCAAAACACTTAGCGAAATATATCACTCTTTTGCTTTCATGAGTGAACTGATTTGTCTGTCTTAGACTTCTAAAATAATTGATTACCTGTGATTTTTCTATTTCATTAATGAAGTTACATTTACTAAATGATCACATTTACAGGTCCTTTTTTGTCCTTGAATTGCTTTACATGTGTTTGCCTCATTTTTTAGCCTTCCTTTAATACTAGAATTACGTTTAAAAACAAGAGATGTCTTATCTCCAAGTTTACTACATAAGCCTTCAAAAGAGGAAAAACATACCAATTATTTTTTGACTTCTGGTCCACATTAAAACATAAAATCATAGATTTTTCAAAAGACTTTGTGTCAACTATTGTTTTTAAAACTTAAAATATACCTAAATTTAACAGGGGTGTAAATTTTGTGTGCTTAGATTTTATGTTCTCATCCTTAATTTGTAATAATATATATAATGGATACCTCCTCTGGTAAATATTTTTACTAAAATATCCAGTGCATTCAAATATCCAGGGGCGAACCAGTGGCAAAGCAGATAGCATTGTCACCTCACATCAAGAGGATCTCTGGTTTTATTCTCAGCTAGGGCATCTTCTGTGTGGAGTCTGCATGTTCTTCCTTTACTTGGATGGGTTTCCTCTGAGTGCTTCAGTACCCCCCCCCCCCCCACACATTCCAAAGACATGCAGTAAGTGGACTAATCACTGAATTGGACTTAGATGTGAGTCTGCATGAGAATCTGTGGCACTGAAGAACAGTTGCAATGGGGCTAGCCACCTGGGAGTGTGATCCTTGATGCTTGTCAATTGTCAGTGTTGAAGTGACAACCTGACCCCATGTGTAAAAATGAGAAAAGGGGCTCTGGATAGATGGATGGATGGATGGATGGATGGATGGATGGATGGATGGATGGATGGATGGATGGATGGATCCAATTCATCTATTTTTTCTTCTGATATGACTCTATCCAACCTCAATATTTTGCAGAATATTAAATTTCTTTTTCTTTTTCTTTTTTTTTTTTGCCATGTAGGATGGCTACTAGTGTGGTACAAACATGAATTAGAAAAAGTGTCCTTTCTGTAAATATTGTAAATCATTTTCTCAGAACAAATTATTTGGTGGTCAAATCTAAATAATGTGTTTCGTTTGTTAAAGGTGAATCTTAAAAATGATTCAGTAATTTTCAAATATTTGATGAATTCAGTCAATTTTTTTGTAACTTTCCAAAGCAGACAACTGCCATAAAAAAACGATATACATTTTCCACTTATCTGTAAACCTGGAGTAAATGGCCTAGTTTTGTTCCCAGTGCAACATTATCAGATTAACATACATAGAGATATATATTATTCCGTCATGGAGCCCCAGTCTTCTGATGAAAAAAATATATAGTTTTTGGGCAACATAATTTTCATAACTTCATTTATTAATCTAATATCTACATCTGATAATCACATTCATTAAGGGTGGCCAAAGGCCATCACAGAACTGTGTGATGTGGGATCAATAGTGACCAACAGCAAGTCATCTTTGTAAAATTCCTACCTTAAACTACATAAAAATTGCCAGGAGTCTTTCAACATATAACATGTAGGAACACTTCTGATACACACACACACACACACGCACATATATATATATATATGTGTGTGTGTGTGTGTGTGTGTGTGTGTGTGTGTGTGTGTGTGTGTGTGTGTGTGTGTGTGTGTGTGTGTGTGTGTGTGTGTGTGTGTATGTATATATATATATATATATATATATATATGTACACACACACACACACACACACACACACACACACACACACGTGTGTGCATGTGTGTGTGTGTTCTTTTAACTCTGTTACAATATCCAATACCTCAAATACAGTGGATTTAGATTTTGATTTACATTTTCTACTAATTGCTCATTTTTGGCAGCCTACAGAATTAAACTTAACAAGGCCTTACTATGTCTAAGCAGTTCAGATCCTGTGTCCAAGCTCAAAACAATCAATTTCCAAGTTACACCCATTTGCTCACCTGATATTTCTGATATTCTGTAGGGAATTTTTAAAGTTTGCTGACTCATTACACTTTCAGAACATGTGTTCCCAATTGCCTCTTTCCTCCATATCACACCTCCAATATTTGCCATCAACTTGAGGAAAAATTCTTTGGATTCTGCTTAGGGGTATAAAATACCTATGTAAACACTTCCAATCAAAGATCCTAAACCTTCTAGACTTGGTAGCATAATTAGAAGCTATACGTATGTCTTCACATTGTTCTATTGTAAATTGCTTATTCAACTCTGTCTTCCCAATCTTTTCTAACCTCCACTGATTGATTGTTATAGTTATCATACAATATTTTATGTGCCCTTTTAAGAGCAGCTTCTGCTCTAGATTCAACTAAAAACTAAGTTTTTAACTTAGGATTTCTCTATCCCTTTCTTTTTGCCTATACTCTGATATTAATCCCTGATAGGGAAGGCAGTCTCTCGGCAGCAGTTCAAATGTCTTCTTGGCATCTTCCCGTTCTATTACCTTTCTCTCTTTAGTTATTTGCTCCCAATACTTTGGTTCCTTTGCCAGTTTTCTCCAGTAAATTCCACCTCCCTCTTGCCTATTGTCTGTATCCCTAATTACAGTAATCCCTATCAGCAAAATCTCCTTTCTCCATTCTCGTGTTGGCTTATTCTTAGAATACTTTTTGCTACTTTATGAATATAATGTTCTGTATAGCTGTTGTCATTCTCTTTGAGGATTTACATCCAAAATCCCACTCTCTCCTTATTTCTTGGATTCTCCCATTTCATCATCATCCTTTTCCACTTTGAATTATAGATCTTTGCTTATGTTATATATAGTTTCACACATATTTTGTACTATTTTAGAGTGTGCCATGGTTAATATAGTGGTGGTCACTTTTTTGATTCTCCAGCATTTTGTCGAGAACCAATGACTTCATGTTTGTTCTTTGTGTTTTAGTATAATATCTACATCTTTGTGTTACATTCAGATTCGTAATCATTCATTCGCTCATTTATTCATTCATTTACATATTCTCCAATAATGTACTTAATCGAAGCCATGGTTACATGGAAGCAAAGGCCTATCCAAGTACTCACCACTTTCAAGGCAATGACCAGGTTCTGAATTGGGCACCAACCTGCTGCAGGATGAACACTTACTCTCACTCAGTATATATATATATATATACACTTATGTGTACGCATACACACACATAGTCACACCTATTGGTATAGTAATGAAGTGCACCTCTTTTCTGTAAGGCAATCACAATGCTTACAGTTGTGAAAAAGCATTAAAAATGGCAAACATCCTTCATTTTTTGACAACAAATGCTTTCTTTTTTCCTGACCATTGTGGAAAACCATGCTTTGATGGGGTTAGGAGGGTGGCCTAATGGTTAAGGTGGTTGCCATACAAACACAAGGTACAGGGTTTGAATCTCACAGGGGGATAATTAGCTAGGCTTAAAATGGCTTGCAAGGGCAGTTAGCCTAATATGAACCTATAAACCTAATGATTTATATTTAATGTCAAATAAAACAATAGACTCAACTATGGCTCAGTAACACTGAGAGCTTTCAGTTTAGTGATAAATTAAAACTAAGCCCCCTTTTTGTTGTGGTTATGGTTTTACTACCAAATATCAATTTCTGTGAAAAAAATCCCATTTTGGTCATTTGGAAATGTATTAATCTTACCTAGGGGAAATTTGGAAGAATGCCTGAAGAATAGTCAGGCAATTCTTGTTTTAAAATATTTGAATATAGAGCTGATGTATGTAGAGCTTGAGCAAACCTCCTAAAAATGTGCATTAAAAGTAATAAAGCTGGATGTGAAACCTGTAGACACAGAAAGAACCACATAGTCAGGCATTTAAAAAACAGACAGCAAGTTGTACCTGTTTGTCCAGGTAAGTGGTAATACATTACATTTGGAAACTGGACTAACATTTATTATAGTGACAATCATTTGGAATTGTAATTCAGCTGTTCATGCCACTGATATTGTAAGTGATGCTTGTCATACTTATTTCTGTTCTTATGGTTTGTTATTTCAATTACATTCACTATTTGTCATAAAACAATGGCTGTCTAGATACATGACAAGTATTTAAATGCCACTAGTACAGACAAATAAGGGGCTGGTTTAACATTTTGCCTGCAGAGTGGTAATCTTGGATGGTGCTGTATATTTTTATTTCCTGGTTTTTTTTTACAAGTTGACATGTTTACCATGGCTGTGTATTTTTCTACATGAGTTTATAAGTCACAAGACTTGCTTCAGATATTGGTTTTCATGATACAGGATATGTCACAAGGTTTTGTTTTATAAAGCATTTATAGTTCATACTTCCTTTCAGTGGTTTCCACTGGTATGAAAACCAGACATTTGACACATTATTACTGTATCTGCACCCTAAGTGTCATATTTGCTGCATGTGAACATTTTTATTTCATTTAGATTTACAGTACCATTAACATTCAAAACTTTCCTTACACAGTTATAGTCAATGTCAAGTTAGGTTATAGCACTACTAAATAATGTTGTCAGTAAATTGTTTAAAAATACATCTGCATCATGTTATGCACCTGGACATTGTTTCCACAAGTATTTTGCTGTGTACGATATCTGAATGCCAGTGGACAGCTGACCCTGCATAGCATAGATTCATATCACATTTCTGTGGATTTCTTCACATAAAAGCCAGGATGTTTGTTTTGTAATACATCAAATATAGTACTTTGAGTGCCATAACAGGTTACAAGAAAGGAACTTTTGATATGCATTACTTTGACTTTTGCAAAACATTTGATGTGATTACTCATAAAAACATTTTTTGAACAAATTAGATTCAACTATGTTCCTGGAGTGGTGAGTTTATGGACAAAACATAATCTGGATAACTGGATACAGATGACAACAATAAATGACTTCCACTCAAATAAAATGATGTTTGCTAGACAGCTAATAATTATGTGAGTTTGGCAGATTCTCCCTTACTGTAAGTGACACTACTGAATGCCTGGTATGGCAAAGTATGTTCTTGGGCTGATGTCACAAAGATGTTCAAAAGGACAGACTATCAGAAGGTGCAAGAAGCATGATAACAGATTGGCAAAATTGATGACTATAGTCCATGAAAAAGAAGCATATAAAATAATATGCATTGCAAAAAAAGTTACAAAAGGGCATCATATTGTAATGCAAAACAATTACATGAAGAGGAAAAACAGCTCAGGGTAGCAATGAGATGACTTTGTGGTAAATATAAACTGTGATTTAGCAGCATTGAAGACTGCATGGGTACTGCAATGAAGTGAAAGTCTCACCACAGGTAGCTCTTTTGTCATTTAAAGTATTTGCACATTTCTGAAGACCACGTCATAGCATAGCATAACTCATCATATCAAGGGCATGAGCAAGACAGGGGGCATGACGTGTAAAGCAAGATGTAACAAGAGAGACTAGAAAGGCATAGCAGGTGTAGTTTGGAAGATTATGGATTTTGGAAGATTGTGGGTGTGACACTAAGCATTTAGCACTTCAAGTAATCCACAAGAATCTGACTGTTTAGATTTGTGATACAAAGAGAACTTACTTTAAAGTTGCAGAGGAGGTATTCTTTAATAGACAGGGTAGAAGATGATTGGTGAAATACAAACGAGAAACAAGATGTTGGGTCTAAGACAGTGGCAGAGTTCAAGAATTCAAGGACATTTGTAAAGGAAATGAAAGAAAAGTAAGTTTCACTGTATGCTAAACATGATGTGCAGCTTATCCAAACGCTAGGGATTTGGGCAAAACAGGTGTGCCAAACATTTACTATTTCCACAAGAATCCACATTTCTTTTGTAATATTTCACTTTCTAACTGAGTTATATTATACCTGAACATCTGTACATTCTGTTACTAAGCTTCCTAGAAATGAATACTCCCTTACATATAAAAGTAAGTACAAAGAGAGTTGTAATAAAGCATCCAGGGGATCATGATGCTCTCCACATAAATTACCATCGAAGCTACTGAGGTATTCCCTAATACAGCACACACACACACACACACACACACACACACACACACACACACACACACACACACACACACACACACACTCTGCAGATGATACCTTCTTAAGCTGAAAAATGTAAACACAATATACACTAGCCAATCAATACCAAATCTGAAATTAATGAGTCCCAAACCAAGCAGTTTGAGCACATTTCCTTCCCCATGACAATGGAGGGAGAAGAAGGGACATTGAACAAAATAGCTACGAAAGATCAATAAACATACATGGGTATTCACCATACAGGAAGGCCTGGCAGATAAAATGAACAGAACCAAAGCCTGTCTTTAAGGGGAGGATTTAAAATAACATAACGTACATGTAGACATGACATAGACAATGCAGGGAGGGTCACTGCAGTAAGAGGGAATGGTAAGACAACATGTACAGGGTCTGTTCCAAATGAGGGGAATAGAAAAGTTGCAGTTTATTTCTTTAGAATGGCAACAGGAAGATGCATCATTTGACGGGGATACTAACGCACCATTTGTAGAATGAAATATCTTAGATCTATCCATATCTGAGGGCAGGATTATTTCTGGCATCTACAAAGGAGTGGGAATCAGAAAAGAAGTATTGTCTTGGCCCTAGCATTCTCAGATTTCAAGAAGACGTTCAATGCAACAAGAAAACCAACGAACAAAGTCAGCAAAATCAGCAAACACCAGTTCCTTCAGTGTCTTGGGAACCCGTTATCCAACCAGCAATAGCAGAAATCCTGAATATCTAAACAAAATGCCAGGCAACCAAAAAGCGATAAAAAGCAAGAAAGTCTGTTTAATGACATCCAATGTAACATCCAAGTTAAGCGTTTTCACTTACATCACAGTAGGCTTCATCAGAACTCAGCTGATTTTGCTGACTTTGTTCATTAGATTTCAAGAAGAGGATCTCAGGCCAAGAAGTGGGAAACATTTGGAAATAACTGTGAATCGCTGTCACCTTATCTCTAGATCTGAGCTGAGTAAAGCTGATGCTTCTTGCATGTAGGTTACATTTTGACATAATCAGTGCTTCAGAGACACACCAACTAATATGCATGAAATCTGAATGGAAAGACCAATGGAGAGGTATTAAAGCTGCCATCACTAAGATGACAATATATAGCTGTTGTGTAACACAATTTCTATAACTTCATTCAATAGTCTAATATTGATATCTATTTATGTATTTATTTATTTGCAGTTTGTTAACCATGAAAGTCCATTGGGCTGAGATGAGCCCTTTTCAATGGAGGCCTGGGGAGAAAAGCTCCGTGTGCATACATTATTAACAAAAGCAGAGAAATAATACAGGATTAAAATAAAATACAATAATTACAAAACAAAATTGCCAGGAATTAAAGAATAAGATTGCACAATTTAAAAGTTAATTTAAACATTTTGATGTAGTGCTTGTAGTAGCAATGGGATGATGTATGCAATAGTAGTAGTTTAGAACAACAGGAAATGATAAGCATTTTGTTTTGTATAGAAGGCTGATGCTTACATTAGGTAATGTGAAGAGGGAGTAAGTAGTAGCATGAGTGAGATGAGGAATGAGGGAGTGTTAGTAAATAAGCAATTGTAGGGGAGAGAGAGTGAGATGATGAATGAGGGAGTGTTAGTAAGTAAGCAATTGTAGGAGAGAGAGTGAGATGAGGCATCAGGGAGTGTTAGTAAGTAACCAATTGTAGGAGAGAGAGAGTGAGATGAGGAATGAGGGAGTGTTAGTAAGTAAGCAATTGTAGGAGAGAGAGTGAGATGAGGAATGAGGGAGTGTTAGTAAGTAAACAATTGTAGGAGAGAGAGAGAGTGAGATGAGGAATGAGGGAGTGTTAGTAAGTAACCAATTGTAGGAGAGAAAGAGTGAGATGAGGAATGAGGGAGTGTTAGTAAGTAAGCAATTGTAGGAGAGAGAGTGAGATGAGGAATGAGGGAGTGTTCGTAAGTAAACAATTGTAGGAGAGAGAGAGAGAGAGTGAGATGAGGAATGAGGGAGTGTTAGTAAGTAAGCAATTGTAGGAGAGAAAGTGAAGGAGGAAAAAGCATAGCTAGTGTTAGGTAGAATGTTTGGGAGAGAAGGATTGTGTGAAGTGGGGGTAGATGGGAGGGGGTTAGGAGAGGTGAGAGCAGGAAAATTCCCAAGTAGAAGAGAGATAGGAATAGAGCAATGTCTTAAACGTGGAGAGGTTATGGGTAGTTCAGATATGGGTAGGAAGAGAGTTCCATTTTTGTGCTAGGGAAAATAACAGTAGAAATTGCCCAGAAGTATGTAAGGGTTTGTATACTTCAACAAGATTCTGATTATTGGACCTGAGATATCGACTGGGGAGATGCAGAGTAAGGATGGATGAGAGGGAGGGGCAAAGAGATGGCTTAAAATGAATTTATGAGCAATAGTCAGCTGAATGTAAGAGAGATAACTGGGGAGTTCCAGTCAGTTTACGGAGTGTAAGACATTGCAGTGATGGGATGAGGATTTGGAGTTGTAGCAAACTTGGAGATCTTATTGTAACAGGATGCCAGTTTAGCCTTAAGGGTGGCTTGTAGATTGGTAAGGAGAGGGGTTCCATACATGAGAGAGGGAAGGAGGTAGGTGGTAGAGAGGGTAAGATTAGTTGAAGAAGTAAGGTAGTGATTATGGTGGTAAAGCATTCTGAGCTTCTGGTGAGTTTTCTTGATGTTAGTTTGAAGGTGAGTGTCAAACTTTAGTTGTTCATCAACAATGACACCCAGGAGCTTAGTATGGGGGACTATTTGGATAGGAGCCATGTTTTGGCTGAATATAGAGAAGGAGTTCTTGTCTAAGTTGGTGTTTTTAGATGGGGTAAAGATCATGATTTTGGTTTTAGATGCATTTAGAGCCAGGTGATTATTTAGCATCCATGTCTCAGTACAGTTAAAGGCAAGCTGAGTTTCATACATGAGTTTGGGGAGAGATTCAGTGGAGCAGATGACAGTAGAGTTGTCTGCTTATTGAACAAGCTTAGCATTTGGGATACTATGATGAAAGTCATTAATGAAGATGTTAAATAGTAAAGGACCCAGGACAGATCACTGGGGGATGCCTGTCAGAGTGTTGAGGTAGGGAAAGGTACAGTTATTCCACTTGATGGCCTGCTGCCTATTTGAGAGGTAACTGGAAAACCAATTGATGGAAGACGAAGAAAGATTAAGCTGACAGAGCTTGGACAGAAGTAGGCTATGGGAAATGGTATTCAAGGCCTTGGATAGGTCTAGGAGAAGGGTAGATACAATATTGCCAGAATCATGTGTGCATTTAATGATATCAAGGAAGGATAGAAGGGATGTGATGGTACTGTGTCTGGGTCTGAATCTGTGTTGTGTTGGGGTCAGAAGATGGTTATCTAAAAGGTAGGGTAAAAGTTGCAGGTGAATCCATTTTTCAAGGATTTTGGAGATAGGGGAGAGAATGGCTATGGGGCAGAAATTGGAGAAGTCAGAGTTATTGTCTCTTTTATGTAAGGGAATGATAAAGGCCTTTTTCCAGAGGAGAGGTACATAGGACTCATTAATGGAATGATTAATTAGAATGCAGATAGGGAGAGCTATGCTGTCAGCAGCTAACTTGTGGAAGGTAGTTGATAAGTTGTCAGGGGCATTAGAACAGGGTTTTTAGCACTCTAGAAGTTTTTTTTATAGTGTGGACAGGAATGGGTTTAAGGGTGAAGGGAGGGGGTGGCGGCAGTGGTGGCAGAGGGAGAGGAGTTGATGGGAGATGTGGATGGAGCTGAAGTGTTGTTAGGGAAAGATGTGGTGAGTTTGACAATAGAGTCTATGAAGAAGGAGTTAAATTTAGAGGCTATAATATGATCTGGGGCATTTGGGTCAGGGCATGGGTTGTCTTTTCTGCAGGGGTTAAGGAGGGTAGATATTCCTCTCCAACATTTCTTGGAGTTGGATTGATGATTATTTTGAAGCTTAGAGTAGTAGAATTTGTGGTCAGAAGCAATTTGTTTTTTTTTACTCTATTACAAAGTTGTTTAAATTCAGTATGGAAGTAGGGAGTTTTTTAGTTTTGGTAGTTTCCATGTTTTATCACAGGTATGCAAGTTATTGTTTCTTTGGAAAGTCAGGGGACAGTTATGGATTTAACTCTTTTAGTTCTAGGAGGAGCAAAGTTGTTTAGTAGGTTGATGAATGTAGTATTAAAGAAAGTAACGGCATTGTCAAGAGGAAGAGTTTTCAAAGAGTTCCAGTTCATTTGTTTGAAGTTATGGCTGCAGCAGAAGCTGGTGAAATGGCTGGGAATGCCTTAACAATGATGTTGAGTCCAACATTTCCCAGGCAGGTAGCCCACAGCAATAATTTGCTGTGGCCCACCCATTAATGTGGCAGGAGGTGCGGACATTGTTGACACTGTAGCATTCTGCTGGGAGGCTTCTACCATGCCCAACTGGAATGCATATCAGATGTATGTGGTTGCCATCCACTGTCATCAGGCAGCCTGAGCAGAGTGTGGCCCCTGTCACTGGCCATTCTGACCTATGTGAACCATCTTCTAGTCTAATTGACATACATGTTGACCTGTTAGCAGCTAGCATGCTGCCCATAACCCATCCAATCCCCATCCAGATGTACTCATATCATATTATGGCATTGTGCTTTGCCACTCTCCTCATCACTGTTTAGCAATCGTCTATTTATCTATTTACAGCCCATGTCTATCATAATAGTGTGTAGTCAACCATCCTGTTTGTCTGCATTGTTCTGTGTTTGTTTGTGTGCCCTACTCTTTATACTTCTGCAGCTTTTCATTCTTGTTTCTTTGTAAATCCTTCATAGCATTCCTTGTCTCCACATGTTTATGAAAAAGGGGACCTATCCACCATAAAAACTGTGACTTCCTCTCCTCTGCCTTTTCTTTCTGCTTCCCTTCTATGTCTACCTCAGCCTGCAATCCTCCCAATTCCTAATTCTTTATATGCACCTTTTTCCACTTTCACAGAGCCACTACATTACCAGGTGGCTGGACACCTGACAGCAGATGTCTGCAATGTACTGCATATTACTCCTGTGTGGTGTTTTCTTTCCAACTTAACTGGTCCTGAAACACTGAAAAAAGATTGAAAATATAAGAGTGAATATTGAATATTTTTCTCTCCTTTAAGCCCCCCCTGCACCCACAATGTAGAGGGCAAGCCCCCCATCTCTCCCAAAACTTACATATAACAACTCTGAGATCACCATACCTCAAAGAAAAGGGAATATTCTGACAGAGAGAGAGAAGGTTGGCAATCTCGGATTTAGTATATACAAGTCCAAGTCTTTGGTCATTCAGTCTCCATATTTTGGGACTCAGCATATGGACTGCAAGTGTAGCATAAAATACACTTCAAGGTGCAAGCAGGAAGGGGGAAGGGGCCAATGTCTGACATGTATATCTTGCACATATGATGGGGTGCAAGGTGTCTGTGTACAATTGATACAGACAATGCAGTCATGTGCAACAGGTGAACAGCAAGTACAACAGGTACACATAAAAATATGTTGAGTATCAGATAACCATATGTATTGCAATGCAAACCTAAGACACCAGGTGGCATACCTACAAACAGGGATAGGAGTTTTACTTGTAAATGAGTATGACTGGTCAAAGGACTGAAGGGTGCGCACATCTATAGCACACTACAAGCAGGAGAAGGAATCAGTTATATGACTACTTAATATGGCTTTATTTGGTGGTGGGTGTTCTTATGGGCTTACAAATGTGCCAACATGCAAACTGATGCAGGCATATTATGCAGAATGAACACTGCTGAGGAATGTAAGCATATGTTTCTGGTTCCAAAGGTGTACACATTGCAGAAAATAAGCTGAAGACACAATATAGTAATCTCATGCCTTAAAAAGGAGGATGAGCATTACAGGGATATAGTGCAAGTGACATTAATATGAGAGGGTAGTAACATGACAAAATAATATGAGAGGGTAGTAGCATGACAAAATAAACACTTTGCCTCCAAGTTGAACCCACTAATGCCATATAGCACTGAGACAGGCTACTTACAGGTGAACACTGTAAGCATGAATGATGGAAATAAAATTCTATTGGATAATATAAGGCATACAAAGGGACAGTGAACATTACACACATGGGGCACATTGGGAGTCTCTGACACAACTGTATCACAAATGTTGCAAACTCTCTGATGTGGCAAGCATGTCAAAAATATACACAACACCAGCATGACAAGAAATACATGTGCAAAGTCGGAAAATATTTCACCCAAGTGCAGATAACATCACAGGAGAATGGCCTCATAGTACAGGACATAGGTTCAAAGGTAAGTACTAGGCTATTGGCCCTAGGGCCTATATAAGCCTAGCCAAAAAGGTACCCTGGCTTTCGCCACCCAAGAAAATTATTTTCCTGTGCCCCTGTCAAGCAGAGCCACATAAGTGATCCCCATGTAGGGAATGTCAGTAATGTTAGCAGGTGTAATGTCTCACATATGCCAGATATCATCAACTGTTAATGTAGTCATGTGGTCACTGTCAGCATTACAACTGTGTTGTCACCGGCAGCCTGCAATGTGCATTAGGCCTAGCTATGACACACAAGGTCATAAACAAGGACATCCACAATCATAAATGACAACATCATGGGCCAGTGTATGTGGATTAGGTAGGCAACAGGTAGTCTGCAGGGATAACTGACCTGCATGTCTGCAACTCTGTCAGCATAAATGGCAGCAGTGTAAGTTTGTATGACAGGAAAGTGCAAATGGCATGATACATCTGGACATGTATCATAATGCAGCTATATGAAAAGCCCCATAAGAGCTGGATTGTGAAGCATGCATCATAAAGTACAAAGTGCAAGCATAACCTCAATATAGAAAGTATGCACAATATATGCATACAAGTGACAGAAAACCTAAATGGCAATACATCATGGTAGCAGCATGACATCAGTGAAATACGTAGACAATACTCACATTCCAAAAGCCCCTCCTTCATTGGATCGAACATCAGGAATGATCTCACATGCAATCTCTCAGACATAGGTCCCAAACCAGAGATTAATTTCTTTCTCCATGGCCATGTTATGATATATGTACATAAATATTGTTGACAGCTCATATTTATAAATAATTATCATTCAACACAAGCTGGTTATACATAAGGTTCTATGTTTAATCACTGAATGACATTTGCATCGAACGACTAAACATCAAATGTTCATTCAGCGAATGTTCATTTCTTCAACAGGGAAAGTAACTAGTTAACCAGCACTTCCCCGTCTCACACACTGCAGTATTTCAAACCTACCTGGGTGGGGGGCTTTGCCCCTCCACACCACTCACACCCCCAACTATATATACACCATCTCAAGAGACTGAACTACAGTGGGGAAAAGGGCAGACAGGGAAGTGTTGGTCAACTAGTTACTTTCTTGTTTTCCTGATGAATGTTCGATGGATAGGGTTCGATGTTTAGCCATTCTATGCAAATGTCATTCGATGGTTAAACATAGACATACATACATAACTAGCTGCTGTCATGAAACAACATATGCTCATGTCAGACATCATTAAACAAGCTTCATTAACTCAACACTCATCAAAACTATATCTTGATATAGTAATGTGCAAAAACATATGGAAACTGCCCTAACATACACATACGGTGCAGCAACGTCTATGTGCAAGAAGAGCAGTACCCGACTACAGCACAGAAGTACGACTCTGCCAACAGCACTTACAAAGTGAGTTGGCAGACACTCATCAAACAGATGAACAGGCAAAACATTTACACAGTAAAGTTAACTGAGTACCACTGCCGTACACATACATTGCTCACAGTATATACTGATAAAAGAGCAGTAACACTGGAGCTATTTAATCTGACAAATGTTTCAGTGTGGAAAAAATGCAGTTACACTTAATGATGACTTCAGTGAATGTGATACACTGAAAAGTAAACTTTCGGAAATATACCTTGGTTTTGCACTGTGGGAAGCTTGTATACACATTTGCATTCATTGACAACATCTGCATAAACAGTGATAAATGAAAGCAGTGAAAGGCCAGTAAAAATAACGGGAACAAATAAGGCAGCAAAATTGAACATATAGAAGACATACCTCTCTCCTGTCGCTGCTTCTCATGTTCTTGCACTCACTCAGTACATGCTGATCTGTTCCATCTCCTTGATACCTGTAAGAATATAATAATATTATACAACAGAAATGACCCTGCTTTATGGAGTTATACAGTACTTTCATATGCAGATATACAGCACTTAGCTGTAAATAACTTCAGTTCAAAACATATTGTCAAAATGCACACTTTACAGAATAAAGCACATTGAAACAAGGTGTGCATCATATTTACTGTATACATGACATGCTTACTTATCCAGCACACTATGTCACTTGAAACTAACCTAGAAAAAGCTAGCTTCAAACCTGCAACATTCACCTCTGTCGATATCAGAGTCCTGTACCTTACCGGCCTAGCTACATGCCCTGTGCTGTAGACAAGTAAGTTTGTGTGAGGCAAATATGCTTAAGCTGTAAACACACACAGCATAAAATAATATCACAGGTCATTCATTATTTGTACTCTGGAAATTTTCAATACAGAATACGTGGCAGGTGTAATGTGCTGAAGTCCTAATGTATGATATTAAGAATGATGTGATACCATTAGGATAAGTGGATTGTACAACAAATTAAGGTTAATGCTGTATGGACAGCAGTAAGTAGGTGGTTGCATGTACTAAGGTGTCATGTACTTCACATTAATATATGAGAAGTACTAAGAATGTAACATAAGTAACAGCACAGATGTGTATGTAAAATACATATGCAGAAACTTATGTAAACATGCTGACATATAAATGATCATGTTGCTATATGTCTCTAAATATGTAGATATCTCTACTTGTATATCCATACATATATCTCCATATCTAAACCTTTATATATATATATATATATATATATATCTGCATATGTATGTCTGTACATATATATATATATATATATATATATATATATATATATATATATATATATATATATATATATATGTATGTATACACACACACACACACACACACACACATACACACACACACATATATATATATATATATATATATATATATATATATATATATATATATATATATATATATATGTCTTTGAAAAGGTAAAAACAATGGATGAGGGCAACTGTTCACACTGCCTACCTTAATGTGGCCAAGGCATTTGCCACAATACTCCACTTGGGCATTGCTGACAAACTCAACATGTTAGGTACAAACCCTTATGTCACCTGGTGTATAGCAAGCTGGCTCACAGACAGGACCCAGGAATTAGAAATGGGAAGTCCAGCTCTACAAGGGGCCAGTCACAATCAAAGTCCCTTAGGGATCATTTCTGTGACCACTTTTTTTTGCATTTATTTCTCTGAAGTCAAGGCCAATCTCAAGACTACATTTTGCAGTTAACTGTAAATAAGGAGCAGTCATAAAATCCCCTACTGACACTAATGTTCTCCTGGAAGGGCTGACACAGACAACTTGAATGAATGAAAACTAAATACCAAGAAATGCTTAATATTATCCTTCAGGAAGTCATACACTCCTAGTAACTATCATACTGACAACACACGCCTAACAGCTGACCCAGTAGTCAGGGACTTGGGGACACATATAGACCATAATCTAGCATTTGACCTTCACGTGTCTAGAGTAGTGAGGAAATCATTCTATGCTGTGCAACTTATAAACAAAAGTATTGCATCTAGGTCCAAAGAGGCCATTGTTCCACTGTATTTTGCATTCATCAGACCTATCATTGAATACAATGCTCCTTTAGTATGTACCTAACCAGGCGCATCCAACAATTGGAATGTCCACAGAGGTTCTTCACTAAAAGAATATAGGGCAAAAGTAGCATGACCTCTGCAGACCCTTCAAAGCCCTATCCCTAAATTCTGTCTCCTACAGGCTGTTGAGGGGAGAACTATGCCTAGCATACAAGACATTGTCAGAATCCACCCTGATAGACCTCCTTTATATCCGCAAAACAAACAGCAATATAATTACCCATTCTAAAGACTTAAACATTGACTGTGATATAAATAGGACCCACTGGATGTATCCCAGAGAGTACCCCCTTCTCTGGAACAGGCTCCCCATCCATATGAAGCAGAGTTCATCCCAAACCTAATTCAAGTGTAACTTGGACAATTGGATGGGGAACAAGAAATTCTTCTGTGGTTTGGCACATATGTCTCTAATGGACACAGGCAGCCTGTAAATGGTTCAAATCCCAGGCCCCTGCTTATAAGTGTTTCATTTCCCAAGCTCCTGCACTTATCAAAGGTACCAGAACTTGTCAGAGATTTGGGATTCATGGCTAGTCTTAAAAAGGCCCAAGTGATCATTAGTATGAACCTAGGAGAAACAGTTGTGGGAATATGTACATATACAGCATTTCCCAAAAAGGTAACTGACATATGATTACCTGTGATATGTGTGATAAATTATTGTGTGAAACATCATGGTGCCTTAATATTTAAACATTACACAATCATTAGATTTCAAGGCCTTGCAGACATCGACAACATGCTTAGTCATCTGCAGCCTATGTGCTACAGTACAGAGATGTCCTTAAAGTTGTTGTTTTGTACGTCTGTATAAATGTGTAACATAACAGTTGGGCATTACCGAAACAAATGGACTGATGTGGGAAGAGAACTCAAAAGCACACCATAATCAGCAATACAGTTACTGGGGAAACCTAGAATGCTACCCCTTAAGCTATACTACATTTTCAGGATTCCATCTGCACACTTGCTTTAAAACAAGTGCAATTGCATTATCCATGCATGCAGTTCCTTTCCACATGCATTGCTCACATATCCCTAATTCAGCTAGAAGGTATTATATGTTTACAGTCATTACTGAACATTTAACATTGAGATTATTCAGTTAAAGGTTCCAATAAGAAGTGCAAATGAAACACAGTGCAATTCTTGCCACTAAACTGAACAGCATGGAATAATTTTGGAGTGCTGTGGATAACATAGAAATGTAGAGTCATCAGTGGGCTACATGCAGTAGGCATTAATGCCACAGACAATAAAATGTGTACACATTTTAATAATGCAGTACTTAACCACACTACAGTATCATAGTTGTTGAATTAATGTGAATAAATTAATGCATATGCAAGTTGATAAAAATGTATGTGTGGTTTTTGAACCCACAGTGACTCAGCTTCATACAATAGTACTGTTTTGACTAATCAGTTAAGCTAATCAACAATGCAAGTTTCTTTTCTGGCTGTGTTAGGGACTCTCAGTAAACACCAATGTATATAAGCTGTTTCAAACACTTGCATTCATAAATGAGGAATGCTATTACTATACATTCCTGCATACCTGCATTGCAGGCTTTGCTTATCTACATATAACTTTGGACTGCACAGTCATGCAGCCATTACGAGTGTGATACTCAGTTGTATTCTGCATTATTACAAGCATAATTATGATAACAGAGAATACATATAATATCACCATAACAACAATATGGGCATTATTAATATGTATGACCCCATTCCACTACCCCAGGAGATACAATTATATATTCCTTAATACAGTATGAATAATTAGGACTCACAAATCAGTAATGCACAATATATGTTTAGTAAATCATAACAGTATGTCATAGGAATATGGTACTTATTGTAGGTTTATGGGGACTGTTGGTGAACCTGGGGTATCCTGACCAGCAGTTGCTCCCATTTCCTATTGTGGAAGTTGTTGTAGAGGTGGCGTACCTACACTGCAGTCCTGAAGACCCCAGTCTGTCTGCAAAGCTCGTAATCTGGTTACAAATATCAATCTGTCCAAAGTTACTCTGGCTTGCCTGCATCTTCAAGTCATGTTGCACATACAGCGCCAGCATATGCAGGATCTGCTCATCAGCAAATTTGGTCACTTGGATTTGCCAAAACCTCCTCTTAGTTGACATCTCATAGAAATCTGCAGAAAAGATGAAAAAAAAATACCTTCTGAAAATTGTTCAGTAAGCTACCACTTGGTTCAAATGTAGCAAAGGAATGATCTAAAATGTATCATTACCTTTTTAAATTGGTGCCAAAGGGTGGTAGCAATCTATTGGTGGGCAGTGGGTATGTATTACACATGTATACATTCAGTACCAACTAGTGGGCATTTTTGCTAAACACTGTGCACTTGAGCTATTGGTTAATGCACTGAAATTTGAGAACTTGCACAGACTTTCAGGATGTGATTCCAAAACATAATATGGTAATGAAGCTCATTAATTATGTATGGTGCAAATAGTTCTTAATAACTGTGTGCACTGAGATACCCTTACTGTTAGGTTTACTTGCCTGACACATTGCACCCTTAAGGTAAGCTTTCATAGGGTCAGCTGCCTGTCTTGCTTTTATGTACACCTGTGCTTAGTATTAGTCTGTGATGGTCAGAATGCCCAGTGTGTAGCACGTAATTGATATTATTCTGAATTAGAACTATGAAATCATCTGCACAAGAGCATATAAGTTACTAAAGGGTAAGTGGTAGCCTTCCCCCATATACCTGTTTATAAATGCATGTCCATCATTCCCCATGAGGTTTCTACTATATACAGGTATATAAATACATATCCATCGGCCCCAGTAAGCTGAGATGCAAACAGACTCTGACTGCATCTACCAGCAATGCAATTTTACCAATTAGTCCATAGTAGTGCTTGCATATAATGATGGGTTACAAGACATTCAGTAAATTGGACGTGATACTTATGGTTAGCAGATATCTACTGATGCTAAGTTGTACACTGGAAGCTCCAATGCCATTCAGTGGGAGTAGCAGAATATCCATATGATTAAGCTTGTAACCATCTTGGTTGGCTCTCTCTATAAAGTAAAACACTTTCTCACTCCTCACGCTAAAATTACAATTGCCAGCACACACCTACTATCAACTCTTTTCTATGCCTCCCCCCTTTTTACAAACCTAAACAAGACAACCCTTAACAAACTTGCTTCTTGTTACAATCACATAGCTAGACTTACCACAAATTCCACCTTTAGAATGCACCACTGCACTAACTTGAAGCAACTAGGGTGGTTAGAGTTTTCCAGCCAACTCCATTTCAACCAACTCAAAACGGCTCACCAGATACTGTATCACCCAGAGAAAACACCAGCTCTGAAAAACATAATTCACCCCTATATTAACCTGCAATCTTTACGCTCCTCCAATAAGATCTTAGCTCAAACTACCAAAGCCAATAATTTTGCTGGGGATTCTCTATTCTCAAACTTTGTAGGTAAAATGTGGAACTCCCTACCGACCATGCTCACCTCAGAACCTTCACTCCTACAATTCAAAAAAAAGCTTAAACCCCATCTCAATACTCTCTGGCAATGTCCCTGTTCCAAACCTGATTAACCACTATCATTTACCCTTCTCTTACCTCACTATCCTTAACCGCTTTTTAACAAGGCGCCTCGCCTTTGTAACTGACCTATGTTTTTTTTTTATATACTGCTGTTATTTTTTTCCCAAGATGTGATGTATCTTTATATTGTATTTAGAACTCAGCTATCTTCCTTTTTTGCATTAACAATGTTCATATGTCTGTTATGTACCTGGAGCTTTTCTCCCCGGGCCTCCGCTGAAAATGGACATGTATCCAGTCGGACTCTCCCGGTTAACAAATGTAAAATAAATAAATAAATAAATAAATAAATCTTTCTGTGCTCACATTGAGCCATCACAGCTATGATATATATGGTCATTTGTTATTAATGTGCTGATGTGCTGTTTGACACAGATGGATATAGATGTTGGTCTCATATTGGCACTTTACACAGTTCTGCAGCTCAGTGTGAATTACTATATTGGCTTCTATTCCATATTCCCAGTCTATGCAGGTGACATAGTGATGGCATGGGTATATGGCTTGGAATATGATTGTAGACGTGAATAACCCACAGATACTGTTGCTGAAGTGGTAGTGCAGTGCTGCGCAAATGTGGATAGTGCAGAATTGTCAGTAGTTCAGCAGAACAAGATACTACACCCATCTCTGGATGTATGATCTATCCAAATCTGTGGACTGGTTGTGTGTGTGTAGCATGTGTATAGTTTATATTTAATGATATATGCAACACCTACTAGATGTTGTGTATGTTTGCTATGATTATCTGCACATGATGGCAGTACATATGATAGACTGGCATATTTTCTTTTGTATTGCAGTACAATGTATATGTAATGTGGTGTAGTAAACCAACCCATAAGTTTAATGCTGATCTGATAATGTGTACTACATGTGTACATCCTGATATGTGCATGTTATATTTTGGCTGATGTCTGCTAAAAGTAGAAGTAATAACATAACAGGAATGTAGGTACAATTGCTCTCATGAAGCCTGTTGTCACACTCACTGCTGCTCTGAAATAATCCACTGTGCAACCAGCAGACACCATCAATATTTCAGCTCTTACCAGAGGAGGTGTAGTCAGAGGAGGACATGCCAGGGATGTCAGTATGTATGTGTACTTTTGCACTGTCCTTATCATGTTTTTCAAGTTGACTAATATGAACTTTTACCACCCATCACCATGCTGACCAGGTAAGTCAATATCTCCATAAGTAATGTGTGTTCTTAGTGAAATGTCTCAATTGCACTCTGCCAATGTATAGGGCATGTATCATATCTGTATTTGAAGCACATCCACTCCCTGCCACCTCCACAAGCCCATCCACTGATACTGAGAACGGATGCAATGTGCCTCATTCAGATAGTATGGTCCACGGCACAAATGACACTGCAGTGGTGTCAACATTGTCATACACTGGAGAGGACAATCCTGTGGTTCATGATATAGCTTTCAATCAGTAGGTTAGTGTGGTTGGCCAATCTGATTATGTTGGGGCATCATATATTAGTAATGATGATGACCTTGACCTGCTGTTCCTGTTGAATCTGAGAGTGATAAGCAGTCTGATGATGAGTCAGCCCCATGACGGAGTGATACTGTCAGGGATTGTACATGGAAATGTAGTTGAGTATGGACACATGTCTGATGGTGTACACCTGGTCTTACAGGTGCAGGGACATTATCAGCAGCATCATAACAATGACCTGTGTGCACTTGCTCACGCTACTGACCATGTAGCACACCAGCTCCATATGTTAAACAATGGTCAGGAGCACAGGCATGTGGAGCTCATGACAGTACTGGCTGTAGAGCATGATAGCATGGTCTGTTGCATGTTTCGTTGAAAACTTTGTTATGGCAGTGCTGGCACAGTGCCATAGTACAAACTGGGTGTTACATGCCATGACACTTATGACCAGATTACCTCAAGTGGAGAGAGACAGACCCCCTCTCACAAGATCCACACATGATCCTTGTAAATCAATGTCCATACTGCAACAGTCACACACATCTTCCGTTGGTTTCCATATTTAGAACCCAGCAGTCATGTTTTAGACATGCACATCACAATACTGCTCATACCTACACTGTTTCTATAACACCTATGTGTTATAAATATTAAAAACAAAATATAAAAAACTTACTATCATAGTAATGGTCTAACAGACTCTATACATCTAAGTGTAATATAATAATATACAGACATATATATAATTAATTTACTCATATCTAAAATATGCAATAAAAACTGCAGTATAATATAAATATTAAAAACAAAATATAAAAAACTTACTATCATAGTAATGGTCTAACAGACTCTATACATCTAAGTGTAATATAATAATATACAGACATATATATAATTAATTTACTCATATCTAAAATATGCAATAAAAATGAAGCATGTGATTTGATGATGTCACACATAGGTTATACCTATAGTGCTGTTTCTTTAAGTTTCTTTGTGTGTTTGATTAGGAATGGGCTGAAGCATGTGATTTGATGATGTCTCCTATTTAAATGTAATAGTATTGTTGTAGTGTTATACTGATGAAGGGTGTAGACCCGAAAGCTTTATACATTAAACTTTTTAAAGTGTGATATCTTTGTACGTATCTTGCATTTGGCAGTAACACCATTGTTACTTTAGCTGCCTGTCACGTGTCAGGATCCGCCACATAATGCACACACTCAGGTCACTCCACAACAAGTACAAATATGACACTGTCATTGTTCATGTTGGTGTGAATGACCTGAGATGTACCTCCCTGAACTACATGAAAAGAGACATGGAGGAGCTCTCCAATCTTGTAGCCCAGGCAGGTATGACCCTAGCCCTGAGTAGCATCCTGCCATCATCCAGAATGATACCACAGTACAAGGACAAAATTATTGACTTCAACAATTGGCTAAGCTTTTGGTGTCATTCTAAGAGGATCCAGTATTTGTCTGCCTGGGATGACATGATCGACAGACCACGATGCTTTGCCAAAGATGGCCTGCACCTATCTCCCCTGGGATTCCGAATACTGGCTAATACTCTTGCCACATCTATAGTGCCTTTTTTAGGCAAGGTTCAAATGACTAATTCACCACCGTAACAGGTA
The DNA here is from genome assembly GCF_019279795.1 of Protopterus annectens. Taxonomy (NCBI): domain Eukaryota; kingdom Metazoa; phylum Chordata; order Ceratodontiformes; family Protopteridae; genus Protopterus; species Protopterus annectens. Next base: position 1,662,545,960 of record NC_056735.1, on the reverse strand, counting down.
CAAACAAGCAAAATCCGAGGGTAATGCGACTCAATGCTAGTAGTCTAAACCTCAAAATGCACTCACTTGAGGCACTCCTTAAAATGGAGAACATTGACATCTGTGCAGTGACAGAGATGTGGTTCAAAGCTCCAGAGAGCACCCCTGCATTACCAGGCTATAATTCATACCACACCTTTCGGCCACCTAACCTGGAATGAAGCACTAAAGGTGGAGGCGTGTCCATATAAGGATATCCACACTCCAGGCTAGTTGCACAGCATAATGCATCCGAGACTATCCAAGTGCAACTAACTCTGGGCAAGACCGCAGTCCAAAATGTTGCTTTCTACAGACCCCCCACCATGCCCCAGGATTCACACTCCTCCTTTCTTTATACACTGGAAAGTATTAGGATACAACCCAACACCCTAATAATGGGCAATTTCAACTACCCTACCATTCACTGGGAAAACTACTCATGTACCAACTCTTTTGCCCAACGTTTTCTGGAATTCATAAATTCCAATGTCTTGGATCAACTTATTCACACCCCCACCAGGGGCAGCAATATCCTAGACCTGGTCATTACCAACATGGGCAACTGGTGTTGCACATCAGAGGTCAATTCCTCGTTGGTCAGATCCGACCACAAGCTAATCACCCTAGACATCCACATCCCACCCCCACCCCCAATTAGGGAAACCACCGTATAAAACTTCTCCAAAGCCAACTTCACATTTCTTAAGACAGAAGTGGCAAACTTCATGACACCCATGCATATGGACAATCGAGGTAAGCCTGCTGAATCCTACACAAATGCACTTTATAAGCACTTACACAAGTGCATGGATCATGCTATCCCTAATAGAACCAAGATACTATCCTCCAAAAAAAGGAAGCCAATCTGGTGGTCCTCTGCCATAAACAAACTCTACAACAGAAGAAAGAAACTGTTGCAAAAAAGAGTAAAATTCCATGACTGGAGGAACTCCTTGGTCAAACTCAGTAAGAAGCTGAGATCCCTCATAAAATCCTCCAAAGCTAGTTACGAAAACAAAACTGCCACTGACTCTAAAGACAACCTTCTATAGCTATGTCTAGAATCTCAATGGCAGCACTCAGATCTGCTGTAAGTTACAGCACAATGGCACTAAATATACAGAACCAACTGATATTGCCAACATCCTGGCAGATAGGTTCAATGCTAACTTTACCCCCCTCTCACCCCCTAGAGGGCCCATCTCTATACCGGAAGAATGCAAAGTTCCTGTAATCACGGCTGCACAGGTAACAAACACACTCTCCAAAACCAAGAACACAGCATCCATGGGACCTGACAATATCCCAGGCTGCGTTCTACACATACTACAGAATGAACTGGCACCCTACCTAAGTACCATGTTCAATCATAGCCTCACCTCAGGCTTTGTGTTCACTGAATGGCACACCATGACGGTTATCCCACTCCACAAAGGGGGAGCCAAGATGGACCCCGGGAACTACTGCCTCATTGGCTTGACAAGCCTAGTCTGCAAGGCCATGGAAGGTATCATCATGGAACTCATAAACAAAGACATTGGTAATCTCCAAACTCTGGTCCCTACCCAGTTCGTATTTGTAAAAGGCAGATCATGTTTCCTAATCCTGATTGACTTCTTTGAAGCAGTCACCAATGCCATAGATGAGGGTAAGGTGGTTCATACAGCTTATCTAGATCTTGCCAAGGATTTCGACACCATCCCCCCACTCTGGAATTATAGGTAAGCTCACTAAACTAGGTATAAATCCCTATGTCACACGATGGGTTGCCAACTGGCTCACGGACAGAACCCACACTGTGAATGTAGCAGACTCCCAATCCTACTTCAGACCAGTGACAAGTGGAGTACCACAGGATTCAGTCCTGGGTCCTCTCCTGTTTGGTATCTACTTCTCTGAAGTACAGGCTAACAGAGAAGGTCTTTGGCTAACAAAGTTTGCAGATGACTACAAACTAGGAGCCATAATCGAAACTCCTAACGATGTGGGCATACTACAAAAGGGCCTCATTGAGACAGATGCCTGGTGTCAAAGTCATGGCCTGAAGCTCAATGCCAAAAAGTGTATTGTCATCCCCTTTGGTAAAAACTCTGTACCCATGAACTACCCCATAGCTGGTAGTTTACATAACACTGAAAATGTGATAAGAGACCTTGGGACACAAGTGGACAGTAGTCTCTCCTTTGATAATCACATCGCCACAGTGGTCAGGAAATCCTTCTACGTGGCTCTCCTCATCATAAAAGGTTTCTCATCCAGAACAAAAAAGTCATTGTTCCCCTCTACTCATCACTCATTAGACCCATTATAGAGTACAAAGCCCCTTTTGGTATGTACCTCACAAGACATCTACAACAACTGGAAAGGCCACAGAAATACCTCACAAAGAGGATTACTGGCCTCAAAGATGCCCTACACAGACTGTCTCAAAAAACTCCAGCTTTACTCCGTCGCATATCGCCTACTCAGAGGCGATCTCTGCCTAACATACAAAGCTATGTCAAACCCAGAGCTGCTGGACATGCTCCACTTAAAGAAATCCCAATCCCTCTGAGCTACACGCTCTAGGGACCTAAACCTTGTCACCACAATAAACAGAACATGTTGGAGGGATAGATTCCAGTCCCAGAGACTTCCCATACTCTGGAACAGACTACCTATCTATGTCAAACAGAGCTCCTCATTAGCACTCTTCAAGAAAAATCTTGATGATTGGATGAGTAATAGGAAATTCACCCCAGGGATCACTTCTGTGGCTCTGCTCGACAGGGGCATAGGAAAATAATTTTCTTGGGTGGCAAAAGCCAGGGGTACATTTTTGGCTAGGTTTATATAGGCCCTAGGGCCAATAGCCTAGTACCTACCTATGAACCTATGAGCCTATAGTGTTTTCAGACATGTCAGGGGCAAGGAAGTCCATCTTTGTGGGCATCCATGGCTGTATTTCTATAACACTGGCAGTTACTCCATCGTGTATACTGTTGTGTCATCCTAACCCTTTGGCAATGATGACCGCTATGTTGCCCACTTCTTACTCTACCTGTCAGTGGTTTATGACCTGCTGATGCCACAGGCTTTTTCTATCATATAACGGACATAACAGATTAACTTCAGGCTGTGTCATGCTGTACACAGTTGTTCTTGTGATAGTTTTTTTTAATATGTTGATGACTTTATTATTTAATGTGATATTCACCTTGCTTCCATTTGACCTGCTCTTGCTACTTGACATACTTCAAACATATCTTCAAAGCATCATCTTAGCACTTCATAGCTTTGGCATAGATTTCTACATTAAACATGTCCTTTCCATCTGCCATGACTTCATGCACAGGTATATTTCATTTGGCATATCAGTGAAACTTGTGGCACATTCTTATGCTACTACAACTGCCTCCTCCTCAACACAACATGTACTTATGATTTCTCTTCTAAACTTTGATATCCTCTTGATGAAGCATATCTCTCATGTGTGCATTTACATTCATACTTACTGATGCACATGCTTCTATACATATGGAAGGTCATCCAATACACTGCTACATGTTCCATGGCTGCTATGTTATAGCTGTCCTTGATGCTTTGTTGTATAACATCTATTTTTGCATTTGGATGATTCATGCTGTTGCACCCACCTGTGCATTTTTACATTGCCTTATGTGAGACATGACAAGACAAGCATGTCACATACATATATGTTACCTTGTCAGGTATGTGATTTTGTTGTAACAACTTACCATGTTGTTATTATTGCTGCTGCTGTCTGCTTTTTAAGCTAGTGTCCTATGGTGCCACACTTTTCTGTGAAGTTCATACTGCATCTCAAGGTTATCAAATGGCTCCCCCACATTTATGTTCTGTTGTTTACTGTACATTCCCCACTGCCATGCACATTCCTACAGGCATTGACATACAGTACTGATAGCAATGTTGGTACCTACACACACAGATTATATATATGATTACAACCTACTTTTCCATTAAGACCTTCTATTGTGTGGACCTTAGGAGTGCCACATCCATAGCAGCATGGTTGCCTTTGGCAATGTACCTTGCCTACAGTGGTCCAATACTGATTGGTAGATTCTAGCCATCCAGATGTGTTCATTTCTTTAGCACACATGTGTATAGTGTTTGGCAGATTATATTGTGGTTATGGTATGTATGTATGTATGGTGTTCCACATGGACAACTGCTGGCCCTTTTTCTGCAGTTGTGTACTGTGATGTTGTAATGTGGTAGCACTGTGAGAACATCACTGCTATATCTGTGTTCTTCTGTACATGTGGCTTGTCATGTCTCAAAGCTGTCAGCCAGTCACTGCTATGTCACCTGATGTATAAATATATATCTGTAGCCTCCTTTGCTCATGCCTGGTTGCTCTCAATCTTATATCCAACTGATCATCCTATAACAGCTCTGATAGCTCCATTCCAGACATCTGTATTAGGTAACCAAAATGTAGCACTGGCAGGCCGCCATGTTTTGCTGTTAGCATGTTGTGTGGCATGGCACTCATGGCGACCATCTGTAAGGCCTTTTCCAGTCTGTATTGCAGTGCACCCCCCCCCCCCCACACACACACAATTTGTCCAGATACATGAGTCTTGCTTTCCATATGCCAAACAAACGCTCAATGGTGTTATGTGTCACAATGTACAATCTGTTGTATGCATCTCCAGGAGGCACTGATTCATGAACCAAGGCTCCACTGGATGACTGCAGTCACCTGTTTGTAGAAGAAAACACACATTTAGTCCCCATGCTTACAGTTGACAAGTCTTTCTCCACATTACATCATTGCCCTGTCCCTATATTTACAGAGTAGGAACCCCTCTGAAATGTCACCATATTGGAAAATGGTCTTCAGTTCACATTCCAAATAGCTGCATCATGCACACTACCATGATGTTTTGCCATGATATTGATAATGAGGCCATCTGCTGGACACACTACCTGAAAACTGAGTGATGGCAAAACCTTTCTATTAATGTAACATCATCATCTGAAGTTTGTTTATTTATTGGTATGTTGGAGCAGTCAGTTGCTCTGAGGACATGGGGGAAATTGGCTATGGCATAGAACCGTTCCATGGCAGTCCAGCAATCCATGGCTGTTGATCAGAAGTGGATTTAGTCATCCACTTTCCCGCACATTACTTCCAGGAACTGTACAAGAATGTGATTAGTAGCTGTCTGGGACACCCTACAGCATCACTCATATGCCACTGGAATGCACCAGCAGGCAGCATACCAAGACTCAGGTGCACTTTTGTTATCAGGACTAGGTTTCCCTGTCAACTGCATGCAGACATGAGGTGCACCCATCCTGTACACAGCCTGCACACACATGAGGTGCACACATCCCGTACACAGCCTGCACACATGAGGTACACACATCCTACACCAGCCCTCTGTCTAATCTGTATCTATTTCTTGGTTAGAGAACTAGCTTAACTGCTGCTTGGTTCAATGCCTTACTGGCTGCTTTCTGGGACATATTTGCAGATTGCCTTCTAGTATAACTTGTAGAACCCTGGCCTGCTGGAGTGCATTAAATGCAGCTCACAGTTTTTTTAGTAATATGCTGCAGAATATGCAGGAATTTCAGGAAATTCATCTTAGTGTTTGGGTCAGAATTGTTAGCACATATGGCCTTCACCAACTGCTTTTATAAAATTGTTGGCACATTACTGTCACACTGTGTTGTCATTGGGCACACCCATTGTGTTTTGGAATTTAATGGGTGTGTGCAGAGTCCACAATTGTCCTACACCTTATAAATTATTATTGGCATGTGTCTTTCTCTCCTTTATGGAGTCAAGTCTAATGCTAGTTCATTAATGTCTTCCTTTGGCATGCTGCACTGTCTGCAACTTTCTTTTGGAATCCATGCCAAAATGTTTAAAGAATTTTAAGGGTGTAAAACTACTGAATATTATAAGTATAAATGAGTTTTCTCTGTAGCAATACAACTCATTTTCTCCAAAATTCTCAGACCTAGAAATAACTATAACATTAAATTGGTGATTAAATTTGATGATGGATATATGCACTTTTCTAAAATATCATAGCACAATTTACTGCTCTGTTATGCTGAGGGCTGTTAACCTTAGGCATAGAAAAGTACAGCTGCTTTAACATGTGAGCATATACACATAAAATACATAAGCATGCATGTGCACACATACACACACAAACACACACACACACACACACACACACACACACACACACACACACACACACACACACACACACAAACTTTCTCTGTCTGCTGATGTAATCATTTTTACTTTTTTAATGATATCAGTATTGTTTTCTATTGCTGCACCATTTCAAGTCTTAAATATGCATTCAACAGGGAAATGTCCCTCATGTTCTTTTTCCTTTTGTACATGATATGGTAGTTTGTAAATCATATTCATTGAGCTATAATGGAAAACATTTGCTGTCTTTTCTGCCTGTTATTTAAAAAAAAAAAAAAAAAACTTCAAAAAGCATTCATGGGAAGCTGCACTTAGAAGTGACAATTCCATTGTCACACTGAGGTCAACAGTCAGTACATTGGTGGGGACCGATGCCTGTACAAGTATTCAGATGCAAAGCTGCATTCTAACAAAAAGTTAAAACCACACCTGCTGTACCATTGAGAGACTACATGTTTCAAAGACATCCAGCAATAATATGACCTAGTGACCTAATGTATGGAGGAATCCTCTGCTTTAGTGTTTACTTCTTTTTTTTTTTTTTGCCTGAAACATGCCTTTCCACTATTAACTTTATTATGTTTGATAATTGAACTAGATTGTTTGTGATTTGCTGAATTTTTTTCATCAAACTAGTGTTTTTACTTCAGGTTTACCTTGATGTTACCCTGTTTGTTAGTCACTGAGGTCTGTTACACAAACTATATATATATATATATATGTGTGTGTGTGTGTGTGTGTGTGTGTGTGTGTGTGTGTGTGTGTGTGTGTGTGTGTGTGTGTGTGTGTGTGTGTGTGTGTGTGTGTGTGTGTGTGTGTGTGTGTGTGTGTTTAGTATAAAAGTTTGGATGCCAGGTGGGAAGGCTTGAATTTCTCCTGACTCCGAATGTGCTGGCCAAAGCAGTGTCATAAAGAGTAGCCACGCCACCTTTAGTAATGCATAGTGGCAGTAGTTTGTGCATCTTAAAGGAACCTACACTCAATACTGTTACTGTTGTTACACACAAAAAAATGTGAGGCTAAAAACTCCATGGAGATTACAAATTTCTTTCTACACCCTGGCATTGATGGGCATACTGCCAGGAAGGGAACACCCAAAATTCCTATAACCAGTCATGCTGTGACCAGAACATCTCACAAATAACTCTTAACCAGGATGGCAACAGTCAGAGACTCAAATCTGTACTACTTAATTAGTCATAAGGATTCTTCTTTAATCCCTAATCTGCAATCCCAAACAAGAATTATCTGAAGTCGCCACACCCACCAAGGCAACAGTATGAGTCATGTAAGCTGTTCCCATACAATGTAATGGTATAAATAGCCTATAAACACCTGTCAATAGGTATGAAAGTCACTAGTGTTTCTCTGAAATACTGTTATATGCTTGCTGATCAAAAGGCAGCTGCTGAAACTTAACATCTGCCTACTTACTGACCAAGTCATATATTAGACACTAGCTAACTGAACGTACCCTTCAGTGAAGTAAATACTGTGTCTTTCTTAGCCTACCCATCTCACTGGAGATCAGTGTCCGAGAAAGCCTCTAGGACATTCTAATCTGGCACAGGAGGAATTTGCCTCACCCTCCAAAAAATGTGGTATCACAACTGATTCCATCACAGGGATCTAACTAGTGTATCGGCATATGATGTGCGAAATACCATATCTCTATCCCATATAGTCAGCTGGTGAGTGCTTTGATTTCAGCACAGGGCAAGTCATGTGATCAACTGTGCTTTTACAATACTGCCAAATGCATGTACTAGTTACATAATGACTTTTTTTGAAGACTTAGATCATATTAGTAGTACATTGGTTGATTTGACTACAAATAAGTAACATATAGAGCCTTTGAGAATTACTCCATGGCACTCCAAACACTTAAGATGACCACCCAGATAACCCATTTTTTGTTAATTGAATAAAAGTTTGTGTAACATTGTTTTGTCAAGTTCTATTTTTGATAATGTTAAAAAACTGCACTAGCATGAAAATTGTTATATTTTTGCAGATGAAAACATCAGCTGCTGAAACTTGACATCTGAGTACAACATTTATAGCAATATGTTAGATAAAGTTCCCTTACCAAAGAAAGAAGCTGTGATTGTTTTGAAGAGTGTGGAGACAGGCAAACGGTTAGCATGACAAATTACAAGGAAAACATACTCAACTAAAGAATGAAGGGTTGCTGAAATGGACCAAATTATAAATTCCTTTTTGTCAGTTAAGATTCTGTCAGATAGTATGCCACACAATTTTTATCAATAAAATTAAGAGCACATGCAAATAAAGAAGCCAAAATGAACACCTGAGCCTAGAACAAATTAAGCCTGACAAGTAGAAGCTACAAAAATGACCAGACTAGTTTTAAATACAATTTCCAAAATGTTCATGAAATGTTTACATTAATACATAGGCTGTGAAATATATGTCATTCAAATGAAATAAAAGAATACATTCAACAAAATGTTCACTTCCTGACAAAAGTTATAAAACATTGCAGCAAACTATTAGAATAGGTTCACATCAATAGCATTACTCGAAGTAATCTGATGATATAACTGGACCAGTGCCACAGAGACTCTTTGAGTTCACCACAGAAATATAATAGTACCTATTTGAAAATTAATTTTGAAAATAATAATTTGATCATTCTGAACTGCTACCAACTGAAAATGCTGGCACACCTAAGCATTTTAATAAGAGCATCTATAACAGTTTCTGTGCTCTAAAGCACTCTGCCAGATTGCAGCAGCAAAAAAAATCCAACTAGGTTTTATCAGAAGACACTGAACAGACTATACCAGATGCTTGAGAAACCTGCTGCATCCATACCTCTCAGCTGTCTACAGTTTTGTAAAATTTCCTGATTTGGCCTATTTGTGCCTGGTCTCTCATAACATTTTTGTTTTTCTGGTAAATCACTAAGGAATACAATCAGACATTAAAGTTTCATACTCTGCGTATTGTTCAGAAAAAAACACAATGATGCAAAACCGATTGCTCTATTAAGTTTGTAAGTGAATTACAGTTATATTTAAAAAAAGTATTCTCCTTGATTTTGATCCTTTGTCCCGCTATCATTTTTGACTTTGTCCATAAATCTTGAACAAAGAAATTGAGAGGTATTGCTGCACACCAAACATCCAACAAGAAGCACTATAAATAGGTTCATAGGTTCATAGGTTCATACTAGGCTATCTGCCCTAGGGCATTTATAAGCCTAGCCAGAGTGTGTATGGCTTTCGCCACCCATATTAAATTAATTTTGCTATGCCCTTTTTCAAGGTTTAAATGTATAATAAAACTGCACTCATTTACTTTCATTTAACTACACCTGCTAGTTCCCAAGATCATCTTTCGCTGCAAAGCTTAATGCATTAAACAACTACACATGCACATAAAAACACATACACCCTATCTTTTGCCTCCAGATATACTGTGAATAAAATATATATTTCACCTTTTTCTAGCCTAATTATACATATTCATGTTTCAGTATCACCCTATCAGGCAGTAACAGGTCGATCAAGGTAAATGCATACTATACCTCCTCCACAACCATGTGACCTTTCCTTTGTGTTATCAAGAACTACATATTTAAGCATTTCACAACCATTGAAGCATCTCTAATGGCAGAAGGAAATATCATTTCACTCACATTTTACCCAGATATGACATTCGAAAGCAAAAAAATATAATGGGCAGACATCACCTGCTGTTTAAACTCTAACACAGAAGAAGCTGGAAAGATTCATGGGTGAGATGGCAGATAACGTTTTCAGAAGTGCTGAGGATGGTAATGTGAAAGCAGAGAATGCAGTAGTTAGAAATTATGCAGCAATGACAGAAAGTAAATGAAGAAAACAACAAGATGAAAAGGTGTCTGCTTTGTGGCAGCAGAGAATGCAGTAATTAAAACATATGCAGCAGTGACAGCAGGCAAAAGGAGAGCGCAGCAACAAACTGTGAATAAAAGTTTTTTTTAAATAATCAAAGATCAACTTTGAAAAGAAGAACAAAAAAATAACACTGTAATAGATATTATGTATGGGACTATTTGGTAACTGTTCTGGGGTTTAAAGCTCAAGAAATGTGGTCTTTTATACATATAGTGACAGAGACTTTTTTGTGCCTTAACATTTGAAACTGAGAGGCTGATGATAACATTTTTTGAACCGTGTATTTGTTTTCTGGTCGTAATTGAAATGTTTAAATATATCGTATGCAGTTTAGAATGGATGAATTGGAAGAGGAGGATGTTAAAAATACATGCAGGTTTTCTGTGAAACAGTTGATAGCATTGTTAAAGTCAGGGATGAGAAAAAGTTATACAATGGAGGGTGGAGGCTGGAAGCTGTTATGAAATGTCAAAAAGAAACATGGTGAAACACTTGACAAGTGTTATTTTTATGGCTAGTCATAGGGGGACATTAAGATATGCTGGCAGACTAAACCAGGTTTCTTTTGTGGGAACTTTTCTCATTTAATTAATTGATTGTGATGAGATACAATGTAACCAGTGTAGGGAGGAATGACATGCAACAAGAAGGTGTGTGCCTGAAGGCAGGCTATGTGATAAAGGGACACTATTGGATGGACTGTCAAGAGCAAACAGCCGATAATTAAAAAGAAGAGGAAAGGAAGAAAGCATACATAAGGAAGGACAAGAGGCCGAGGGAGAGGGTAAACTAGGTAAAGAAGAAACTGTAGAAGAAAATCATATAGAGGGGGGAAAGGAGGAGAGAGTGTATGCAGGAAAAGAGGTCAGGAGAATGGACTGACACTGATAATGTTTTGCAGTTCTAGCCAATGAATAATCTGATTCTGAGGATCAATGGTTATTTGTACATAAACCCAGAAAAATATTCTATAGGGGGAAGAGTAAAAATAAAAAAAATTATTTAAAAATATTTTCCCTAAATGTAAAAAGAAGGAAAAGCAACAATTTTCGAGTACTTTCAGTAAACATGAAGACTATTATTAACACTGCAAAAAGGATAGGAATATCGGAATGGTGTATTAATTGTGATGTGGATATTATTCTGTTAGAAGATATAAGAATCCTGACAAATGAAGAAAGACTGGAAATGGAAAAAAATTGTATGGTTGAAATGTAATATAGAACTTAGGAAGTGAAAGCTGTCTGGAGTGGCTGTGTTGTGTAACAAAACAGGGAAAATACTATCCCCGGGATTCAGCAAGCCAAAATTTCCATGCAGGAACAGTGCAGGAGCTCCTGCATGGAAAATGGCTGCTGAGCGATCCAGGAAAGTGACGTTTTCACATGCACGAGTGGCCCTACACTGTTCAAGCATGGAAAACCAGCAAATATGCAAATCACCACATTTGCTGGTAAAAAACATGCGAATGAAGTGATTTTGCGATCCACCAAGCTTCCAGGTCTCCATGATAGAACAGTGTCAGTGCAGAAATGTATTCAGAAATAACTGAGTACATTTCTGCAACTGACAAAATTCATGCATGTCAGCTCATGGAAAAGCATGTATTATGTACATTAGAAATGCCAATGGCCAAATATAAGGCCATTGGCATTGAAAAGTGATTAATTATTATGAAAAATTTAACTTTTTTTTTTTGGTCGATCTCGGTCATTTAAGCATAGGGCAGCGGTATGCAAACGGGATTGTGCTGAAAATAAAAAAAAAAATGAGAAAACTTAATTTTAAGTTAAATCTGCATTTTGCCATTATAGTCAATGGCATGCAGAATGTAAACAATACCATGGAGCACTGGTTGTCAAGGGGAAAGGGTCTATGTTAGTGTAGTAACTAACGACCTACACACTGGGGTATGCACATTTATTTATTTACATTTGTTTACCAGGATAATCCAACTGGATACATGTCCATTTTCAGTGGAGGCCCGGGGAGAAAAGCTCCAAATAGACAAACTTACATAGATTACACAAGAAGTGGGATAACATTAGAAAATATAAAACAAAGTGATTATATACAATGGCTTAGTAGTGTTCCCTAGTAGGGACTCACAATTCTCATGGACAGACACAACTAAAAGCAAGAGATGTCAGATTGGATATAGAGCTTGGTGACGTAGTTGCATGTTATGATATTTACAGATTATGCTTTCAGTTTATAATGTAATCAGGGTTGGTACATGGGCACAGCCAGTTCACTTTGAGATACTGTTTAAGTTTTTTTTTAAGAGAATTTTGGAGGAGGCTAGGGTTATATAGTTTGGCAATGAATTCCAGGTTTTGCCAACAAAGAAAAAAAGCAAAACAAAACAAAACAAATGAGGGGAGTTATACTGAATCACAGATTTCTTCAAAGTGTCAGCTTGTACCTAACTGTGTAGGTGCAGCAATGCAACAGTGCAGGTGTAAGAGCTGAATGACTTCATAAAGGGGTATGTCATGCTTTCTGTAAGCACATTGGAGCTCTGTGGCCCATATTTGCCTTAGCTAGGGATAGCTAAGGAAGGGGGTGTGTCAGATGTGCCTGAGCACCGTGTACATAGCCTAAACAGGTGTGCGCGCCGCGCACAGGGATTTAAACAAGAAGAAAAAAAGAGGAAATGGCAGCACTGTTTACATTTCAGCACTGGGTATGCACGGTGCACCTCATGGCTTAAATAGGGAGGAAATGGGAAGGGGAAACAGCAGAAGGAAGGCAATTAAGGAGAACTAGCATAGCTGGCAGGTGGAATGTATTAGAATCAGCCAAATATACATGCAGCAGCCCAGCATACTACTATAAACTATGCAAACACCTTTCAAACTGGATGTTGGGGAAACAGGAGTAGGAAGGCAATCCAGGAGAACTAGCATAGCTGGCAGGTGGAATGTACCAGAATCCGCCAAATACACATGCAGCAGGCAAGCACACTACTATAAACTATACAAACACCCTACAGACTGGTTTTTCCCACAAACTCTACACCACCAGTGTACACAGATGGGGGATTTTTAACTGGCAAAACTAACTAAAAATGTTAGAGGCTGCTGCTGCTTTACTCCATCAATATGTGCTAGAGACCGAGGTTGGTGAGGAGGAGAATGCTGACAACTGACCCACAGTGAGGAGGAGGAGAAGAGTGTATAGACCCAGGGTAACCTACCAGGGCCTACATGAGCTGGAGATAGTAGAGCACTATAGGGTGGAGAGGGACATTCTACAGCAAATCATTGAGCTGTGCCGGCCATGCCTCACACACAAAACTAATAGAGTGGAACCCATCCCTGTGGATACCAAAGTATGTGTAGGCTTAAGAATACTAACCACAGATCCCTTCCAAAGACCAACTGGGGATATCATGGGGGTCTCACAGGCATCAGCATCCAGGGTACTCCACCAGTTCCTGGATACCATGACACAACATGGCAATAAGCACATATATTTCCCCACAACCTCTGAGGCATTCACCAGACAAATGCTCTCTTCCACCATATAGCAGAATACCCTGAGGTAGTTGGTGCTATAGATTGCATGCACATCCATATCAAAGCACCACCTGGTGAGCGGGGTAGGGTCTGCATTAACCGCAAGGGTTTTCCCTCCATCAACTGCCAGGTCATGTGCGATGCCCAGGGCATTATCATAAATGTGTGTGCTGGCAGCCCTGGAAGCTATCATGACTCCCACATCTGGCATTGCACACAGCTGTATCAGACATTTGCCAGGGGGAACATCCCATATGGCCATCTAGTGGGGGATGCTGGCTATGCACTGGAGCCATAGCTGATGACACCCATCAGAAATGCACACACACCTGGACAAGAACACCATAATGAGGCACAAGCAGAAACCAGGATCATTGTAGAGCATGTGTTTGGGATGCTCAAGTCATGGTTCTGCTGCCTTGACATATCCAGTGGATCCTTGCAGTACTCTCCAGCTACATGTACACAAATGTTCATAGTATGTGCCATGCTACACAATATGATCCTGCGGAAATAGCTGCAGCAAGAACAGCACTGGAAAAGGCCACACAGCCCCCCCCCACCATTGCCAAGGCCAGCACAGGCATAGAGAGACTCAGAGGAGGAACATCCTTAGCCTCCCCCTGTAGGCAGAAGGAGGTATGCCCAGTATGCCCATTCCTTGGCAAAGAGGCAATGCATAGCACACACACTGACACTATAGGGACCCAGAGACTGATACATCTCTCTATCTTGCACATACAGTAAAAGGGATGCCAAACATGACACTCACTGATCTTTACCCTGTATAAGGAGTGTACTATGTGCATCCAACATAGTCAGCCCTCCAGCACCATCCTCAATACTGGCCCAGCAACAAGGTAAGTCACCCTTCCTATCAATTACTGAATGGAGTAGTATGTTCTCATACTTGTATGTATGATATGGATGCAAGCATGTAAGGGAACTGGGTGGGTGAATGGGATAGCAGCAGACAGCTATATGGGACAGCAGGAAATTCATAGCAAATACTGGCGTCAACATACTAGGCAGCACTACACTAGGTGACAGCCCCCACTGCAGTACTTGTGATGGCCCAAATAACTGTGGGTGTCAATAGGTCACACACATGGATGTCAATGATGGTCACATACCCACCGCCAGCCGGGTCTATATTAGATAAACGAAAGTTTATCTTACTGAATGCTAACATGAGCAAAAACCCCAGAACCCAAAACCAGAATTGTGAGATCACAGTACATTGAAGATGGGAATATTTGCCCTTTCCTCACTGTAGTGCGATCTCGGAGTTGGAATATATATTTAGCGGGGGGTGGGGGGGCACAGCCCCCCCTCATAATTGCAGTTTCGAGTTCTGAGATTTTCGATAAAGTCAGCATTTGGTAAGATAAACTTTCGTTTATCTAATATAGACCCCCACCAGCCTCACCCAGCAGGACAGGTGTAGATGACCATAAAGAAAGCCCGGGCTAAGGCCCCCAAATGATGGCAATGGTGAACAACCCTCCACCAGACCTACACAGACATACTACAACAGGTCTGGAAGTTGCATTCTAGTTCTGAAGGGTAATAAGTCTGAAACTGAAATTTATGCCATTAAGATCTAACATGTATACTCTACTGATATGCCTCCTTTCTGCATAATAGGTCACAATACAAGATGAAATGGAAGCCACCAGAGTAACCAAAATACCAGTACAGTCATTGCAAATGTTTAAAGTCTACAGGTGTGCACCCCCCCGAAATCCCACATAGAAATTCAGTAACTGATGGCCTGCAGCACCGTCAAATGGCCTACAGTCCTCTGACAAATGCCCATGCCTCATCCATAGTGCCAATGTACGGAATTTTAGGGGTCCCAACTAACAATCTAACACACAGTAAACAAAAAAACAAATGCAAGGCTACGTTGACAAATGCCAATAGCATGCCTCCCCATGTCCTACTGAAAGGAATGTGAACCAGGCCATAAATACTACTGGGATAAAAGCCCAACTATAGGGATACCTCTGAGATATTGCTTACATAATGTTAGGAAGAGGAGAGAATAACAGAGGGAAGTGTAGAAGTATGGATGTCATGGAGTGTGTGAAATCTGCCCATACTACTCCTTGACTGCAAACCCATGAAAAAATAGCCACACAACTGCTTGTAAACCACAATGTGAAGGTAAACTGACCAGATATATGAGTCCTGCCTCTGGATTACCTGGCTGTATCTGAGAGGTATGGCCCCAGCAGGATATGGCCATTCCATGAAGTTGAGAAAAGCACAAGGAGGGGATCCCAAGCCAGCATACTAACAAGGTGCTGAACTATTTACACAGAACCAGCAGTCTATTGTCTGTAGCTACCCCTCCACAATGGCAGGTGTGTGCCAGAATGTGTAGTCTATATGCCTCAGAATATTGGCCTTAGCTTCATTCATTTCGTATTTCCCTGGTAAATAACTGTGAGCAAAGAATGATAATTGTCAGTAGTTGATGACATGATACATCACAGTGTAAAACAGTACATATGTCAGAAAATTTATGCTACAACCAAGCATATCACACAAGCAGCACAGACAGCAATAGTTACAGTATCCCCCTTATGTTATGCCCATTGTGTCTCCATATTGGCAACCTGTCTACAGATATCCTGCAGAAACAGTTTGCTAGGTGTAGCTGTAGCACACAAAACCCTGAATTGGAGTCCAATCCTCCCTTGAATGGATGCACACAATCAATATAGAAGGTCATACGGGGCATGCTCCTACACATAGAGAAATGAAACCCATGTCTCACAACACAGTGGACTGCAGATATTGGTTATTTGCAGCTGTCTGTGCACACACACCAAATTGTACACCAATGATACTTCACACACACACATTGGATAGGAATACTCACACATATCAAAGGCCAACGTAATATAATATGTCAAACATACACACACACACAGACGTGGGAAATAGAAATCAGACAGCGACAGAGAGAATCCCATTATGAGGCCTTTCCCACCCAGTATGTATCCTAGTGGCCTATATTACATGATGTCCTGATGTAATTCACTGTAGAAATACCTTTTGTTAGCCCTCAGCCCTATAGTCTCAGTGGTGCTTGTGATAACTGTGTAACACTACAGTACAAATAAGTAAACATTTATAGGGTTGACACCTTTTAAGCAGGCCAAAGTGGGACATGGGGGTGTGGCCAATATGACACTCCTGTGGTGACTCTACCATGATGTCAGCACAGGAGCAGTGAAGGAGATGCTGTTTAGCTAGCTGACTAGCTGGCTGCTGGAGTGGCTGGTTGGCTGGCTGCTGGAGTGGCTAGCTGGCCAGGTGCTGGAGTGGCTAGCTGACTGGCTGGCTGGCTGCTGGAGTGGCTAGCTGATTGGTGGGAGTAGCAGCTGGATGGATGAATGACTGGATGGATGGCTTGATGGATGGATGGCTGAATGAATGGATGCCTGGCTGGATGGATGGCTGGCTGCATGAATAGATGGCTGGATGCATGAATGAATGGATGGCTGGCTGGCTGCATGAATGGATGGATGGCTGGATGGATGGCTGGATGGATGGCTGGCTGCATGAATGGATGGATGGCTGCATGAATGGATGTATGGCTGCATGAACGGATGTATAGCTGGCTGCAATGGATGGGTAGCTGGCTGGTTGGATGGATGGATGGATGGCTTGTTAGAAAAAAAAAATCTCGGTCTTTTTTTAGTGGCTAAAGAAACACTTAAAACAAAGTGCTCCTACAGCCGTGATCTTTGCAGGGCTCTTCCTGCCCCAATCCCCACCCCTTTCATGAACTGCAGCCAATTGCTCATGAATTAAGGCACCCAAACCTAACAGGCAGCAGCTTTGCCTGCAGGTCCGGGTTGGTGACGTAAATGAATTGCCGTGGAAAAGCCGGAAGTAATTGCGGCTTTTCCACGGCAATTCAGTGCAATTGAAAAGCGGGACTTTTCAAGTCCCACTACTTTACACAGCAGGCAATGGGATGAGACAGGTCAACCCGTGAGTGTCCCACTGACAACGGGATGGGTGGCAACCTTATCCATGTAGCAGCTGTAATCTCAGTCCTGTCAAATATAAAGTTGTGTGTGAGTGTGTGTGTTTGTTTCTAGATGAATGTGGCTGAGGCCATTCACACTCACTAAACTTCCCTTACCCCTCCTTCAGCACTGCTACTGATGTCCCTCACCTTCAAAGGTACCTTTGCAGAGCTCTCCAACATATAAGCTCTATGGCGCTTGTGATAACTGCGTAATGCTATAGTATAGCAATCTGGGTAGGTAGGAGTTCTAATCCTGATCCTGGCGAGTGTGGGTGTCATTGTAGAGACCTGATTTTGTGGTCATTCACACTTACTACACTTCCCTTATCCTTCCTTTAGCACTACTGCTGATGTCACTCACCTTCAAAGATACCTTTGGACAGCTGTCTAATATATAACCTCTGTGGTGCTTGCGATAACTGTGTAATACTATAGTGTAGAAAATTAGTTAGGTAGGAGTTCTGATCCTGGCAACTGGGAAGATGTGAGTGTTTGTGTGAGAGAGAGACTGTGTGCATTTGTAAAGACCTCATTATGTGGTTATTCACACTTACTACACTTCCCTTACCCCTCCTTTAGCACTGCTGCTGATGTCACTCACTTTAGAGGTATGCTTGGACAATGTTCTACCTATAACCTCTGTGGCATGTGTGATAAATGTGGAACAATGTAATAGCAATAACTACATAGATAGGGGTTTGAATCTCATTCCTGACAAGTGTGTGTGTGTACATATATATGTCTGTACCTTAAACATTTTGGCCCCATTTACTTCCAGTACACTTCTAATTGCCTGACTTTAGCAATCCTACAGATATCATTCACCTTAGAAGTACCTGATGGCAACCCTAAACCATGTAAGGTCAGTAGTGTGTGTGGTAAATTTGTAACATAATGGTCCGAAAACCTAGTTAGATAGAAGTTTGAACCTTACTCCTGGTAAATGTGTGTGGAGGGTAAAATATCTTGTGAAATCTCTCACCCATTAAATCACCCAATGTCAGTATTTACAAGGGCTGGTGATGTTCCTCACCTTAGAAGTACCTTGGGACAACATCCACTCTCTAAGCTCTGTGGCACGTGCGATAAATGTGTAACACTGTAGTAGCAATACATAGCTTGATAGGGGTTCGAAACTCAGTACTGGCAAGTGTGTGTGTGTGTGTGTGTGTGTGTGTGTGTGTGTGTGTGTGTGTGTGTGTGTGTGTGTGAACAGGATCCATTATTGGGGGGTGGGTTTTGCTAAATTCTTATATTGAGGACCTAGTATATGTCTCAATGTCCACATTACAAGGCCAACAGATGTCAAACACCATAGAGGTTGGTGTAGACAATCCACAGTCCTAAATGTCTAGTGCCATATGCAATGACTATGTGACAGTATGGATTAGTGAACAATATAGGCAGCCCTTCTAATACTCAGAGACCACTTTCCACCCACGAATCATACACAAACACAATTGGCTAGGCAGCAACCACTATATCGGTAGTTCTATAAATTGCCTCACAGATAGTACCCATGGTGTGATTGCAGTGGACTACATGCCTGTTGACCACAACAGTGCCACTGACATCAGAAAGTACTTTGATGTGTTACATCTTCTGAGTGTGTGTTATCCAGCAAATAAAAAGACATGGCACCCTGTTCCATCCCCTCAGTAGCCAATCAATGTGTACAGTGGCCCTTTTGACATGTTCCCCACTGGACACCTGCAACAACTGTAGAGTCTGCAAAAGTACCCAACAAAGGGAATACCATGCTTTATACACATGCCTTGTATGGACAAACACTAATAACTCCAATGAATCCCCATATCATACTGTCTATGTAGATGCAATCACTACCTTAGTTACATAGACAGGTCTCACCAAATGAGGTCAGGAATGCTACGTCTGAAGATACCAGTCTGTCCACATAACATGCCCCACAGACCTCAAGCACACTTCCACACTTCAAAGAACATGCATGTGGGACATGTGCACAGCTCAGACATTGTCCATGTTATGGAATGTAAATCACATACATGTGATGCAGTGCACATCACTGGCCACCCACAATAGAAATCTGGATGAGTTAATGGGGAATACAATACACAGCCCAGGGGACCACTCCAGTGACTATATTCCTGAGCCACACTAGGGACTATTTTCATATGGCCTGATGCCAGGGTATTCCCTTGGGATAGCCTTGTAGAGCCTCCAGGCTCATTCACCTACTGCACATCTATGAAGCAATGAACCTATGAATCTCAATACTGGCAAGTGCATGTGTGTGTGTGTGTGTGTGTGTGTGTGTGTGTGTGTGTGTGTGTGTGTGTGTGTGTGTGTGTGTGTGTGTGTAGTAATCTCAGTGTGTTTGGTTGATGAATATCCCCTGTGGCTGTGGTTATTAGCAATCGGAGGTGTGTCCAAATCACAACACGTACCATTCTCCATTCTACAACAGATGTCGTAAATCAACATATACCTATGTACAACCCTATGCCCCATAACCTGTGTGGCATATGTAATCACTGTGTTACAGAATGGGGATTTCTGTGCAAGACAGTCAAGAGGAGAAGGTAAACACTTGCACCACACAACACTCATCACATAGTCCTTCAAAACCTACACCACCAAAACACACACATAGAAACACAAAACACACACCTACATTCACGGAGGCTCTCAATAAAAACCTGTCCAAGCATCAGGGACATCCAAAGCATAAACGCAAGCAAACTCCACCTCCAAACACAACCCAAATGACACATAGCCCACAAACTCAGTGTGCCACTTAACCACAGCCCATAAGACATAACAACGTACCCAACACTCTAGTCATAGGTGACTCTATAGTCAGGCACACTGATGTTCCACTCACTAGACTAAACAAGACGAAAGTTACTGTCAGCTGCCTGTCAGGTGCCAGGATCTGCCACATAACACATGCACTCAGGTCACTCCACAATAAGTACAAACATGACACTGTCATTGTCCATGTTGGTGTGAATGACCTGAGACGTACCTCCCTGGACTACATGAAAAGAGACATGGAGGAGCTCTCTGATTTTGTATCCCAGGCAGGTATGACCCTAAACCTGAGTAGCATCCTGCCATCACCCAGAATGATACCACAGTTCAAGGACAAAATGATTGACTTCAACAAATGGCTAAGCATCTGGTGTCATTCTAAGGGGATCGAGTATTTGTCTGCCTGGGGCGACATGATCGACAGACCATGATGCTTTGTCAGAGATATGTTGCCCTTAGGATTCTGGATACTGGCTAAGGCTCTTGCCACCCCTATAGTGCATTTTTTAGGCAAGGTTCAAATGACAAATTCACCACCGTAACAGGTACAACCACGCAAAATCTGAGGGTAATGCTACTCAATGCTAGAAGTCTAAACCTCAAAATGCACTCACTCGAGGCACTCCATAGAATGGAGAACATTGACATCTGTGCAGTGACAGAGACCTGGTTCAAAGCTCCAGAGAGCACCCCTGCATTACCAGGCTACAATTCATACCACACCTTTCGGCCACCTAACCCAGAACGATGCACTAAACGTGGAGGAGTGTCCATATTCATTAAGAATAAACAAACTCTACAACAGAAGAAAGAAACTGTTGCAAAAAGAGTAAAATCCCATGAATGTAGGAACTCCCTGATCAACCTCAGTAAGAAGTTGAGATCCCTCATAAAATCCTCCAAAGCTAATTACGAAAACAAAATTGCCACTGACTCTAAAGACAACCACAAAGCATTCTATAGCTATGTCAAGAATCTCAATGGGAACACTCAGATCTGCTCTGAGTTACAGCACAATGGCACTAAATATACAGAACCAACTGATATTGCCAACATCCTAGCAGATAGGTTCAGTGCTAACTTTACCCCCCTTTCACCCCCTAGAGGGCCCATCTCTATATCGGAAGAATACAAAGTTCCTATAATCACGGCTGCACAGGTAAAAAACACACTCTCCAAAGCCAAGAACACAGCATCCATGGGACCTGACAATATCCCAGGCTGCATTCTACACGAACTACAGAATGAACTGGCACCCTACCTAAGTACCATGTTCAATCATAGTCTCACCTCAGGCTTTGTACCCACTGAATGGCACACTGCGATGGTTATCCCACTCCACAAAGGGGGAGCCATGACGGACCCTGGGAACTACCGCCCCATTAGCCTGACGAGCCTGGGCTGCAAAGTCATGGGACGTATCACCGTGGAACTCATAAACAAAGACATTTGTAATCTCCAAACTCCGAACTCTACCCAGTTTGGATTTGTAAAAGCCAGATCATGTCTCCTAAACCTGATTGACTTCTTTGAAGCAGTCACCAAAGCCATAGATGAGGATAAAATGGTTCACACAACTTATCTAGATCTCGCCAAGGCTTTCAACACCATCCCCCACTATGGAATTATAGATAAGCTCACTAAACTAGGTATAAATCCCTATGTCACACGATGAGTTGCCAACTGGCTCACGGACAGAACCCACACTGTGAAAGTAGCGGATTCCAAATCTGACTTCAGACCAGTGACAAATGGAGTACTACAGGATTCAGTCCTGGGTCCTCTCCTGTTTGGTATCTACTTCTCTGAAGTGCAGGCTAACACAGAATGTCTTTGGCTAACAAAGTCTGCAGATGACTGCAAACTAGGAGCCATAATCAAAACTCCTAATGATTTGGACAAACTACAAAAGGGCCTCACTGAGACAGATACCTGGTGTCAAAGGCATGGCCTGAAGCTCAATGCCAAAAAGTGTATTGTCATCCCCTTTGGTAAAAACTCTGTACCCATGAACTACCACATAGCTGGTAGTCTACTTAATGCCAAAAATGTGATAAGAGACCTTGGGACACAGGTGGACAGTAGTCTCTACTTTGATAATCACATCGCCACAGTGGTCAGGAAATCCTTCTACATGGCTCATCTCATCACAAAAGGATTCTCATCCAGAAAAAAAGAGGTCATTGTTCCCCTCTACTCATCACTCATTAGACCCATTATAGAGTACAATGCCCCTTTTGGTATGTACCTCACAAGACATCTACAACAACTGGAAAGACCACAGAAATACCTCACAAAGAGGATTACTGGCCTCAAACAGATGCCCTACACAGACCGTCTCAAAAAACTACAGCTTTACTCCATCGCATATCGCCTACTCAGGGGCGATCTCTGCCTAACATACAAAGCTATGTCAAACCTTGAGCTGTTAGACATGCTCCACTTAAAGAAATCCCAATCCCTCCGAGCTACACTCTCTAGGGACCTAAACCTTGTCACCACAATAAACAGAACATGCTGGAGGGATAGATTCCTGTCCCAGCGACTTCCCATACTCTGGAACAGACTACCTATCTATATCAAACAGAGCTCCTCATTAGCACTCTTCAAGAAAAATCTTGATGATTGGATGGGAAATGGGAAATTCACCCCAGGGATCACTTCTGTGGCTCTGCTCAACAGGGGCAGAGGAAAATAATTTTCTTGTGTGGCGAAAGCCAGGGTACATTCTTTGACTAGGCTTATATAGGCCCTAGGGCCAATTGACTAGTACCTACCTATGAACCTGTGAACATACTGTACCCTGCCTATGACATGGTGGATGTGTTACCACACTGCCATACCCTGTGGTCTTGCTGCAGGGCCACATGCTGGTGACACACAGATGAATAGAATGGAAATAGCATGCAGCATGTGAGAACACATTCACTCAGCATTTCACTTGTGGGGGGGGGGGTAAAGCTGGCACTGAATGTGTTGCCAAGACTGTGGCCAATATCTGTTGTCTCAGGATAGGTATTAACATTGTGCAGTAACTTGCAGCACTTGTGTTTAATGTTGTGGAGGTTGTTGATGTAACTATCAAAGGTTGTTGTGACTGTCGTCAGTGTCTGCTGCATGTCTGCCATCATAGATGCCTGTAGGGGATTCTATGAGGGATCCAAAGTTGTGTTTGAGGCTAATAAGGGAGTTCAACAGTCATGGGACACCACCTTTCTCTGCAACAGTGTCCTCCTTCTGATGTACACTTTAGTAATGGCAGGGGATCATCACATTGTCTCCCAGTGCTTGGAGGACAGTGTCTGGGTTCTGTTGGCTCTGGCTAGTACCATGCATTCATGTACCTGTTTATACAGTGCCTATGTGTATGATTCCACAGTCATGCAGATATTTCTCATTGCCATGGGTGCAGTGAAGACATCCACCCCTGTTTTCATGGCTGCAAAATCAGCTTTGGAGAGGTTTTACAAGGTGGTTACCTTTGTGGGGAGAGGGGTGGCTGACATGTTGAGTTACATGTTGATTACAGCCTGGGTGAATCTCACCATGCAAGGATTGACATCTGTGGATGAGCAGCACTCCCATATTTAAGTAGTCAACACAGGTCAAGGTTGTTGCATCATCTACCAGGGTCAGTATGAGCTGGTCCAGGGCAATGGAAATGATGAATCCCAGAAGTGTTGGGTCACTGTACTGGTGCTAGGCTACTTTCCCCAGGTGATGAAGGGGTAGTTGAAGACTCATACTATGGCAATGTTGCATTGGACCATCATAAATGGTAGGGTGTTGAAGAATGTGCATTGACAGTCTAGGGACATAGATGTGGACCCATTGCAGGCTATGGTCTAGATTGCACTATTACCCCAAGGTAGTTGTACCGGAAGTATCGCCAATGCATTATGATGGGATACTAGTCTGGAGGTGTTCCTAGCCATAATGAATATGGAGACAACACCACCTGTGGAGGTGTGGTGTGGTCCATGTTTGGGGGCTGACAGCTGTATAATGCATCATAGCCTGATACTGCAGGTATGCTATCTGCTGTTGTGAACCACCTCTCCATTATAGCAGACAGGTGTCCTCCACTCCAACTACTGCTATGAGTGGCTGCATTCTGACAGATGTCTACTGCTGAGCAGCATGACCCTCAGATTGCATACATGTGTAGCTGTTATGGTGGTAATAACATTAGGAACACTGCCTAATGAGGCATCATAGGGGTGGCAAGACACTTAGCCAATACATGGAAACCCAGTAGTGACAGATGTAGGACATCTGTGGCACATCAATCGTCATTCCAGCAGAGAGGTACTGGATCTCCTGAGAATGACACATAACGCATAAGCCAATGTTGCAGTCAATCATCTGTTTATAGTACCACAACATCATTCTGGGTGACAGTGGTACACTACCCAGGGCTACTATCACACCTGCCTGGACCACATAATCAGAGAGTTAAACCATGTCTCTTGTCATGTATCCCAGGGAGGTGTGTCCCAAGTCATTCACACCCACATTGATACATGGTGATACTCGTAGTTGTTGTGGAGTGCCATGACTGGCTGTCACATGTGTTGGATGCTGGCATGCGATAGGTATTTGGCTGTTATCTGCTCCATATTCAACTTAGTGAGTGGGATATGTGTGTGCCTCAGTATTGAGTTACCCATGACCACTGTATTGTGCAAGGTGTTTAGCCTTAGGAGCTTAGGTTGAGGGGCACACTGTGTAGGTTACATATGTGTCCCTTGGCGTGTGCCATGTCACGATGTCTGAGGGGATGTCTGTCTTGCTGGTCTGTGCTGTTGGGGTAAATGTCCATTGAGTGCCTCTGGGAAGGTGGGTGTGTGGCTTTTCACTGTATGTCATGGCTGCCATAGTGGGTGTCATGGTGAGCTATGTGTTCCGCATGGTGTGGTGCAGGTGTTGATCTTATCCTCTTGACCTGCTAGTCGAGTCTTTTCTGGAGAGTGCATATGTCCACATCAGGTGATATATGGATAACCCTCACAGATCTGAGTGTTTGGAGTTTAGAGGGGAAGGTTGTCTGTGTACATGAGGCAGTTGCAACAGTGCCTCAGAATGGACAAGTGCCCCAGGTTAATGGGTGAAAGCACAGATAAACGCCCTTCAAACATGTCAGTAGGGGTGGACATAACTACTAAGTACTGTGGCTACATCTGTGATGAATGAGTATTGCTGATGGCCCCCAGGTCCCCAGGTGTGCCACACTTCTTGATACAATAACCTGGTGAAGTGCCAAGCCATAATGCTAGTTGAAGTGCAAGACAGAAAGAACTAGCGTGATGTACGGGTGGAACAGAAGGCAGACTGTCTGCCATGTGTGATACCTTACCACAGCTGTGCAGTTATCAGCAGCTTTGGCTATGTGAAAGTCCAGTAAGTTCTGTACTGCATGCAGCAAATGCGTAACACTAGAATAGACATACCTAGATTGACAGGAGTTCTAATCCCAATATTGGCAAGTGTGTGTGTGTGTGTGTGTGTGTGTGTGTGTGTGTGTGTGTGTGTGTGTGTGTGTGAATCATGTACTGTCTGGCTTATACCATTTTTGACCTGTGTACTTCCCTTCACTCCAATTTAGTGGTCCTGTTGCTGTCATCCACCTTAGAAGTACCTCTAGAAGAGGTGGAGCTGTATAAGAGCTGGTAGCTGTCATGGCTTAGTGGGCTAAGTACATTACCATTACCATAAGCTCTGTGGCACTTCTGATAACTGCGTAGCACTATAGTAGGAACACCTAGATAGGCAGAAGTTCTAATCCTAATGTTAGCAACTGTTTGTGTGTGTGTGTGTGTGTGTGTGTGTGTGTGTGTGTGTGTGTGTGAGGATCATATCTTGTGTGGCTTATACCATTTTGATGTGTATACCATACACGACTGGTGACCACCTCCTGCTGCCATTACTTTATATAGTGTGGTAACAGCATCTGCCTCACATGCAGTAGGTTAAACAGTCCTCTGCACAGATGTGTCTGGAATATCCATATGTTTACAACCTATATGTGGTTGGAAGTGGTCTGTGTGCCTTAACAATGCCCATGTATGTGATATTATAGCCAAATAGGCCACAGTGAGTGTACTGACACATATGGCAGCATGAGGTATCATACCTGACTGAAACATCATGCTGATACAATGTCTGCTGCCCTCACAGGTGGCCAGCCTTATGGGTGCAATACATGAGCCCAGATGCTTGGTTTTTACTAGTTAACTGTTCCTGTTATGGGTCACATTAAAGGCTGGAAGAGGTGTGCACTGTCATATTGTGGTCATAATTAGTATGTAACAGGAACACCTTGCATCTTAAGTGGGGTGTGTTTACAATTTATATCCACTATATTCCACTAATGTGTCATGCATGACCCTACCTTAGGCCATTTGTCCAGCCCAATTTGCTGGCCTCTGTCCAGATGTCTTGGCACTGACAAGTTGTGCAGTATGCTACATGAATGTTGAATTCACATCAGATAGGCCCCAGTGGTGACCACTGTGATGGAACACAGTTTACC
The DNA here is from genome assembly GCF_019279795.1 of Protopterus annectens. Classification (NCBI taxonomy): domain Eukaryota; kingdom Metazoa; phylum Chordata; order Ceratodontiformes; family Protopteridae; genus Protopterus; species Protopterus annectens. Next base: position 1,662,518,929 of record NC_056735.1, on the reverse strand, counting down.
CCAGCACAAATGAACATGCACAACAAGCAATATAGCTATTACATTAAGCAATATAGCTATTACTGATGGTTGTGTGCATGGTAAATTGCATGCACTTCACACACCTGGGGTATTGCCAGGCAACAACAGAACAATGTCATACTCACCAGCTGCATGCTGCTGTCCCATATGCAGACCAGAGGGTCCTAGGAAGTTGTGAGAGGGAGTTATTGTCAGCAGACTCACATGTGGCCTTGGTACAGGATGGATGCAGCAAGTCTGCACATCTACAGTACTAACTGCAATAATACACAATGTCCTGTCCTCACCATAGATATGCACATCTGTGCATTAGAAAACCCCATCCACAACTGCAATCAGACCTGACACATGCATGTAGATACAATGCAGATACATGTATGTCTGATACATTAGTGTACTAATCCTCACTGGGCCCTTACCCCCACAATCCTCGTCCAGTGTGTGTATGCAACCCACCTCCACAATGCTTCCCTCAGCATCATGGCTTGTGCATTGGGTGTGTGCCCCAAGTTTGGTGAGGAGCTCCTCGGTGGGTGTCAGTGGGGGCTGGATGGCTGGGCCACCACCTGTGGCTAGCCAGCCCCTCGCTACAGCAGCAGCCTATTGACGGGCATGGTGGATGAGGTCAGTGGCCCGATGCTGCACATGCTCATAAGTTCTGCTGTGCAGGCCGGCATCATTTACCCTGTGGACCACACTGTTCCACAGGGTGGTCCTCTCCCACACATCTTCTGCTCTCCATCCAAATAACAGGGCATAATGTCCAATCACATATTGGGTGATGTAAGTTTCCCCAACAGAGAATGCTAGTAGGCAAGCACTCTGCATGTTACCTGGAAGACATAAACAGGAAAAAGGTCACATGACCTCATATGGTTGTCAAAATGATGCACATCAACAGTGGAACTTACAAATAATCCACACTACACCAAAACCCTCCAAGCTATCATAGCTATAGCAGCTTGCATTACATGCCTGTCCCTGAGCTATTTTATTCCCCCCAATATTGGACACTTGATTGCATGATCCTCTATTCTCCATTTATTTCTGTGTAGAGGGTTGACAGTGGGCATTTTCCATGTGGATGGTGTGTGGATGATGGCAAGTCTGTGTTTGACTATGGTGTGTGATGGAGCTGTGAGCACATGCCTGAGTTTATGTAGGAGGCAGACAGTGATGTTATTATGCCCCATGGAGATATGCTGTTGTTGCCATCAGTAGGCAATATGTACATGCTCACCATTGCTGAGGAGTGTGGTTGATGTGCATATCCCCTGTACAACTGCAGTGGTTAGGGTGGTTATGTTGCCATGTAACCTGTGTGATGCAGGTTGCCCATGTCCATGGCATGTGTGTATGAGGTGTTCTTTACCCCGAGTACAGGGTGAATTGTGTTGTTTCCTCTGAGACTTGCAACATACAGTTGCAATTGTCCTTGGTGGTGTGGATATGTCTGATTTATAATCATAGTCAGCCTTACAGGAAATCACCTGTGAACCTACATGCTTGCTCAAATATAGGTGGACTTGCTTCCAAGTTGTTGCCTGCACCTATGTGTCCCTGTACAGCTAATGTAACAAGCTATTATGTGGTTTGTGTATTGCTGCTGTCCACCAAAGGGGATAACTCTACCTTGGTGGAGGCTGGATATTCAGGTCAGGTACTGCTGTGTCCATATAGCTACAGTGGATATAAAGGGTACACACCCCTGATACATTGCCTGGTATTTGTGCAATTGGAATGTGACGCCACAATATCTCATTTCATAACAATTCCCACCTTTAGTGTGACCTATAGCCTGTACAATTCAATTGAAAACATAACAATCTGGTCTGTGAAAACATATGGAAATAATAGTACTATAAGCCAGTTGAATGAGTGTGCACACCCTTAAACTGATATGTTGGATATGTTGTGTATGCACCTCTTGAGATGGTTACAGCATTCATCCATCTTGGTCTGGACTCTAATATCATGGCACATCTTCACTTGGCAATAGTTGCTCACCTTCCTAGAAACACCTTTGATTGTATTTAAATGGAATTGTACAGGTTAGGGATCACATTCAAGATGAGAAACATTATGAAATGATCTTCTGTGGTCTGATTGTCATACAGCACACATACCTGGCATTCCAACAGGGGTGTGTACATTTGTGATATCCACTGTATATAGGTGTTGATATAGCTGGTAGTGGTAGGCATGGACAGAGGGTCATAACACAGGTGGACACTTCTCTGATTAATACCTGATAATCATGCCTACTCTAGTACCCATCTCAGTGTGAGGGCAATGCAACAACCAGTAGCTGTACACATTTATGTCTGTTGTATGCACTGACACTGATATTACACACATCTGCAACATACACAACCTATGTACCTGAATGCTTGAAACCCATGTGAATAGTTTTGTGCCTTCCAGCTGAACATATGCATACATACATGTGCTCAGGGGATACCTGGTATGCATTTCTGTTGTATGTTAGTATGGCACACTGTATTTACAGTCTTGGTACTCAATCATACTTCTGAACGTGTTACAGCAGTAAGTCTGGACAATGGCACACATAAATGGGTGTCAAAAGGGACATCAATATTGATACTGTATCAATATACAGTAGCTGCACCATACATTAATGCATTGATTGCGCAGTAGGGTTTGACATAAATGTGATAAGCTAGAAGATATCCAACAGTCATAAGTGGGCTATTATGTTACAATGTCATTGTTCACAGACCTGACAATGGTTTGGCTAACATAACACAGCTATATGTGTATGTGGCTGCAGATACCAGTCACAAATGTGCTTATTATCCAGCAGAACACTGTACAACTGAATGTTATTAATTCAATATATCATACCCAGTTCAACACATATGTCTGCAACAGTACTTGACTATGCACATACCCTCTATAGGTCTCTTAGCTTTACAAGGCAAACATGTGTCATACTCATAATCACAGGTAACATGGATATGGAAAACATCCCATTAACTGGCCTTGCAGTGGCACAGTCACAACTGATTGGCAGACACCCCTGCTGTTGTCATATATGAGCTGTCCTTTCCCAGGGTGAGTCAGGCTCCTGAGCTGTGATCCTATCTTGCAACCTCTCAGAGCATCACATCTGGACAAAGCCTAAAATGATGGGGGGGATAAATAGGGACAGACTTTAAATATTCATGTTACAAACATAGGAAGTTCATAGAATGATACATTTTGCATTATGGTGAATATTCTTAAGGATGTGGAGTCTTCAACTCAAGTGTTTGTCAATACTTGATGACTTCAATCCTCAGCTATGTGCCAGAAAAGTACAGATTTCAGGAGGAACAGACAAAAATATATGATGGTAAAATGTGGACATTCTGTGAATATCTGTACAGTTGAGAGGTATGTCTGTGATATCTCCCACTGCAGAGAAGGTCAGATGCTATGGCCATAGCAGCTGTTTAGCAGGACATTAGTACAGCATGTCTTGTTGGGACATATATTTCTCCAAATCATATTTCCCATTATTACAGGCCAAGTACTACATTCAATTACTTGCTTACATGTTCCACTTACCTTTTTTCTTTCTTCTTTTTTCCACTTTATGTTTCATTTGTTATTTCTCTCTCTCTCTCTGTACACTACAGGGATATAGCTGATTTGAATATGTGGCAGCATGGATTTTGTAGGTGATGCTCATGACCAGGTGATGGCCTGTGCATCTCTTGGGGTTCCCGACTTGCTAATTGCATGCAGAGCAGCTGTGTAGTTCTTCCAATAGCCAATGTCATGGCAACACACTCCTATAAATGAGTACTTCATATGGGCATTGGCCCTTTCCCTTACTTGTGAGCAAGACATCCTGGAGTTGTGTAAGCTACTACCTCTTACAACAAGACTTGTGGGGACAAGCAAACTAAATGGTGGAGAAGATTCAAGACTTAGGGGCAGAATGTGAGTATTGCTGTTATATCTTTGCAATACTCCTAATTTAACAGGGTTTGTCTGCACTTGCTACTTCTGCATGGGTTTCAGTCTGACAAAGTTCTGTCTCTGCGTAGCTGTCAACTGTAGGGTCATCCACATAATGGCCACAGGTTAGTCTGTTATGTATGTTTCTTAGACAGGTGTCCTTGGCAAATCAGTAGCATACTCTGGTAATTGCATTATATAAATGGCAACATCCTTTTCTTTTTCTGACTTTATATCCCTCAGAAAATATATGTTACAACAAACCCTGTAACGCCAGCAACTTTCTCAGTGTATAACAGCAATATTTCAAGTATGGCCCTGTATTTAGGCCTCTGTTCACCGATTATGTCAGGTTTGTCCAGATGTCATACAGTATTAGGTTGATAGGTATAAATGGTCTATCATGTAGTGCTGTAATTCCTGCTGAGGGGAAAGGCTGAGAAAACATGTTGAAGTCTGTACATTCAAGAGGTTGGTGTATAGAGAATGCTCTTAGATGCCCTTGTAACATATTTTATGTGGGGGACAGTAACACATGTTTTAAAACTAGGCTGTAGAACATGTGAGACATATTACCGATAAGAAATATGGCAGTTCTAAAGCCATACATTTGAATAAATCTCACCATGGAGACAGTAGTGGGTCCCAAAGTACTGTTTCTGAAAAAGTCTGTTCCTCAGTTTGATGAAACATTCACAAAAGAAAAATTGTTATGTACAGACTCAATGTATTAATATTAACTGTGATACTTTATCCCATAGGGGGTTAAATGAGGAGTGTAATTAGAGGCTGTGTATTCAATTATGTATTGCACTACAGTGGGAAAAAGTAAATTTCCTAACCTCACTGTATCAAGCCTCCCTGCAGAAATGTAGTAAAAAGTGTGTTGGGTAGTTTGGTATCATTATATGTGAAGGGGATGTTATTTTCACGTGATTTGTACTGTTAGATGTTATGAAATTTAGTGTTATGGGTTTTAGGTGTTTTGGGTTTTAGATGTTCTGGTCTCAATGTTATGAAATTATGAAAATAGATGTAATGGTTTTAGATGTTTTGAAGGGGAGCCATGTATATGTATATATATATATATATATATATATATATATATATTTATATATATAAATAAATACATATACAGATATATATATATATATATATATATATATATATATATATATATATATATATATGTGTGTGTGTATATATATATATATATACATCTGTCTATATATATATATATATATATATATATATATATATATATATATATACACATGTGCGTGTGTGCATGTGTGTATATATATATATATATATATATATATATATATATATATATATGTGTGTGTGTGTGTGTATTTGTATATATATATATATATATATATATATATATATATATATATATATATATATATATATATATATATACACACATTTGAGTCGAGATATCTTGTAGGCAATAGACATATACTTTTTTTCAAGCGCTTTGTAGATGATTTGTTTCTGTTGTGGGATGGTTCAATTGAGACATTGGTAGAATTTAAACAAGCGCTAGATGATGCAACCAATTTTATTAAATTCACTCTGAATTATTCCAGACAGGCAGTTGATTTTCTGGATGTAAAAGTGTTTAGGGAGAATGGATTAATAGGAACAAGTGTCCACAGGAAAGCATGCTACAAAGCATCATTTTTACATAGACAAAGTATGCACAACCCTCGGATCTTTAAGAATATCATTAAAGGACAGGCAATGCACCTCTCCAGACTATCAAGTACAGACACATTGTACCATCAAGAATTAACAATATTACAAACAGGGTTGATTGGGCATGGGTATAACATCAGGGAGATACAGGATGTATACTCCAACATGGATGAACTAAGAAAGAATAGAGCACAACCTTTCTTTTCTGATTCAACTAGTAGTGTTGTACGTGACATCTCGACTTCTAGGGTTGAACACTTAGTGATACCCTATAGCACCAACACTAATATCCTTCAGAATGTGATTTCCCAAAATTGGAATATCCTAATATGTGATGACAGAATCAAAGACATAGTTGGTTCTTGTCCTAGGTACACATACAAAAACATGACTAACTTAAAACAACTTCTATGTCAAGGCTCTCATCCTTCAGCAGGTTCTATAGATTATGGAAGGACGGTTAAGTGTGGCAACTGTGCACAATGCTGCTATATAGATGAATCACACTACTTTAAACACCCAGATAGTGGGAGATTATGGGCAATTAGAGCGGAGGCCAGTTGTTTGAGCCGTAACATAGTGTATGTTGCCCATTGTAATGTTTGTTTCAGATATTATGTAGGCAAATCCAATCGCTCCCTCAGAGAGCGAATTAGGGACCATTATTATTGTGTTAATAGACATGATAACAGCAGTGCTTTGGCCAAACACATACTAGAAGAGGGCCAAGAACATAGATTTTTATTCCAGGTCCTTCATGTTGTC